>NW_020174703.1:1536118-1684720 GCF_003031525.2 Neophocaena asiaeorientalis asiaeorientalis
TCAAGAATAAAAGTTCCTTTGCTAAAGGCACAAAGGATATTAAAAGACTGCAAAATTCTGTTGTTAAGCTGAGTAGTGAGAACATGAGAGCTTAATTCTTATTAAACTAACTTAATTATAATTAATTTATAATATTTAATTAATTTCCACTTATAATTAATATAAGTGGGAAAAATGCCATAAATAAGGTGGGATGTGTATAAGCAAAGATACTCCACATTATATGTCATCAGGGAATTATAAATTAAATAAACAATGATATATCACTACTGTTGTGGCCTCTCCCGTTGCGGAGCACAGACTCCAGACGCGCAGGCTCAGCGGCCATGGCTCACGGGACCAACCACTCCGCGGCATGTGGGATCTTCCCGGACCGGGGCACGAACCCGTGTTCCCTGCATCGGCAGGCGGACTCTCAACCACTGCACCACCAGGGAAGCCTACACATCTATTTTAATAGTCAAAATCCAGTACACTGATAGCAGCAAATCCTAGCAAGTATGCAGAGCAAAAGGAACTCTCATTCATTGCTGGTGGAAATGCCAAATGGTGCAGTTATTTGGAAATGCTAGTTTGTTGGTTTCTTACAAAACTAAACAGACTCTTATCATATGATCCAGCAATCGTGCTTTTTGGCTTTTACCAAAGGAGTTGAAAAGTATGTCCAACAGAAACTTGCATATGAATGTTTATAGCAGTTTTATTTATAATAAAACCTGTCCTTCAGCAGGTGAATGGATAAACTGTGGTACTGCAGACAATGGAATATTACTCAGTGCTGAAAAGAAATGGGCTACTGAGGCATTAAAAGACAAGGGGGAACCTTAAATGCATATTACTAAGTAAAGAAGCCAATCTGAAAAGGCTACATACTATATGATTCTCACTATATAACATTCTGGAAAAGGGAAAACTGTGGAGACAGTAAAAAGACCAGTGATTAACAGGGGTTAGTGGGGAGGAAAGAGTGAAAAGGGAGAGCATGGAGGATTTTTAGAGCAGTGAAACTATTCTGTATCATACTATAATGGTGTATACATGTCAATATACTATTCAAAACCATAGAATGTACATCACCAAGAATGAGTTAAAGAATTTATTAAAACAAATAACATATGTTTTATTAGGTACCTAGAATAGGCAACTTCATAGAGAAAGAAAGTCGATGGAGATTATCAGAGTCTTGGGAGACAGAGCAAGGGAAATTATTGTTTAATGGGTACAGAGTTTTTGTTGGGGATAAAGAAAATGTTTCGGGAATAGTTAGTGGTGGTTGTTACCCCCATATAGTGAATGTATTTAATGCCACTAAATTGTATATTTATGAATGTTTAAAATAATAAATAGTATATTATATATATTTTGATAACAAAATCATACAAAGCCAAAACCCCACTATGAATCAATGATACAGGCTTGCATTTCTAAAAATTATTATTTCAAAAGATTTGACAGTGAAAGTAGTATCCAAGTAATCCATATTGATATTTTTTACCAGAAATTCACTATTCAGGAAAATCATAGTAAAATCATTCAGGGAAGACATATTTTAGAGTCAGCTGTTACGTTTATTAAAAGTCAAATATGGAACTAAGTCCCAAATACAATAAGTTGAAGTGTGAATTTACACTTTTTTGTGAATAGGGTAATGGGGTCATGCTCTGATCTGTTCACAACAGGTTTGCAAAACTGGCTGTAATTTTTTTTTTTTCTTTTCCTAAAACCCATCTTTGTACCAGGTAAGCTCCAGTTTTAAGATATTGGGTAGGTAAGCTAAATTCCCCTATCACATTATATCATAATTTCTATATTTTGGATTAAAGAAATTGTTACTATCTTTTGATCCCTTGCCAACTTAATTCTTAACTTGATTAGAAATTATAGAAGGAACCCTGAAATTCCAAAAACATGCAAATTTTGAGAGATATAAGATAACGCATTTAAATAACTAACACAATACGGTTTATTACTATTATGACATGTAATCTTAGAAATTTATACTAATAAAACGTTGTGTCCATGTTTTTGTCCCTTGACTTCTCTTTTATTATGTATGTACATGTAGACTGTTCTTTTCTCAGGACCACAAGGAACACTCAAAGATAGTCAATAATTTTATAAATTACCCAAAGGCAAGCCCAGAAGTTCATAAAACTTGGTCTATAATATTGGGATAATCTGTTTAAGATTTAGGATACGCGGTGTACATGAATTTGTTTTGGGCAACTTTAGGCAAATTTTAGCAGGGTTGGAAATTATCCATCAAAAAAGCTGAAAATTGCATTATAATGGGAGGTCTATTTGACAGCTATTTAGGAAGATACACAAGATATATTAAAATGAACTACAAAAACTATGTAATGTCTTCAAATATGAGTATATTCTAAGTGAGAGAGCAGCAAAAATTTATTAATTTAACTATGGTGAGATATTCTTCCAATAATACTGAGTATTAACAAGGTCACTTGTAATCAAATCCCAATTAGCGTCCCTGAATAATTTTTTTTGTTTGGTAAAATCTGAGAATGTTTCCAAAATCCATCTGGAATAAAACCCAATATTATGAATAAGCACATTATTTTGAGGAAAAAATAGAAAAAAATTAACAGATTATTAAAGTTGGGAGAATATGCATCTCTCAGGTATTAAAATATATCATGAAATTGAAAGAGTGGAGTGTATGGTTTTAAAGAATGTGAAGCCAACTTAAGAGGAGAAAACGGGAAAATTAGAAATAAAATATGTAGCCAGATTTCCTTTTGTGTATAACCAAATGCAGTTGTATCTGGTAGTTAACTCAGAGATAGCAACCTCTCGGTTATTCTAAAGGCATGTCGAATTTTCTTAAAAAACTCTTGGCCCTTCCAGAAAAAGGCAGGTGCTAAATGTTCTGCCAATCTTCTATATATATTGATTTGCTTAATGGAATAATTTAGTATTTTCTGCCAACAACTACAAATTTGGCTTTGGCATAGTTAAAGGCTTTCTTATATTTCTTAATGTAAATGAAAAGTTTAGCTAATTCTTAAGCAACTTTCAGGTCATAGCACATAAAGAAATTCCTAATATGTTATAGAAGTAGAACATAATTCAAATAATTTTCAAGGCTATGGCAAGTCATTTAAATAGGTAAACAAGAAAGAATAACCATTTAGACCCAGCATTGTTTAATGTCACTTGAGATGGAAATTTTACCCCACATCTGAAAAATCACTTAATTTCTTTCATGCTCCCAGCAACTGTTGTTATTTTTCTGCTTTTGTGCATATGAAAATCTTCCTGATTAATTCTCTTTATTTTAAGCTATTTATTGCATTAAAAGTGACGCACATTAGAATGTTTTTGGCATTTCTTAATGTTATCTTAAATTTTCAAAATTTAAAATTTTGTAAATAATATTAAAATTTTGACTTTTAAGTTATTGGGTTTTTAAAATATAAAATACACTATTTTCTCTAAATATCAGGTTTCTCTTTCTGATCTTGTCATTCATGTGGCATTTTCCTTCTCAGAGGAAAAAAATAGTTAATTATTTTAAATAATAGTAATAAGCATCTCATTTATCTTCATTTTACATTTCTCTCTATATCTATCTATATATGAACTATGCCTGCTTTTTGCCTTCATAATTTGTGTAAGAACTAAAATCATTTCAAGAAGTCAAATCTCAGCTCATGTCAAGAACAATAACAAAAGCTAATTTTCACCATACAGACCAAGGATCTGAAATGAGATTCAATCGTTGCTTTGAAATTTATGAAAACATATATGTGGTAATTGCTTATAATTAAATCTATAAAAGAAAAGTAATTTTAATGAGAAATAATATGAAAATAAAGCTTTGTCTTTACTGAAATTTGTAAAGTAGTGCAGTGGATTGTAAAGCATAGCTATGGATGCTTCCCATATGGAAAATAAAATTTATACAATGTTGATTATTTATAAAATTAAGAAATGTGCAAGTACTTAAAAAATTAAACTGAAGACAATTTTTATTGTTACTTTCCTACTCCCATTAAAGTATTTAATTAGAGTTGAATTAATTCAATCTGATATAAGTGGATATAAATTACTGATTTATTACTAGTTTACATTAGACTTAGATTTAAAATACAGACAGAAATGAATGTAAACTAAACTGCTTTATGAACTTGTAAGTAAGTCTGTCACTTTTATGATTATAGCAGTGATCTCTTGGGATGTATCAGTGAACAAACCACACAGGTATTGATCTAGTGGTAGACTGGAGTTTATAAGAACAGCTTGTTAAATATTTAAGATGTTTGCTAGTCAATTGTTAACTGCAGGTGTCCATGGTGGGAATATTTACACCATGAAAATCATGCAAACAATAAAAATCAGGGCTTTATTTTTTTTAAGAGCCAATTTACCAGCACATCATTGCAAACATCCCTGTTCTAGCACAGAGACTTAGGCAATAAACGACATGCATAATGTAGGATGTTAAATGGTAATAAAAGGTTTGTCAACTACATAAGAGAATGGTGGTGGGCTTATGAGTGCGGTAGGTGAGCAGTTTGCTGCATTAAATAGGTTAGTGAGGGTAAGCCTCATCAAACAAAACCATGAAGTTTCTTAGGAAGTTAGCCATAGAAAAATCCAGAAAAAGTGTCTGGCATTGGGAACAGGTAAGAAAAACTCTTGGTTTGAGAGATTGCCTGACATACATGGGGAGCAGCAAGTAAGCTGCTATAACTGAAGCAGAGTAAGCAGGGCAGAATAGGAGAAAGAGGGACCTGAGAGGTAATAGGATCATCTCAGTCATCTGTAGCCTAGCAAAAGGCTTTGCGCTTTGTTCTCTGAATGGGATGGAGAGAACCTGCAGGGTTTCAGAGTGATGGGATCTAAGTTTTTAAAGATAACTCTGCCTTCTATGTTGAATGTGAAGTCAGCATGCAGGAGGCATGTGGATAAAACTAGAAGAGAAGGCTGTTAGGATACATGGCATTAATCCACCTGAGGAAGGACAGCAGCTTACAGCAGAGTAGGAGCAAGTAGACATGATGATACATCCTGGATTGTAGATACATCTTAGAACTAGAGCCAGAAAGGATTTAGTGGTGGCAATTGCACAGGCCTTCATCGCTATTAACTAGTCACTTTAAAGTGGATATTTTGAAAAGCTAAACTTCCATCATGACTAGTGAGTTGCCTTTGGTGCAAAAATATTAAAATGTATAGTTTATTATTATCCTTGTGAGCTAGGCTTGTCACATTGACAAATTTAATTTTGGAATTTTACAATCCTTTTGAAGTTAGGTTAACTTTCTTTTCAATATTTTTGAAGTGTTAACAATATCAGTTTGACTTTTAGCTCATTTAAAGTCTTTATATTTCTGTTATCACATGCCATGAGATGGTCTTGTTCACCAAGAATGTCACTAGCACCATAATTAACTTAACTATCCCAGACCTGAGACCATTAAGATACATTTTGCTTCACATGGGAAATCTATGTATTATTCATCTTAAAAGTTAACATATGTTTTTTTTGCTAATGAATTGAAGTGGTATGGGATTTCTAATTTACTTAAAACTAAGACTATTTTCTTTCAAGTCCCTGGCTCTAATAGAAATCTACTTCAGGGCACATTTCAAGGTACATTAGACACCATCAACTTTATCCACACAATGCTTTTATTATTGGAACATTAAATGATCCCCTCTTCAATCTGAGACAGCATCTAGTCTCTGTAGAAATTAGCAGAAATCTTTCCTATAGATATAACAGATGAACTGTATCTATATTAAATAATCATTATTTCATACATAAAATATTAGTTCAACCTTCAGAGGACCTTTGTGTTCAGGTAGTAACTTGCTCCACTTACTAGAGAACATCTGGACTCTATAAAAATAACTGATAATGTGATTTGAAAGAATCACCTTAGGACACCTTTATCTGTCAACATTCTTATGTGATGATCTGAAGTATTTGGCCATAATTCTTTTGATGATACCTTGATGGCATATTATAATTATATATCACATGAGAGCTACTACTATGATATGATTTTAATTCAATTTTGTGTCATAAAACTAATCTAACTAAGAAAATTCAAATATTTCTTTCCTAAGAGTTATATCTGAAATGAGGTATAATTAGTACAGTACTTTAATTTTAGAAATCATCACATAGGTTATGTGCATGAGATTACTATAATTGGAAGGGATTTTAGATGTCACATCAAAACTCTTACATAAGGGATGTGGTAACTAACACCAAACGAGGTGATATAACTTCTCTAAGGTCATGCACACAGCAGTATTATTGGAAGTAAATCCATCTTTCCTGAGTTCATATTCTGTGCTACTTGACTCATTCCAGTGTACCTTCTGGATTTCACTATCATTTCTAAATTTGTCTAAGGCATTACAAAACAATTCTCTATTTTGTAGTTCAACATCAAAATATTATTCAATATTGATGTAAATAATTTCAATAAAATATTTCTAATAAGCAAACTCATACTTTTGAAAGATATTTTAATAATTCCAAGTAAAATACAAGATCAAGTATTATATACCATGTGTTAATGAATATATTTTGAGTTATTCCTTTGTATATTTACATGATTTACAAATCATCAGTTCTGTTACATGTAATTAATTCTTTTGACAAGAAGGGTTTTTAAATCTAATGCAAATGACTTTCAGTCAAAGTGAATATCTGGGGAAATTTGACCAATTAAATTCTTATGTAACATAATAAATCAAAACCAAAAAGTACATTTTAAATAAACAAAACCTTGTCAGATACTACATGAAGCGATGTTGAGTTGAACAATTAAATATGTATTTTGTGCACATCATAAGGTGTAAAAGGCTAGAGGATGTTGACTCAGGGCCATATGTGACAAGCCCACAGCTAACATCACATCTAACAGTGGAAAGCTGTAAGTTTCTCCTCTAAGACCAAGAATAAGACAAGAATGCCCACTCTTGCCACTTTTATCCAACATAGTATTGAAAGTCTATTGAAAGCCATTAGGCGAAAAACAACAATAAAAACAAGGGCTTCCCTGGTGGTACAGTGGTTAATAATCCGCCTGCCAGTGCAGGAGACACAGGTTTGAGCCCTGGTCCAGGAAGATCCCACATGCCACGGAGCAACAAAGCCCACACGCCACAACTACTGAACCTGCGCTCTAGGGCCCGAGAGCCACAACTGCTGAAGCCCATGCTCCTAGAGCCCGTGCTCTGCAACAAGAGAAGCCACTGCAATGAGAAGCCTGTGCACTGCAATGAAGAGTAGCCCCTGCTCGCCACAACTAAAGAAAGCCCGCATGCAACAACGAAGACCCAACGCAGCCAAAAATAAAATAAATAAGATAAATAAATTAAAAAAAAAATCCAAATCAGAAAAAAGTAAAACTGTCACTATTTGAAAATGACAGTCTTTCATATAGGAAACCTTAAAGACTCCACCAAAAAACTGTTAGAACTAATAAATGAATTCAGTAAAGTCACAGGATACAAAATCAATATACAAAAATCTGTTGTGTTTCTATACACTAATAACAAACTATTTAAAATAGAAATTAAGAAAATAATCCTATTCACAATTGCATTAAAAAGAATAAAATACCTAGGAATAAATTTAACCAAGACGATGAAAACACTGAAAACTATGACACTGATAAAAGAAACTGAAGAAGACACAAACGAGTGGAAAGATATTTCATGTTCACGGATTGGAAGAATTAATATCATTAAAATGTCCATACAACGCAAACCAATCTATGGAGTCAGTGCAATTACAATCAAAATTCCAATGGCAATTTTTACAGAAATAGAACAGGCAATCATAAAATCTGTATGGAACTGCAAATGACCCTGAATAGCCAAAGCAATGCTTAGAAAAAAAGAACAAACCTGGAGGCATCATGCTCCCTGATTTCAAACTATGTGACAAAACTGTAGTAACAAAATAGTATGGAATTGGCATAAAAACAGACACCATAGATCAATGAAATAGAATAGAGAGCCCAGGAATAATGGGGAAAGAACATTATCTTTAATAAATGGTGCTGGGAAAACTGGACAGCCACATGAAAAGAATAAAACTTACATTGTACTCAAAATTCAACTCAAAATAAGTCAAAGATTTGAATATAAGATCTGAAACAATAAAACTCCTAGAAGAAAACATAGGCGGCAAGTTTCTTTACATTCATCTTGGCAATGGTTTTTTTGGATCTGACACCAAAAGCAAAGGCAACAAAAGCAAAGATAAACAAGTAGGACTATATAAAATTAAAAAGCTTCTTCACAGCATTGGAAACCATCAACAAAATGAAAAGACAATCTACCAAATGGTAGAAGATATTTGCAAATCATATATCGGATAAGGGGTTAATATCCAAAACATACAAAGAATGCATACAACTAAACAACAGAAAACCAAACAACCCAATTAAAAGATTGGCAGAGATCTGAATAGAAATTTTTTCCAAGGAAGGCATACAGATGGTTAACAGGCACATGAAAAGATGTTCAATATCACTAATTATTAGTGAAATGCAAATCAAAACCACAATGAGATATTATCTCACATCTTTTAGCATGGTTATTATCAAACATGCAAGGGGAGTGGGATAAATTAGGTGTATGGGATTAACAGATAACAGTATATATAAAATAAACAACAAGGATTTACTGTATAGCACAGGAAACTACATTTAATATCTTTTAATAACCTATAATGGAAAAGAATCTGAAAAAGAATAGGTATGTGTATATGCATATGTATAACTGAATCACTTTGCTGTATACGTGAAACTAATACAATATTGTAAATCAACTATAGTTCAATAAAAAATAAAATAAATTTTTAAAATAGTGCATGGTTAATAATAAACATGACAATTTGGCACTAGTCAGTACACTTTGAAGAACAGCTTTGAGTGGACAGATTTGGATATATTTAAACTAAAAATACCAATAAAGAAAATAACTTTCAGCCACAAAATAGAGCAGACATGAACCACTTCAAAAACATAAGAAATAACAAGTGTTGGAGAGGATGTGGACACTGTTGATGGAAATGTAAATTGGTGCAGCCACTATAGAAAACACGATTCCTCAAAACAAATAAGAATAGAACTACCATATGATCCAGCTATTCTTCTAGTTTGAAAAGACATATGCACCCCTATGTTAATCCCAGAATTATTTACAAGATATGGAAACAACCTAAGTGCTCATGAATGAATTAACAGAGGAAGAAGATATATACAACAGGATACTGCTCAGCCATAAAAAATGATGAAATCTTGCCATGCGCCACAACATGGGTGGACCTTGATGGTGTTATGCTAAGTAAATAAGTCAGACGGAGAAAGGCAAATACAGTATGATTTCCTTCATATGCGGAATAAAAAAAATTTTTTTTAATAAATGAACAAACCAAAACCAAACAAAAACAAACACATAGATACAGAGAACAGAGTAATGGTTACCAAAGGGGAAGTGGGCGTGAGGGGAGGGCAAAAATGGGGCCAAGAGCAGGGTGACAGATGGAAACTAAGCTTTTGGTGGTGAGCACACCATAGTGTATACATTAGTTGAAATACAACATTGTACACATGAAACTTATAAAATGTTATAAACAATTTAAAAGAGAATGTGGTGCATATATGCAATAAAATATTATTCATCCATAAAAATTAAGGAAATCTTGCCATTTGAGACAACATGGATTGAACTTGAGGGTATTATGCTAAATGAAATAAGTCAGAGGAAGATAAATACTGTATAATATCACTTTTATGTGGAATCTTAAAAATTAAGCTCATGAACAGATTTGTGGTAGGAATAGGGAGTGAAATGGGAGAATGGGAGAAGGGGGCTAAAAAGTACAAACTCCCAGCTATAAAATAAATGTCATGGGGCTGTAATGTACAACATAGGGACTATAGTTAATAATACTGTATTGTATATTTGAAAGTTTCTAGGAGAGCAGATATTATAAGTTTTCATCACAAGAAAAAATTATAACTATATATGGCAATGGATGTTAACTAGACATTGTGGTGATCACAATATATACAAAGATTGAATCATTATATTGTACATCTGGAAGTAATATAAAGTTAGATGTCAATTATATCTAAATTTTGAAAATATTTTTGCTGAAGTACAAATTTAATAAAGCCTTTGGTCATGTTTTAATCCATAAGTTATCTATGAAAACAAAAAATACCCCATAACTTTTTAGAGCCATCAAGAATCATCATGGTATCAATTCGTACCAGCTATAAAAATACACATTCAGGGTTCAGATTAGCTAGCACAATATTTCCAGCTGTTGAAGAGAATGATTTAAATGAAATTACAAACTACCCTTCCTCAAAAAAGCAAAGTTGGTTCCTAGAAAGCACACTTTCCACAATCCTACACTGGCTGATTCTCAGGTAATAAAAATCAAGTGAGATCAAACTGCTCTGAGCAGATTGACAATTATTTAGGCCCCTGCTCAAGTGCACGCCCATGTTCAGAAGTGATCTTCAAAGGAATCATGTTTAAAGAAAATGGAAAATCCACAGAACCAGACGTTACTAACAAATCCTAAATAATAATAATAAATTCCTGTCTTTAAATTTCTTGCCATCTTTCCATCAGAGTAAAATGTTGTTCTCTAGATGCTTTAACGTAGCCAGGCTTGGACCCAGCCAGGCCACTGGGACCCAGCTGAGGCCATGGAGACAACTCTTGCCTGCTTTGCTGCCAGCATGAAGTGTCCATCTGGAAGGTGTTTTGCGGCTTAAGAGAGCTGCGAGCCCTAAGCTGGTTCCAGAGACCAGAGGAGGGTCCAGGCACACCTGGTTTCTTCTGGCTTCAATATTGGTGATGGGGAAGCACAAGGAACTTGATGAGGGGAGTGGTCAACACAGACCACTGACAGGGGCTTTGCCTCAATTCCTGCATCTAAAATTTTCATGATAAAGGTGAAAAATGAGGGCAGAGGAACACAATGTGTTATAAGAGAATAGGAAGTTAAAAAACAAAAAACACACAGAAGGTAAGTAAATTTCCTTAGCTTTGTTAGCCTCTGTGAGTATAAGGAGCTCCTAGGTTGCCTGTGCTGAGGAAGGACAGGCAGCAAGACCCAAGTTTTCTGGGATTTTACAATCTATGGAAGTAAAACCACTGCCCAAATGGGATAGGTACCTTAGCCTAGTGTTTGTTCCTTATGTCAAAATTTCAGAAATAGCTGAAGTAAAACCAACGAATCACTGAAGTAGTAATTAGTAAAAGTTTATTCTGCACACACCAAAAAGAGTTGGAATGGAATGAGTCTCAGGAGTATATTGTTATAAAGCAGTTTATATAGCGAGGAGATGATGATTGTTTATTCTTCATAGTGATTGGTTATAATATTAGAAATTTCTTAAGTGATAGGGAATTTGTGAGTGGTTACATCCATAGCAAACTTGGGAAACAAAGTTTTTCTTATAATGTCCAGAGGCGTAAGTTAGGAATGACCCAGGCCAAGTTAGTCTTGCAAAATAAGCTAAATTAAGCTTTGTTTGTATGACTAAACTGTTTTCTGCTCAGGCAATTTTCAAGACTGGTTTCTGTTTGTTTTTCATTTTAACAATTTTCCCCTTTTGGTCGTTCTTTTTGCAGTCTGAAAGTATGACCAACCAGTATAGCTTTATTCTCAGTTGCCAACATTGACATAGGCCAAAGAATCACATACTCACTGTTTCACTTAGTTGAGTCATCAGGCCCAGAGGTCTATGAAGTCACCATCTTCATCATTTGTGTGGTTATTGTTAATTTCATCCAGTTGTCTGATCCTGATGGATACAATTTGGCACAGGAGTGGTTTCTGACAGGCGTTTAAAATCTTTGAAAAGATATAATGCACTAGAGAGATTAATGTGATGGCTATAAGGAGACTAATAGCCAAGGACTGAAAAATTCCTCAGAGCAGAGATTTTTCAGAAGCCAAGATTTAACCAATTAAATAGAGCTCTTAAAAGAATATGACACACGCATAATATACACACATAGACACATAGACATATATAAATATACAGTTGCAAATAAGAGATCTTAGTCATGTCTCAGGTACAGAATTCAAAAGAATAGTTCGATCTATTTTTTTGTTCTGGTATATGGACTAAGTGAAGGTTACTTGCTCAGATAGCCAAAGTTTTTCATTCCATATTTTCCAAAAAGGCACAAGATCCCAGTCCATAAACCAGGTGGAACCCATCTTTACCTTTAGATTCCCTAAGATGTCTTAACAGTGGGGGGGATGGTCCTGTTTTCCAACAGCTGTTTCAAAACAGAGGGAATCACCAGTGTTCCCCATCCCTCCACCCTCACCCTGAAGCCTTTTGAACAGAATACTGTGACTTAACAAGAAACTTCAACAAACAAAATACAGCATGCACGATAAAGTTGAAGAGCTTTATGTATGAAAATGCATATACCAAAAAGACAGTTCTCGAACTGGGAGCATTTAAGCCAAACACTGGAATGAGGCTAAGGGATATATTATCATAAAGCAGTTTATATAGTGTGGAGACAGTGACTGTTTATTCGTCATAGTAATTAGTTATTTAAAATTTTCTTAAATGATAGAGAATTGGTTAGTGGTTACCTCATCATCAACCTTGGGAAACATTTAAAGTTTTGCTTATGATTTCCATAGGCACAAGCAAGGAATGACCCAGGTCAAGTTAGTCTTGCAAACTAAGCTAAATTAAGCTTTGCTTGTAAGACAAAACTGGTTTTGTCTGCTCAGGGAATCTTCGAGGCTGGTCTCCAGTTGTTTCTGATTTTAACATTTATCAGATAACAAGAGGAGCGAACAAGCAGGAAAAGGGAGCTGCCCCCTTCAGAATCAGCGGGCTTTGTGTAACAGACAGCATGTTCTGGAAACAGAGTTGCTCTTAAGAGCCAATCGTTTTTTCCTTACAAACCAAGGATGCCACTGTGAATGCACAAGACAGGAACAAGCCAGTGGAGGCTCCCTGGCAGCTGGGCCTGCTGAGGACTCAGAGCTTCTGAGGTGAGTGAGGGAGGGGGGACTGCTTGCTGTGTGGTTTCTAGGTGGGAGCAGCATCCTGAACTTCCTGATAAAATAAATACTCAGGGGGCTTCCCTGGTGGCGCAGTGGTTGAGAGTCCACCTGCCGATGCAGGGGACACGGGTGCGTGCCCCAGTCCGAGAGGATCCCACATGCCGCGGAGCGGCTGGGCCCATGAGCCATGGCCGCTGAGCCTGTGCGTCCGGAGCCTGTGCTCCGCAACGGGAGAGGTCACAACAGTGAGAGGCCCGCGTATCGCAAAAAAAAAAAAAAAAAAAATTACTCAAAGTGCTCAATGAATGCTTGGTAACTTAGTCCTTGCTGTTCTGGGTAACAATTAGAACCTTGAAAGACGATCTTAACTCTACTATTAGCATTTTAAATATGGTATATACAGCAATTTGTCGATTCCTGATAGTCAACTAAAATTCAATAGTCATATTTTTCTTCTTACTCTGAAATAATTTTAAGCTTATAATAATGGAGCAAAAATAGCACCATATTTTTTCTTGAACAACTTGAGACTTCCTAACATATATCTCATTTCTCATGAATATATTAGTATGAATTTCTTACAAATGAGTATATTATCCTATATATCTATACGTAATCACTGATATCAGGAAATAACAATGATCCATGACTATCATGTAACCTTTAGGATCCTTTTAAGTTTCAGTTGTTGTCAATGTCCTTTATACCAGTAGGATGAAATTCAGATTACACATTCTATTTGGTTATCACGTCTCCTTATTCTCTTTTAATCTGTAGCAGTTATCAGTTGCATTTTCTGAGATTCATGACTGTGACACTTTTAGTGATTACAGGGCAGTTATTTTTTTAAAAGTTTCCTTGATTGGGGGTTCATTTATATTTTATTAGATTCAGCCCATGCATTTTTGCCAGAAATATGACAGGTGTGATGTTTTGTTCTTCTCATTGCTTTTGGTCAGGTGTTACATGATTTTGATTTTGTTCCATTATTGTTGATGTTAAATTTGATCACCTGATTTAGGTGGTGCCTGACAATATCTTTATTGTAAAGTTAGTTTTTTTCCCTTTGCGGGAAAACTCTTTTAACATCTTTATTGAGGTTATAATTTACCATTAAATACCACAAATTTATCCATTTAAATGTACAATTAAATGACTTTTAATAAATTCACGGAGTTGTAAAACTACTTCTAGAGTATTTCCATCACCTCCCGCACAAGATTCTTATGCACATTTGTAGTCAATTTTCATTTTACTCCTGGCTCAAGGCAACCACTGATCTACTTTTTTTCCACTAAAGTTTTGCCTTCCTAGATATTTCTATGAAATCATACAAGATGTAGTCTTTGTGGGAAAGTACTTTGAGGCTTGTCAACATCATTTTCTTCATCAAACTTTCATAATTTTATGGATTCATTGATGTTTAAGGCTTATATATATCTTGTTTTTTAAATTTTATTGCAATATAGTTGATTTACAATGTTGTGTTAGTTTCTGCTATACAGAAAAGTGAAACAGTTATACATATACATATATTCACTCCTTTTTATATTATTTTCCCATATAGGCCATTTCAGAGTATTGAGTAAAGTTCCCAGTGCTATACAGTAGGTTCTAATTAGTTATCTATTTTTATATATAGTAGTGTGTATATGTCAATCCCCATCTCCCAATTTATCCCTTCCCCCTACCCCCTGTCCTTTCCCCCTTGGTAACTATAAGTTTGTTTTCTACATCTGTGATTCTGTTTCTGTTTTGTGAACAAGTTCATTTGTACCATTTTTTTAGGTTCCACATATAAGCGATATCATATATTTGTCTTTCTGTGTCTGACTTACTTCACTCAGTATGCCAATCTCTAGGTCCATCCATGTTGCTTCAAATGGCATTATTTCATTCTTTTTTATGGTTGAGTAATATTCCATTGTATATATGTACCACATCTTCTATATCCATTCCTCTGTTGATGAACATTTAGGTTGCTTCCATGTCCTGGCTATTATAAATAGTGCTGCTATGAATATAGGGGTGCATGTATCTTTTTGAATTATAGTTTTCTCCAGATATATGCCCAGGGGTGGGATTGCTGGATCATATGGTAGCTCTATTTTTAGTGTTTTAATAAACCTCCATACTGTTCTCCATAGTGGCTATACCAATTTATATTCCCACCAACAGTGTAGGAGGGTTCCTTTTTCTCCATACCCTCTTCAGCATTTATTGTTTGTAGATTTTTTGATGATGGCCATTCTGACTAGTGTGAGGTGATACCCCATTGTTGTTTTGATTTACATTTCTCTAACAGTTAGTGTTGTTGAGCATCTTTTCATGTGCTTTTTAGCCATCTGTATGTCTTCTTTGGAGAAATGTCTATTTAGATCTCCTGCGCATTTTTTGATTGGGTTGTTTGTGTTTTTTTTGCTATTGAGCTGCATGAGCTGTTTATATACTTTGGAGTTTAACCCCTTGTTGGCTGCTTCATTTGCAAATACTGTATCCCATTCTGAGGGTTATCTTTTCATTTTGTTTATGGTTTCCTTTGCTGTGCAAAAGCTTTTAAGTTTAATTAGTTCCCATTTATTTTATTTTTAATTTTTATTACTCTAGGAGGTGTTTTAATAAGATTTCCCTGAATGACATAATAGAATATTTTCATGCTTAGTTGCCATCTATATGGTGTGGTGTATGTTCAGATCTTCTGTCTATAATTGGACTTTTATTTCCTCTTGCTGAATTTTAAGAATTCATTGTATATTTTGGATTCAAGTCCTTTATGAGATAAGAAAATTGCAAATATTGCAAATCTGCCATCTTGTGACTTGCTCGTATTTTAAACAGTGTATTTTGCAGAACAAAAATTTATAATATTAATCCAATTTATCATTTTTCTCCTCATGGGTCATTCTTTTGCTGTTATGTCTAAAAGCATCACCAAACCCAAGATCATTTAGTTTTTCTCCTAGGTTTTAATCTAGGTGTTTTATATTTTGCCTTTTATATTTAGGTCTTTCATCTAATTGTGATAATTTTTGTATATAGTGTAAGGTCTAGTTCTATATTCTTTTTTTTTTCCTATGGATGACTAATTGTACCAGCACAGTTTTTGAAAAGACTATCTTTTCTGCATTAATTTTTCTTTTCTCTTTGACAAAGATCAGTGGACTATATTTTTATGAGTCTTTCTGGGTTTTCTGTTCCATTGATCTAACTGTATATTCTTTGACTAACATTATACAGTCATGATTACTGCAGTTCTTTAGCAAGTCTTGAAAGCAAATTCTAGGCGCCCTCCAACTTCATTCTTCAATATTATGTTGACTATTCTTGTTTTTTTTGCATATCCACATCAATTTTAGAATAGATTTTTGAAGTCTCCAAAACAGCTCACTGGGATTTTGATTGTGGTTTCATTGAATCTACAGATCAAGTTGAGAAAAATGACACTTCGACAACATTGTGTCTTTCAACCCAGTCAAAAATAATGCTCCATTTATTTAGATTTTTTTTACATTTTTTTCTTCAGTGTTCTGTAGTTTTCCACTTGAAGAATCTGTGGTATTTTGTTAGATTTCTAAGTAATAATTTCATTTGTCATTGTTATTGTAAATGACACTTTTTAAAATTTCCAATTCTTTTTGTTTGTTGCTGGCACTTAGAAAAGCAGTTGACTCTTGTATATTGTCCATGTATCCATTGACCTTGCCAACTCATTACTTAGTTCCAGAACTTTTCGTTTGATTTTTTTTTGACTCTTTGGTTTTTCTACATAGACAATCTTGCCCTCTATGAATAAAGACAGTATATACTTTCTTTCCTAGACATATATATTCCATTTCCTCTTTTCTCATTGTATTATATAGAAAAACCTTGTTTAGAGAAGACTTCTTTGACTTGTTCCCAGTTCTTAGGGGATAAATGTTTCATTTCCCACCTTTAACTAACTATAAGGTAGGCTGTTTTGTTTTGCTTTCTGAATATTTCCTTTATTAGCTTAAGGAAGTTCACATTTTAGTTTTTTGAGAGTTTTTTTCATGAAAGGGTGTTGGAATTTGTCAAATGCTCTTTATACATCTATTGATATTATAGGGTTTTTGTTATTTAGTCTAATAAAATGGTAAATTACAATGATTGCTTCACAAATGTTGATTGAGCCTTGCATTTGTAGAATAAAAATTTTGTTTTGACATACTATCCTTTTTTGTATTTCTGAATTTGGTTTGCTCATAGTTTGTTCAAGGTTTTCATGTCAATATTCATGAGAGATATTGGATTATAGTTTTCTTATTATGTCTTTACATGGTTTTAATAATATAATACTAGCCTCATAAAATTTAGTTACAAAGTATTCTCTCTTCTACTTTCTGGAAAATGTAGTGGAAACTATTATTTCTTTGAATGTTTGGTGGATTTCACCTATAAAACCTTCAGTCTAGTACTTTATTTTGTTGGGGGGAAGAGTTTTAATTATTTCAATTACTTTAATAGATAAAAAGCTATTCAGGTTAACTATCTTTACATAAGTTTAATGGTTTTTATTTTTCAAGGAATTGGTCAATTTCATCCATGTTATGAAATCTTGGGGCTTAGAGTTGCTTGGAATATTCACTTATTTTTCATTTGATGTGTATTGGATCAGTAGGGATGACCCCTATTGATTTGTTATTCATAACTTGTGCTTCCTTTACTTCCCCCATAGTTAACCTGATTAGAGGATTATCAATTTCATTAGTCTATTAATAAGAAACAGCATTTGGTTTCATTTATTTTCTCTATCATTTCCCTTTTTAATTTAATGGATTTCTGCCCTTATTTTTCTTACCTCCATTCTGCTATTTCCTTTAAATTTAATTTTCTTTTATTTGTCTACTTTATCACAATTTAAGATAGGCTCCTGATTTTTAACTTTCTTCTTTCCTAATATATGCACTTAATACCATAAATTTCCCTATAAATACATTTGTTTCTACATTCCCAAGACATTGATAAAATGTATTTTCCTTATTTATTTATTTATTTATTTTTCTTCATGAGACCTTTATTTGAAGATTAGGTCACTACTTTCTGTTACTAGTTGTCAAGTTTTTTGTTTTTTACATCTTTATTGGAGTATAATTGCTTTACAATGGTGTGTTAGTTTCTGCTTTATAACAAAGTGAATCAGTTATATATATATACATATGTTCCCATATCTCTTCCCTCCTGTGTCTCCCTCCCTCCCCCCCTCCCTATCCCACCCCTCTAGGTGGTCACAAAGCACCAAGCTGATCTCCCTGTGCTATGCGGCTGCTTCCCACTAGCTATCTATTTTACGTTTGGTAGTGTATATGTGTCCATGCCACTCTCTCGCTTTGTCACAGCTTACCCTTCCCCCTCCCCATATCCTCAAGTCCATTCTCTAGTAGGTCTGTGTCTTTATTCCTGTCTTATCCCTAGGTTTATCATGACATTTTTTTTCTTAAATTCCATATATATGTGTTAGCATCCAGTATTTGTCTTTCTCTTTCTGACTTACTTCACTCTGTATGACAGATTCTAGGTCCATCCACCTCATTACAAATAGCTTAATTTCATTCCTTTTTATGGCCGAGTAATATTCCATTGTATATATGTGCCACATCTTCTTTATCCATTCATCCGATGATGGACACTTAGGTTGCATCCATCTCCTGGCTATTGTAAATAGAGCTGCAATGAACATTTTGGTACATGACTCTTTCTGAATTATGGTTTTCTCAGGGTATATGCCCAGTAGTGGGATTGCTGGGTCATATGGTAGTTCTATTTGTAGTTTTTTAAGGAACCTCCATACTGTTCTCCATAGTGGCTGTACCAATTCACATTCTCACCAGCAGTGCAAGAGTGTTCCCTTTTCTCCACACCGTCTCCAGCATTTATTGTTTCTAGATTTTTTGATGATGGCCATACTGACTGGTGTGAGATGATATCTTATTGTAGTTTGGATTTGCATTTCTCTAATGATTAATGATGTTGAGCATTCTTTCATGTGTTTGTTGGCAGTCTGTATAACTGTGTAGCTTTGATAACTTACCTCTTGTTGCAGGACAAAAAACTTTGAAAAGTTTGATATATTTTTGAAGATAGATAATTTTGAAAATGTAAAATGTTCTTCCTGGGGTATTTTTTGAGCTACATGTGTTCCTTCTTTCTGGTTTGTGAAAAAATGGAAGAGATCAGGGGGAATTATATCATTGACATCTTCTTCAATCTATATTCAGGAATCTTAAGTTTCATAGTGTGTCTCTCTACTTCATCTCAATCAAGACTTACTGTTCAAGTTCATATTTTATTAAGACCTAAGGTGTAGAGAGTATGACCAAACTAGTATTGCTTTAAAATTTTAACTTACTTTGAGAGACACAAATTTAATGAATGAGAACATCTTTTTGATTGGGTTCTGATGATCCATAAAATATTAACTTGTGATTAATGGTGTGTTTTATCATAACAAACACAGTCTAAATAGAGGAGAAACACATCAGCAGCAAAAGTTTCTTATGCACATGAAAAACATACTTTACCTCTTTAAAGGTTATGGAGATGAGGTTCCAGGATTTAGACTCTCTGAATTGGAGTTAATGTGCATAAGTGTCCTTGAGTTCAACAGCTATGGAAAGGAAGTACTATTGGACAGATGGAAAAGTCAAGCTCTGATACAAGCCCAAAACTCCACAAAGATCTTAAGATTAGAAGATTTTTCATAGTTGTCACAAGTGAGGTTGATGTCCAGGCTTTTATAACCCATATCAATCAGTCATAGTATGTAGCCTGCCCCAGAAAGTGTTGTGGCCTTGGTTAAACGACTTTCTGCAGTTGAAGTCATTCCTGGAGGGGTTGACAGGTAAAGGGTAGAGCATGGAGAGAAAAATACCTATGTTTCTTCCTCTTTTTGTAAGAGCATTAATCCCATAATGGAGACTCAACCCTCTTGACCTAATCTAACCCTAATTACCTCACAAAAGTCCTACCTCCAAATACTGTCACATTGGAGATTAGGGTTTCAATATATGAATTTGTGAGGGATACAGACATTTGGTCCATAACAAGGGGATTTTGGATAGTACAGCACAACATAGGATCCATAAGTAAACAATTAAGAAGTATTCACTATACTCATAAATAATGACATGTCATTATATAATCTGGTAGAAGAGATATAAACTTTAAAAGTACAGTCCTTGAAATTTCAGTAGAGAAAATAGAACCCTACTTTCAAAATAATGAACACTGGCAAGATGTAACCTCTTTAGAATATTAATTAAATTATACATAAAATATGTTCCCATAAAATATTCCAATATGGTAGAAATATAAGGGTAAAAGTAGAAAATCTTCTTTATAGTTTACAATCATTAACTGTACTTTGCCATAAAGTAAATGGTTTTGTAAGTTTTCTATAACTTTTTATAACTGTGAATTCTTACAGATTTTAAGTATATTTAAATTTTAGTATTTTTAAAAGGTTTTAATGAAAAATTGAAGTCCATGTTCCAATGGACTTTCAATCAATCCTCTTAGTTTCAGCTCTGTTTGAACCCTTCATTTAGTTAGCAGGAGTCTTCCACTCCTGGGCTTCCTAAGGTTCAAGCAAGGCTTCGCTTGCTGCATCCCTCCAGTGCTGCTTTAAATTTCAGTTTTTCTTCTGGCCTGCTAAATAAGTTACTACTTGTCTATCTTCATTAAAGCTTCTAATATTTTTTGCTGCCATCTTTTTACCTGTTCCATTTGACTTTGTTTATTGATGTTTCAGAAGGAAATGGTATTAAGAATGTATATTAAATGTGTCTCATTAACTAGAAATTCATGTATAGGGATAGCTCTCAGAGTCATCAAAGATGCTTTTAAGGATATCCATGCATAAGCTTTTCCCTAAATAATTCTGATTTAAGTGATCTGGTATGGAAGTCCAGATGATTCTGGTATATAGCCAGGGATAAACTGTGTACATGGGTATGGCAAACTCTGTTTATCTTCTCTATTTTTTTCTGTAAATCTAAAACTGTTCTATAAAAAAACTATCAAATATATATGAAAATTAATACATATATTTTAATGTGATTTTACTTTCTTGAGAAACTAAATATTAATGGCTATTGATATTTCTTTCTCTCTTTGGATAAGGAATAAGAAGCTAAATTTTATAGTTGTGTTTTTGCCCTTCTAGTGAATAATCATCATTTTTTCCATAGTTACTTAATAAACAGTTTATCCTCTTTAAAAAAAATTGAGACCTACCCTGTTATGTTTTGGGAAAAAATATATTCACCATCCCTTCCCAGTAGCCTACTCAAAGTAATGAGCTATGGATGATGTTGAACAGTTCTCAAGTACGCACATTAGTGACATTTAATAATCTTTTATCTCTCAGGTTTTATTCCAAAGTTTTAAGAGTGTGTATATAACAACTTTGTACTCTACATCCTAATTAACAACTCTGCTTTACAGTCTCATACATACCTGGGATTTTTTTCTGGATTGTGTCTTAAAACTTAGATTTTCAACCTGAAAATTCTTACCTTTAAATTTTACGGAGTTCTTGGCTTATTGATCCTACCTATTTTTAATGTAAACTTTAATCTTATCTCCCTAGGCTTGCAGGACACTATATTTGGACTTGATCTCCAAGATGAATTCTACACTTTCAAATAATTAGGCAAGTCCACAAATTAGAGGGAGATAATTTTATAAGTGTTTGTTCTATTGATACCAAAAGTCACACATAGATACACACAAACACACACACGCACACACACACATTTAGTTAATATACTAAACAAAAATTAGTATTCATTACATTAATTATGCAGGACAGAAACACTATTGCTCTTGTCCAACTGTTAAGAGAAGGATTTAAATGACTAGTGGCCCTAATTTTTAATGATTTTTCAGTTAGATCCCAGAATATGATAATTGGAAAAACAAGATCGCAAATTCTTTCTTTTCACTCTCATAAAAGAATTCTTGTTTCTACATACATGCACATGACCCATGCAAAGATTTTTCTTTTTAAACAAATAAAATTTGACAATGATGCTATCAGCTTGTAGTAGAGTAAAAAATTGGTTTATGTTTATTTCTCAACATGTTTATGTTAAAAATACTTAGAAAGAGAAAGAAAATATAAAATATTTATGTTCAATTATGTCAGATGGTTACTAAGTTAAAGACTCGAAAAGATTAGAATTTTAAAATTTATTTGTAATGTAAACTAAACAGCTAATATTATATACATTTGGAGGAAAACAAATTTCCTGTAACAAAAGAATTTGAAGCTTTCTGACTCAGATCCCATCAACAAACCATATGGTGGTTTGTTTTCTCATCACTGTTTCATAGGGAAATAGCTTATCAATTATTTATCTTTCCTTTTGGAGATTTTACTTTGTTAATATGCATAAATAATTTCTTCTACTTTACAAAAATCAAATGGTGGCTACAGACAAGTAAGAAGAGATAACATTAATGTAGTTTTACATTGTTTGTGTCTAAGTGCTTCATAAAATTGTCCTCTGGATATAATTTTCTCAGTTGTTGAAATTACGCTGAGTGTTATAAAAGCCCATTACATGCTAAATAAAACCGATTTTCTTTAAATGACAAGACAGTTTGTAGTGCCATGATCAACTAAAAATAAAGTAACTGTAAGTAAGAAATTGTATATCCTTCCTAATATTCTGTCTCTTATAACAATATGCTGTTGCAAATTACAGGAAAGTTAAGAAAACTCCTGTGATTTTGTGCCTATAATCTTTTTTCAAATCTGAAATGTATATTTATTTTGTAATAATGAATAGAATAATCATTTGTAATTAATTAAAATATAGCTCTCACAAGCAACTTTGGTAAAGTTAGTAGCATGGTGATGATGAAGATTTATTTAACATACATTTTTTTTAAACAAACTCAAGGTGGTTCAGCCATGTCATCTGAAAATTTACTTTGTACCTCTTACTGAAATCAGTCATGGATGGCTTGGGAACTGGTGATCTAGGTGCTTACCTTCAGGGTTTAACTTCTTTCTCAATCTTTGTCTAATTTTGTGTAAAATTTTCTTCTTTTGGTGCAGAAGAACAAGCAGAATACTAGTTGAGTGTATCCACAAATTCTTTTGCTATACGTTTGCATTATCTATCTGTTTCAAGCCATGCACACACTTTAAAGTGTTGTTTTACTTCCAAAGGCAGCTAAGAAATCAATATTAATGGAACAGTGGTAGAATCATAATGAAGTAAGATAAATTGTTGATAGAAGAATAGAATAAATCCCTTTCCTTTAAGAATGTGTCATAAAACACAAACTTAATAAAGTCTTGCTAAGTAGAAAATTTCAGTTAATCACTATAATCTCTCTAATCATTTCTTTTTAGTATATATAAGCATGTTTCTAGAGAGTTATGATACATATTTGATTGATGTTGCTTCAATTCAATGATTTCTCTGCCCCCAGAATCATGTTTACACATTTAATTTGATCCTTAAAATTTTTATCTAGGAAGAAATTACCAGCACCCTAAACCAAGCTTCTCCTTGCCAAAGTCTGAATGACCATGCATTCTCAGAGAAGTTGTTTCCCGTACTCACAGAAAGATCATTTCTTCAAAACACAAGCATCCCATCTCTTTCATAAGGCTACTGTTCATTACTCTGTGTATGTGTGTGTGCATGTGTGTGTATATATACAATTTTACAACCATCTAGTTGAAAATAAATGGACATATGTCCATATTAAAGTACAAAACAATTAGAATTATACATATACATATATGTACAATATGTTTATATGTATAAGATATACTTCAGTGCATTGACAGAATAATGGAAACACACAAACTTGTTGACAGTATTTGTCTCTGTTTTGGGGTAATATAAGAAATTTTTATTTCTCTTTTCTCTACTTTCCTCTATATTTAATTTCTATCTCATGAATATTGATTATATTTTAAATATGAAACAAAATCTTTACTAAAGAGTGATATTTACTCACTTTAGTTTTATTTTTTGCAATATATATTTTTATGTAAGAAGCATTTATATGTTGAGTAAGAAATGGAGTATCCCCCAATACATTGGCTTTTACATTACAAAAAACAGACCTGTTAAGCAAACTAAACCCATCATCTAGAGGCAGTGACATATGCAATGTCAAATACTCAAAGAAACCATTCTTTTAACTAAAACATTGATTGATCAGATCAAGTAATATGCCTGAAAATCATCTGCAATATTTGTTGTTGGATATTTCCATGGTCCAGCTTTTTTACTATGGCTCAATTTTTTTAATGGGTCCCAGAACAGTCTTCCCATATGCCATTTAAAACTTCTGATCGTACTAGTTTTGTTACTCTAACTAGTCATTCATGTTAGTCTTCTGTTAAAATTTATCAATATGACTCTTCAGATGTAGAACAAATGTGGAACAAAGGTGAAGTGTGGAACAAAGGTGAAATGATAGATTTACCTAATGTATACCTTAATAGTTTCCAGTTGTCTCTTCTGATATGCCCTTAGTATTCTTAGTATATCAGCAGTTGCAAACTGTCAATGAATCTTAGCATGCAGGATGCTGTCTCTTCTAAGAACCCATCTCCTATCAAATATTATATTATACAGAATTTTTTTCTGTGTTCCAGACTATTCAAAGTTTTGAACAGTGTTGCCAAATGGGAAGAACTGGATAGAACAAAGAATGCTGTGAAGGACTACACAGTAAATAGAAGTATTGTGTGTGTGTGTGAGAACTTAAATTATAGTCAGAAAAGATGGTGTTTTGACAAAGTGTGTTTTTCAAATGCTAACTTCTCAATGAGTCTTTTTTTTCTTTTTTGCGGTACGCGGGCCTCTCACTGTTGTGGCCTCTCCCGTTGCGGAGCACAGGCTCCGGACGTGCAGGCTTAGCGGCCATGGCTCATGGGCCCAGCCGCTCCGCGGCATGTGGGATCCTCCCAGACTGGGGCACGCACCCGTGTCCTCTGCATCAGCAGGCAGACTCTCAACCACTGCGCCACCAGGGAAGCCCTCAATGAGTCTTAATTAATTTGTATATCTGGGCATGATTCCTATAAAATTTGGGGACTCCTTGGGCATTATTTAAGTTTAGAATGAATAGTGAATTAAAATGATAATAATAACTCTGGAAAAAGTAGGTTAAAATATAATAGTCTATTTGCAATGACAGATCCATTTTTTAATTTGTTCATTTGTTATTGCATTCATTAATTCTCCTGGAGTTTTATTTTACTGTTAATTATACAGGAGAGAAAGTGATTTGTATTAATATTTCTGAAAAGTAAATTGGAAACCACTTTAGTTTACTGTACCATTGTCAATTTAGAAACATACTTTTCCTGAAAACCAGGCAAAAAAAAAAGCAAATAAGATACCCCAGAGTATAGATTGTTGCTTTTTTTCCTGAGGAATCGACTAATTGCACCTTGCATTCAATTTAAAGACTTTGGAGTCATCATTTTTCAAGTAGGCTACCTGGTCGTTTTCTCTAACCCCTGAGGTAAATTTGATATTTATAGAGCATGTATGTACAGTTCTCACTGGTTTCTAGTTAAAGTCATAAAACTTGACCTTCCTTTCTCTCCCACTGCTGCAAAATTTTTAGAGTGTATCATTTCCTTTGAGTTTCATGTAATGACTCAGTCAACACTAGCAGTTTATTCCTTTGGGCCATCGATTGGTGTTTCCAGGTTATTAACTTTCTCTGTTAATTTGTTCAATTTAGATTTCAAACCTTTATGCCCCCTTTGCAAACTATCTGTCTTTTTGTCAATTTTCATTAGTAGGGCATGAGTGCAAAGCCACTAATAACAATTCTATTGGTTCATTTGATTGCTGTACTACCCACAGAATGCTCCAGGTATTGGCCGGAAAAAATATAACTCAGTGTAGCATTCATATTGATAATTTTCCTGCCTCCCTTGATCTACTTCTAACCATTTGAAAGCTTTCTGAGTCAAAGCACATAAATCACATCCCTTTCCAGCAGATCAACCATCTTGTGTCTTGATGGTTAAACATCTGGATCCAGCCTGTTTATATTTTATTTCATTGTGTGATGCCAGGTTTACTTTATTTCAAGTCTAAAAAAAGTTATAATGAGTTTTTGAAGATTTGCTGAGTTGATCAATTTAATTGATTATCCAATTTTTTTTTTTTTTTTACGGTATGCGGGCCTCTCACTGTTGTGGCCTCTCCCGTTGCGGAGCAACAGGCTCCGGACGCGCAGGCTCAGCAGCCATGGCTCACGGGCCCAACCGCTCCTTGGCATGTGGGATCTTCCCGGACCGGGGCACGAACCTGTGTCCCCTGCATCGGCAGGTGGACTCTCAACCACTGCGCCACCAGGGAAACCCTGATTATCCAATTTTTAATGCCAGGCCCCAATGTAGTGACAGATGTATTTTTAAAAATTGGTAGAAGTATAATTTAGGATCAAAATTTACCATATTAATGAGTAAAATTGAAATAAGAGGGATGATTTTTTTGTTTATGAATCTTTGCAATCAGAACTATGCTAACAGTTTTATTATCATATTTTAATATGCTAATAAAATATAATTTTAAGTATAGTTCTTTTCATATGCATTTTTGTGTACTTAGCAGTATTTTAGACATCTAAGTTATTCCTGCTATGAATAACTTGTACAACAGTCTTCAAACTTGTAAGTCAAAGTAAATATTTTCCTTTAAAATTATCATTGTTTAATATTAGTAAAGGTCACTATAGGGATTCATACCTGTGATAATCAATTGATCACAATTGCTTTGATCTTAATAAAGGATACACTTCTTAAGATATAAAAACTCAAACTACAGTGGTATACATAAATGTAATATAAATGAAATATCTGTCTTTATTGTGTTAAACCTAATATTATGAAAGTCTTTGAAATTTCTTATAGCTGCTACCCAGAATTACATGATCCATAGTTAACATTTAGAAATACATTCTCATTCTAAGTAGGACACTTAGACTATGTTAAAACTTACTAAGAGAATGTTTTACCAGTAAGACTTAACAGCATCATACTGGCTATACAATGGTATTTTTGTGTTGCTATTCCAAAGTATTTCACAAGGAGTCAGCAGGTAGGGGGTCTTAGATATTAGCCTGAAGAAAGACATTAAAAGCCAATAGAAATCAAAGCAAAAAAAAAAAAAAAAAAAAAAAAAAAAAAAAAAAAAATCAAAGAAGTTTTCTGGGAAGCAGGAATTAACTTCTCTGAACTTTGCAGACACAACTATGTCTTTGCAAAGCAACACTACTCAAATATGAGAAAGTGAGAATGTGAGTTTATAATTATCTATGTTTTGTTATAATAAAACATAGCCATTATCTTTATGGCTGAAGTTAATGAAGTAACATGTGCTTGAGTTCTATTTACCTCCTTTGAAATAATAGTACCTTATGAAAAATAAGAAGATAGAAAGCATAAGAAAGTCAGGTACCCTAATGTTTCTGTTTCTTGTCTAAGATTGAGACTAGTTTTAAAATTTTTCAGTGGACCAAATTCCAAGAATTGAACATATTCATTGAAGTATCTGAGCGCTAATATTAAAAATAAGAGGGGCTTCTCTGGTGGCGCAGTGATTAAGAATCCATCTGCCAATGCAGGGGACACAGGTTCGAGCCCTAGTCTGGGAAGATCCCACATGCCGCGGAGCAGCTAAGCCCGTGTGCCACAACTACTGAGCCTGCTCTCTAGAGCCCGCGGGCCACAACTACTGAAGCCCGCGTGCCTAGAGCCCGTGCTCCGCAACAAGAGAAGCCACCGCAATGAGAAACCCGCACACCGCAGTAAAGAGTAGCCCCCGCTCGCCACAGCTAGAGAAAGCCCACGTGCAGCAACGGAGACCCAACGCAGCCAAAAATAAATTTTAAAAGGTGAATAAATAAGAATTAACAGGGAACCTTCTTATCTCCATGAGTTAGATTTAAATGATTTCATAAGTGTACAAAAGAAATACACATTATCAAATATTTCAGTGTATTGTTACTTTCTTACAACTAAAAATTATGCTGCTGGTACATATAAAATTTCAAGTTAAGAAATTTAATATCATAATATAAAAAGCTAATATTTAAATCCTAAGACAAACCATAATGTAGAAAGATCATTTTATATAAACTTTACAATAATAGGAGATATGTCCATACTAATAAAACTAGAATAAAGTTTCTAAAAGAATAACAGTAAATTTTCAGTAGCATATTTACTTAGAAACACCATTCCAAAATAGTATAGTATTAAAGTAGTCAATTAATTTTCCACCCACAGGAAATATGTCAAGACTCAAGATATCACTAACTAACACACTAGGTCAGGAGCAGAATGCATTTTTATAAATAGCATGCAGTGGTAATTATTGTAGTTTTCATTAAATTCTCAGATTTTTTTCTTCTTTTTTGTGGGAAAAGAGGATATTCAGTAGTTAAAATCAGTTTATGTAGCTCCAATAAAGTGTAATAGACCAAATTTAAATGGGAACTTTATAGAGTTAATACAGTAGTTTTACAGGAATGTTAAAATATTGAAAAATCAATCCCATTCCCCAAAGACTTTACATAGTATCTGATTTATTGATCTTAGATGTGGGGGGGAAAAGCTGGATTGTCTTTATAGATTACTTCAAATAAGTTACCTCTTTTATGAATATTTAGAAAGTCTGCAAGTTTATAAGTTAACTCAATGTTCCTGCAACTGACATTTTAAAGAAAGCGTTTGGATATAAAGCAATGATGTAGAAAATATAAATAGCTGCTTTTAAAAACATCAGCCTTGACTCAAACCAGACAACTTTTTTCTCTGCCTCCTCGTGAGTCAAATGGAGACATTCATACCTCTGCCATTTCTCTTCACAGGCACAGAGATGTCCTCACACCCATGTTAAGTATGCTCCAGCAGGATGACATGTAAATCAAACTTAGTAAAATAGTATATTTTTGTTCAAGACTCTTAAGATCGTGCCTCTACATTATTCTAACCCCTACAGCTATAAGAATTCCTAGTTTAGTACTCAGCAAGTTAGACTTGTCAGTTCTGCTTTTGGTATTATTCTGACCTTTTCCCTACAGTTTCTTATTAACTGAGTTCCTGCCACCATCCAAATTCCTAGAATCTTGTGCCATTGCCTCTAAAAACAGTACTCAGAGACAAGTCCTCTGCCAATTTCAGAGATGGTAACTTCAAGACAAATCAGTGGGGATTGAACCAAGAGGAAAAATTCAGGAGGATGAAGTTAATGGGGACAAAATGTCAGCAAGGCTTATATGATGGGTTGTGTCTAGAAAGCAAGAAAATTTACTGTAAGTTTGAAGTTACAGGATGAACTACAGGGTCTCAAAGGAGAAATGATTCTAAAAACACATCTAAAGAATGGAGTGAAGTCTGCATTAGTGTATAAGATCAGAATCTAATTAAGGATAGATGTCAGTAGATCCTGAAACTCCAACAATAGGAATTATCCAGCTATTCCTTTGAGATAATTCAAGTCTTCACCAGCTATCCTACACTTGGAGAATGAAAGGGATTAGATAGGGATTATTTGTAAACCATAAAGAGTCAATCTATCAAGAAATATTATAGTCAATCAATTAAATAGCTGTATTCATATTCTCTCAAAACTTGCCTAAGCAAGACAGCAGGAAAATAGAGAATGGAGACAGGATTTACTTCATATATGGTTGACAAGCCATCTTTATTTATTCATCTATCAGTGGAAATTTGTTTCCAAATGTTGGTATTTGTGAATATTGTTGCAGTGAACATAAAAGTGCAAATAAATTTTCAAGATCCTGATTCTTTTGAATAGTGCACCCAGAAGTAGGATTGATGGATCATATGATAGTTCCATTTTTAATTTTTGAGGAACCTCCAAACTGTTGTCCAGAGCAAATGAACAATTTTATATTTCCACCAACAGTATATGAGGGTTCCAGTTTATCCACATCCTCACCAACACTTGCTATCTTTTCTTCTTTTTTAGTAATGGCCATTCTAACAGGTATGAGATGATGTCTCATTATGGTTTTCATTTGCATTTCCCTTCATTTACATTAGTGATATTGAGCACTTTTACATATACTTGCTGGACATTTGAATATCTTATGTGGAGAAAAGTCTATTCAAGTCTTTTGCCTATTTTTAATTTTTTTTTTTTTGCTATGGAGTTGTAGAATTCTTTATACATTTTGAATAGTAACCCCTTATCAAATGCAGGGTTTGCAGATATTTTCTCCCATTCCATTTGTTGCCTTATCACACTGTTAATTTCCTTTGCTGTACAGAAGCTTTTTAGTTTGTAGTCTCACTTGTCTATTTTTGCTTTGTTGTCTGTGATTTGGTATCATATCCAAGAAATAATTGCCAAGACCAATGTGATGAAGCTTTTTCCCTGTTTTAATGTCTCCTATAATACTGAATGAATATGGAATCCACATTTCTAATGTTCACTTTTCCCCAAACGGGCCTGTTGGAAACCAGGAACAGAGAAGACCTCTAGAAGTTGTAAATAAAAGAAAAATTCAGTTCTGGGATATTATAGCACTCAAGATTATCTCTGAATAATATAACTTAAAATACGTATTTTCTTAAAGGTGTCCCAAGGAGACTTATTTCCCACCATCAATGTTGATTTTATGATTTTTATAACAGATCTAAACTTCATATTTGGAATATATACAAAGTGTTACATCCTGGAAAGGGTCCTTAGGTCACAATGGCTGCAAAATGTTATTTTATATTTTATCAAGCACTAAGAGACTAATTATGAAGAAACAAAATAGCATTTATGCTCATTGAGGTATATGGTTTGATATGCATGCAAGGGACTTTAAATTTGGTTCCAAATTTAAATTTGAATTTTCCTCAGTGTATTTTCATCGTTGCTTTAAATACTTCCATGCTTTTGTTTCATTAGACTTTATTCCTCAGATTTCTTATATGCTTTGACATCTTTGTATTTTTGCATCTACCTGGAAGACTTTTCCTATCTATCTCCATTTTCTCCCATTTTTCACCCAGAAAACACTTAGATTTCAATATCTATGCATTTTCTTCCTTGCTTTGCCTATTTAAGATAGACTTTGTTTGCTGGGATTGCACGTGATCTTGTGAATACTTATTTACAGCACTTAATTAGTACTATAGTTATCTCTTTAATGAGACTACAAGCTATTTGGACATAAATATAATGTATTTCTTAATTTTTATATCACTGGTAATCGTCTCAAAACTTGACACATAGAAAGTCCTTAAAAATGAATAGTAAGTGCTTAAATATTTGTATTGCTTGCTTGACATGGATTTCATATTTTTCATATTGAGTTATCTATTCAGAAGGAGCAATTATACAATTATATAACATCTATTATAAATTAGCAAGAATATATGATTTCGTACATAGCTTATATGTCCTGAGAAAGTCTATATTGAGGATTATTTTTAGATGGGATTCATGTTGATTAATGGTCTCAAACTATATTTCACCCTATAAAGTAAATTGTCAGATTTATAAAAGTTCTCCAATCCAACATTTAAAAGTGGCTGATATCCTCATTTTAAAATTCTTTTGAGATTCACGTATTTTTATAATTTTTAACTGAATAACTACTCTTTTCATTATTTTCTCAAGCATAGTTTTTTGTTTGGTTAGGTTTTTGGGTTTTTTTGGGTTTTTTTGTGTTTTGTTTTTTGCCTGCTTCCTTGAGTTTTGTCCTTTTTGGAAATAGTTCTTGTGATTAAAAATGAGATGAATGGAAATCATTTCTTTCTTACTCCTTTATTTATAAACTATCTATACCACCTTTGATTTGTCAGGAGTCTGTTTGCCTAACTTTTTACATGTAGCTTAAAATTATGGTTCAAGTAAAAGAACTTATACCAGAGTATGGAGCATGAATTTTAGTGCAATATTGGCAGTACTCAGAAAGGTAGTGAGGTCTGGATGCAAAAGGAGAAAAGATAGATTTCAGAGAGACTATGGAACAAGAGTTAGCAGATGTAAGTACATCATGGAAAAGAGGATCAAAAACAAAACATCTAGGTCAGGAAGAATTCGATGTTCTCATGTTTGTGTAAGTGGAAGATGAAGGTTCGATAATGTCACAGTGCAATTTCAACATAATTTTTCTTCAATCTTGTTTATGTTATTATATATTAACATTCAATCCATCATCAATATGCACTGAGCAACCACTACCTACCGGGGGCTTTTGTAGGCATTGGAGGTCCAGCAGGAACAGAAATTTCTGCTCTAAGAAACTTAACATATTGTAATGAAACAAAATAGTACTTATGAATAGTTGTAGATTTTAGACAATTTACTTTTTAAAGTTAAAAATAAATTATTGTGATTCATTTCACATAAAGAGTATATAGTATGACTGTGCAATCTGGAGGATAGTGATAATCCTCAAACAACTGTGCACACAGGACTTAGCTTAAAAATAAAACATCACTAACACCATTGAAAATGCTTGTATTCTATTGCCTGAAATTATTCCCTTTTGACCCTCAAGTCATTAACTTCTATCCTTTTTCTAGTTATTTATATTCTTGTTTCTTAAAAATACATTTACCCCAAATATAAATATTTGTTAAATAATTATGTTTTGCTTATTTTTAATATTAAATAAGCTAACAATTATGTATTTTTTTGAAATTTATTTCTTCAGTAATATTTTGGTGGGAATTTGTGGGATAGCAAAAACAATTTTATGGTACTTAATATGAACATAAATGTTCTAACATTACAAAAATTTTTGGTGGTTGTTTGCTTTAATAATCCTTATATACATGAGAAAAGTGAGTCAAGGAGAGGTTAAGTATTATGCATAAGGCTAAACAGCAAGTAAATGGCTAAGCCAGGATTAGAAACCAGGAAGTCTGGCTCCAAACACCTAGTTATTTTATCATAGAGTCCCATTAGAATTATTAATATTGATGACATTTGCTATTCTTCATTTTCACAATTTTATAATATTTCATTGAGATATAAGAATTCTGCTCTTGAATAGTTGTGTTATATATATTTCCAGGTTATATATTTATTTATTTACTACTATTATGAATGATGCTGATATACACACTGTTATACTTATCTCTGGTGGATATGTGGGACAATACTAAAAGAATATATTTCTAGGAGTGGAATTTATATAACATATAGTATATGAACAAATTCAAGTATGATAGGTAACACCAAACTGTTTTCCAAATACCACCACAGTAAATGAGAGTTCTTGTTCTCAACATAAAAGAAAAACTTATTATAAGCTTATAATAAGCTTATTATAATAAACTTTATCTCAATCAGGTATGTTTTAAATAATAATCTTTTTTTTCTTTTTTCAGTACAATTTTTCTTCCCCTGACCCTTTATCTCTGGTAATCACAAATATGATGCTTTTTTCTTTGAAATTATTTGGCTGGTTATTTGTTTTTGAAGTATAATTGATATGCAGTACTATGTTCATTTCTGGTACACAACATAGTGATTCAATACTTCTGTACATTTCAAAATGATCACCACTGTAAGTCCAGTTACAATCTGTCACCATACACAGATAATACGTAATTATTGACTATATTTCCCACACTGTACATTTCATGCCTATAACTTATTTTGTAGCTGAAAATGTGTACCTCTTAATCTCCTTCAGCTAGTTCTCTCCTCTCCCCAGTCCCCTCCCTCTGACAATTGCCTGTTCTCTGTATTTCTGAGTGTTTGTATTTTGTTTTTTTAGATTTCTACATATATGTGAATTTATACAGTATTTGTCTTTCTCTGTCTCTATTATTTCACTTAGCATAGTACTCTCTAGGTCCACCCATGTTTCAAAAAAGTGGCAACATGCAACATTTCTTTTTCATAGATAAGTAATATTCCATTGTGTGTGGGTATGTGTGTGTGTATGTATATATATGTGTGTGTGTGTATCTATCTATCTATCTATCTATCTCTCTTTCTCTATATATATGCCACATCAGCTTTATCCATTCATTTGTTGATGTGCACTGAGGTTGCTTGTGTATCATGGCTATAGTAAATAATGCTTCAATGTACATGAGGGTGCATAAGTCTTTTCAAATTAGTGTTCTCAAGTTCTTTAGATAAATATTGAGTAATAAAATTGCTGGGCTGTATGGTAGTTCAATTTTTAATTTTTTAAAGAAACCTCCATACTCTTTCCGATAATAGCTGCACCAATTTACATTCCCACCAATAATGCACAGGGGTTCTTTTTTCTCCACAACCTCACCAACACTTGTTATTTGTTATCTTTTGGAAAATAGCCATTCTGAGAGGTGTGAAGTGATAACTCATTGTGGTTTTGACGTGCATTTCCCTGGTGATTAGTGTTACTGAACAACTGTACATGTGCCTATTGGCCAACTGTATGTCTTCTTTGGAAAAATGTCTTTTAAGGTAATCTGCCCATCTTTTAAGTTGGATTGCTTGGGTTTTTTGATTTTGGGCTGTATAAGTTCTTTGTTTATTTTGGATATTAACTTCTTATGATTGATATATTTTGTTTTCAAATATATTCTCCCATTCAAATGTTCCATTAAGTGACCTTTTTATTCTGTTGATCATTTCCCACAGTGTAAACGGTTTTTAGTTTTATGTAGTCCCATTTGTTTATTTTGGCTTTTGTTTCCATTGCCTGACTAGACCCACCAAAAAAAAAAAGTACTACTAAGACCAGTGCTAAAGAGTGTACTGCCTATGTTTTCTTCTTGAAGTTTTATGGATTTACATCTTGTATTTAAGTCTTTGATACATATTGAGTTTATTTTTATATGTGGTGTGAGGAATTCTAAAAGAATTCTAATTTTTTGCATGTAGCTGTCCAGTTTTCTCAGCACCATTTATTGGAGACAGTCTTTTCCCCATTGTATATTTTTCCTCCTTTGTCATAGATTAATTGACCATATGTGTGTGTGTTTATTTTTGGGCTCTATATTCTGTTCCACTGACTTATGTGTCTATTTTTATGCCAGTACTGTGCTGCTTTAATTACTGTAGCTTTGTTGTATAATCCAAAGTCAAGGAGTGTGATACTACTGGCTTTGTTCTTTTTTTCTCAAGATTGCTGTGGTTATTTGTGGTTCTTTACAAATTTTAGGATTATTTTTCTAGTTCTGTGAAAAAATGCCATGGGTATTCTTATAGAGATTGCATTAAATCTTTAGATTGCTTGATGAGTATGGACATTTTAATAGTATAATGTCTTCCAATTCATGAACATGGGATACCTTTCATTTATTTGTATCATCTTCAGTTTCCTTCATCAATATCTTATAGTTTCATTGTATAGATCTTTCATCCCCTTGATTATTTCTATTCATTTAATTCTTTTTTGATGAGATTGTAAATTGTTTGTTTTCTTGATTGCTTTCTTGTTTTCTTGATTGCTCTTTCTGATAGTTCATTACTGAATTCATTTATTCTAATAATTTTTTTCTGATGGAGTATTAGGGTTTTTTTATGTATAGTATTATGTAATCTGAAATAGTGACATTTTTACTTCTTCCATTCCAACTTGAATGTCTTTTATCTCTTTCTCATGTCTTATTACTGTGACTAGGACTCCTATTACTATGTTGAATAGAAGTGGTGAGAGTAAACACCTTTGTCTTGTTACTGATCTTAGAGGAAATGCTTTCAGCATTTCACCATTGAGTATGATGTCAGCTATGGGCTTGTTATACATGGCATTTATTTATGTTTACTATGTCCCCTACATACGAATGAGTTCAGTTCTGAGAGCACGTTCATAAGTCCAATATTAGCCTAGATACCCAACTAACAGAATTGGCTATACAGTACTGTACTCTAATAGGTTTATAATACTTTTCACACAAATAATACATAAAAAGCAAACAAACACAAAAAATAAAGAAAAAAATTTTAATCTTACAGTACAGTACTTTGAAAACTATTGATTTGTGGATATTGAACCATCCTTGCATCCCTGGAATATATCCTACTTTATCATTGTCTATAATCTTTGGTATATATTGTTCAATTTGGCTTGCTAATATTTTGTTGAGGGTTTTAGCATCTGTATTCATCAGGGATATTAGCCTGTAATTTTCTATTTTGTGATGCATTTTCTGCTTTTGGTATCAGAGTAAGAATGGCCTTATGGTATGAATGTGGGGCTGTTCAATCCTCTTCAATTTTTTGGAATAGTTTGAGAAGGATAGGTATTAACTCTCCTTTATATGTTTGGTAGAATTACCCTGTGAATCTCTCTGGTCCCAAACTTTTGTTTGTTGGGGGATTTTTGATACTGATTCAATTTCAATACTAGTAATTTGTAGGTACGGTTATCTATTTCTTCCTGATTCAGTCTTAAAATATTGTATGTTTCTAGTAATATATCTATTTCTTGTAGGTTGTCTAGTTTGCTGGCATATACCTGTTCATAGTATTTTCTTATGATTGTTTGTAATTTTTTGTTTGTTTTGTTTTCCATTAAAAAAATTTTTATTTCTAAATTTTTATTGGAGTATAGCTGATTTACAGTGTTGCATTAGTTTCAGGTGTGCAGCAAAGTGAATCAATTATACATATATCCATTCTTTCTTAGATTCTTTTCCCATATAGGCCATTACAGGGTAGAGTTCCCTGTGCTATGCAGTAGGTCCTTATTAGTTATCTATTTTATGTATATTAGTGTGTATGTATAAATCCCTATCTCCCAATTTATTGCCCCCCTTACCCCTGTTAACTGTAAGTTTGTTTTCTGTGATATCAATTTATTTTCTCATTTTTCATTTCTTATTTTATTTAGTTCCTCTTTCTTTTTTTCTTAATGAGTCTAGTTAAAGCCTTATTAGTTTTGTTTATCTTTTCAAAAAATAAACTCTTAGTTACACTGATCTTTTCTATTGATTTTTGGACTCTATTTTATTTATTTCCTCTCTGTTCTTTATTATTTCCTTCCTTGTACTGACTCTGGGCTCTGTTTGCTTTTCTTTTTCTAATTTCTTTAGATGGTAGGTTAGATGGTTTATTTGAGATTTTTCTTGTTTCTTGAGGTAGGCCTGTATTACTATAAACTTTCCTTTTAGAACTGCTTTCGCTACATCCCATAGATTTTGAAAAGTTGTGCTTCATTTTCATTAGTCTCAAAGTGTTTTCTGATTTTCTCTTTGATTTCTTCATTGACCTATTGGTTTCTTAGCAGTATGTTGTTTAGTCTCCATGTGTCTGCATTTTTCCCATTTTCTTTCTGTTATTGATTTCTAGTGCCATACAGTTGTGTTTGGAAAAGATTTTTGACATAATTTCTTTCCTCGTGAATTTGTTGAGACATATTTTGTGGCCTACTATGTCATCCGCCCTGGAGAATATCCCATGTGCAGTTGAAAAGAATGTGTATTCTGCTGGTTTTGGATGAAATGTCCTGTAGATATCTATCAACTCCACCTAGTCTAATGTGTCAGTTAAGACCACTGTTTCCTTATTGATTTTTTCTCTGGATGATCTGTCCATTGATATAAGTGGGTGTTAAAGTCCCCTCTTATTATTTTATTGTTGTCAATTTCTCCCTTTATGTCTGTTAATATTTGCTTTATATATTTAGGTGCCCCTATATTAGGTGCATTTATGTTTACAAATGTTATATCCTCTTCTTGTATTGATCCCTTTATCATCACATAATGCCCTTCTTTGTCTTTTATTATAGACTTTTTTTTTTTTTTGGCGGTAGGCGGGCCTCTCACTGTTGTGGCCTCTCCCGTTGCGGAGCAGAGGCTCCAGATGCACAGGCTCAGCAGCCATGGCTCACAGGCCTAGCCACTCCGCGGCATGTGGGATCTTCCCTGACCGGGGCACAAACCCATGTCTCCTGCATCGGCAGGTGGACTCTCAACCACTGTGCCACCAGGGAAGCCCTAGACTTTGTTTTATAGTTTACTTTGTCTGATATGATTATTGGTACTCCAGCTTTCTTTTTGTTTCCATTTGCATGGAACATCTTTTTCCATTCCTTCACTTTCAGTCTATATGTTTTTAGCTCTGAAGTGAGTTTTTTGTAGGCAGCATATAGATGGATTTTTAAAATCCAATCAGCCATCCTGTCTCTTGATTGGGGCATTTGGTCCATTGACATTTAAAGTGATTACTGAGAGGTATATACTATGTATTTCCATCTTGTTATTTGTTTTCTGGTTGTTTTTGTAGTTCTTCTCTGTTCTTTTTTTAGGCTCTTCCTTTGTGACTTGATTTATTTATTTATTTATTTATTTTAGTGTTAGTGTTCTTTTCTCTCTAGTTTTTGTGTATCATACGTTTTTCATTTTGGTTACTATGGATTTCATCTATAGCTATATCTAGTTATATTCAACTGATAGTCATTTAAGTTCATACACATTCTAAAAGCTCTACTTTTTTTACTTTCCAACCTCATGTTTTGATGTTTTGCATTCTTTATGCCATAGTTTACATCTTCATGTCTATTTCTTAACTGTTTATTGCAGTTAGAGTTGATTTTACAATTTTTCTCTTTTAAGCTTTGGACTAGCTTATGTAAGTGGTTGATCAACTGCCTTTACTTACTTTACTTTATATTTGCCTTTACTAGTAGGATTTTTCCTTTCTCATACTTTCTTATTTCTTGTTGTAGCCCTTTTATTTCACTTAAAGAAGACATTTTAACACTTCTTGGAAGAGCAGTTTAGTGTTGATGAACTCTTAGTTTTAACTTGTCTGAGAACCTCTTTATCTCCCCTTCAATTCTGAATGATAACTATACTGGCTAGAATATCCTAAGTTGTAGTTTTTTTTCTTTCAGCACTTTACATATATTTGGCCACTCCCTTCTGGCCTGCAGGTTTTCTGCTGAAAAACTAGTTGATAGCTTGAGGGAGGTTCCCTTGTATGTGGCTCTTTGATTTTCTCTTGCTGCCTTTAATGTCTGTCATCTAAATTATGATATGTCTTGGTGTGGATCTCTTTGGGTTTATCTTGTTTGAGATTCTCTGTGTTTCCTTTAGCTGGAGACCTGTTTCTTTCTTCAGGTTCTGGAAGTTTTCAGCCAGTATCTCATCAAATATATTTTCTGCATTTTCTTCTCTCTCTTCTCCTTCTAGGACCCCTATACTACAAATGTTAGTATGCTTGATGTTGTCTCAGAGGTCCCTTAAACTATACTCATTTTAAATTTTTTTCCTTTCTGCTGTTCTGATTAGGTGATTTCCATTATTCTATCTTACAAATTGCTTGTGTTTCCTTCTGTATCACCTAAACTGCTGTTAATTCCCACTAGTTTACTTTTTCTTTACAGTTATTATATTCTTGTGTTTATCTGTTCTTTCCCCCAACCTAAGGTAAATTATTTATATGTGTTTCATTAGGGTATTTTCAGGTATTTTTTCTTGTTCTTTCATTTTAAACATATTTTTCTGTTTCTCATTTTGTTTAACTTTGTCCCTGTGAAATTAGGTGAAGTATTTACCTATCCAAGTCTTAAAGTGTGTCCTTGTGTGGAACATCCCTCTGCAGTCTGCATGTGTCCAGTGGCTTTGGTGGAAGACCCAGATTTTTAGTGAGCATGGTCTCTGTCTTCCCCCAAGGTGTGCTGGTAGCCTCCACCTTGGTGAGAGGTAGGAATGGAATTGGAGAGGCTAGAGCTGAGCCAGCTGCAAGCAGGGGCTTCTCTCATGTTTAGTGACCATCACCACTAAACGTGGTGCATGGTTGGGGCTCAAGGGGCTGGAGCAGGAACCCTGAGTGAGTTGAGTTTCTCCCTGGTGTGATGGTAAGCTCCACCTTGGTTTAGGACATCGCAGGGACCTGATGGCTTGGGGCTACACTTAGTTCTGGTTTTACTTTTTCCCCTGGTGGGCACACCTTAGTTGGTAGCTGGGTTGGGGCTGGAGAGGTTGACACCACACCACTGAGCTGTCTCTGCCCCTACCCAAGTGTGCACAGGACTGTGATCTGTGGAGGTGTTTGTCTCTGCCCTGGAGCTACCTTCACTCCATTCAGAGTGTGAACACCAAAGCATGTCCCGGTCAGAGACAGGGACTGAGTCTGACCTAGCTACTTTCCCTCCAAATGTGTGTAGTCTCATTGACAAAGGTAGATTCTGCCTTAGTGGGGAGAAGCACTGAAGAAAGAGGTACTGGAGCAGGAGCTGAGTGTGGGTGGGGGGGCCCACTGGGATGGTCCTGGCAGGCTGGCCAGAGCCGCAGGCAATTTTCTGTCTACTTCCTCTGCCTTGTGACTGGAAGTAAGCAAATCTGTGAATGTGCTCTTAAGAGTGGAGTCTCAGGTTCATATAGCCCTCCAGTAAGCCGCACTGCTTTTCAAATAAGCTAAGGGGCTTGTCTTCCTGGTATTGGACCCCAGAGCTGGGGTGCCTAATATGTAGCTCAAACACCTTACTCCCCAGGTAAGATCCCCAAGCCTGTGATAAGTCTCCTCTTCTTTGTCCCCTGCTAGAGGTGCAGTTCCTGACCAGCTTGCTTCGCATGCAAACTTTGTGTTATTCTGTCTTTCTTTTTTTTTTTTAACTTTTATTTATTTGTTTTTGGCTGCATTGGGTCTTTGTTGCTGCATGCAGGCCTTGTCTAGCTGCGGCAAGCAGGGGATCCTCTTTGTTGCAGTGCACAGCTTTCTCATTGAGGTGGCTTCTCTTGTTGTGAAGCATAGGCTCTAGGTGCACAGGCTCCAGTAGTTGTGGCACTCGAGCTCAGTAACTGTGGATCATGAGCTCTAGAGCGCAGGCTCAGTAGTTGTGGCACATGGGCTTAGTTGCTCCACAGCATGTGGGATCTTCCCAGACCAGGGCTCAAACACGTGTCCCCTGCATTGATAAGCAGATTCTTAACCACTGCACCACCAGGGAAGCCTCCTGTGTTGTTCTTTCTTAACAACTAGTTCCCAGGTCAATTTCAGTGAAAGTTGTTCTATATATGTATTTGTAGTCTTGAAATGTTTGAGAGGGGAGGTGAGTCCAGTGTCCTTCTACTCTGCCATCTTGAATTCTCTCTAAAAGCATGGCCTATTGTTTTAATGAGACATAGCCAGAAGTAATCACTGGGCTTAAACGAATTTATAAAAAGATAACCTATGCCTTTTTTAAAACAAGGAAATCATAAATAAATAAATGATAGCCTTTGCTTACCTTGAGTCTTTAGTAATGCCATATTTTTCCTGTGTTGAATATCCTGCAGTGTGTTGATAATGGTTGCATAAGCTTAAAGGTATTTCACTGATAGATAAATTTGTTTTCCATCTCCTTACAAGTTTTCAGCCTATCTTTAATCAAATACTTTAGCAAGATATCAAAGCATAGAATTTTGGAGCATGAAAAAAATGTGTTTCACTGATTTCCATGTCACTTTTATTTCTTCCAGTTAAGATGGATTCCTAGTTTGTCATTTATAATTTAGAAAAAAAATTCTTACCTATGCAAATAATATTTATTACAAGTCAGTAGTAAATAGAATTTTTAAAGTTATTTTTACCCATCAAATGAGGTTCATATTGCTGCATTTAGGTTTTTATGATTAATGCTATGGTACTTACTTTTGATTTTCCAAAAGATTAGTGATTTTCTAGAATAAAAAGTAAGACCAAGCATGCATTACTGAGCTATCTAATAATCTCTTTAAAACATAAGGTATTATTTGTATTTCATTTTCATTAGTTAGTCTTGTGAAAACTGTATTCTTGTTTCAATCTGTGTACCTTGAAATACGACTGAATATATCCGAATTAGTCATTATGAAAATACTTCCCTTGTACAATAAATTATTTTACATGTGATCCATATCAGCCTTATAATGAGATTGACACCATAGAAAATGCTAGCCTGAATCACCTATGTAAAATATTAGGTCTAAAATAAACATTAACAAGGACAATAAACTTAATCTTTCTCAAAACATAAATACTAAAAGAAACATATGTGAGGAAAAATGCTGAAGAAACTAACTATGTTTGTATTTCTGGAATATCAGTTTACAACAATATTGAACTGTGAAATTACAAGAAAGATGTCATGGTAGATCAAAACAAATATTATAGGGAAACGATTTTTAAGTGTGGGGAACTTGAGGCAATCTTTAAAAAGTATCACCACTGGGGAAAAGAAGGGAAAACAATACTTTGGAGACAAAATAATGAGAGAAAAAATAAAGAACATGGGATATTGAGGAACTTTTAAGATAAAAGAGAACAAACAACATAGGAATAATATCTTACTAAAAGAAAACAAAAACACAAGAAGCCATCAATTAAACTGCAAAATTGTCCTTTGCTAGACTAATGAAAGAGGATGCTCTTGAATCTTGTCTACAATGTAAGTAGACAAAAGTATTAGTCAACATTACACAGCAACAAAATAAATTCTCAATTTAATTATTTAAATGAGAATTAAACCATGTAAATGAATGTCAGAAATAAAACAAGAATTAATTAAAATCAAGAAAATACATGGAAGAAAAGATAAATTTTCCCAGAAGTGAAGGCAAAATTATAATGTGCCCAAGAGAAGAAAAGACTTATGAAAACTGACCCACATAAAATTTTTTTTTCTCTCAAATATATTTTGGAATGGAACAAATTGCTTGACGTCAAATGATCTAGAATTAGATTCCTTTTATATCAACATATCACTTTGTGATGATGGACAAATCATTTTCTAAGTCTCATTTTCTTTTTCTGAAAAACAATAATTTTCTTATATTAAATTTTATTGTAATTTCTAAGTTTTTTGTATCTACATCATTTAAATTCAGTCATTATATAAAATTAATGTTATTGACCTTCTCTTGTTATTCCCCAAGTTGTAGTTTTAATTTACCCTTCTGTTGAATTTTTATCATGTTTTTCCTATGTCTTATATCTGTGTCTCCTTCAGGGACAAGGTACAATATCAGCAAAAACATGTGAGGCTTTAGATCCGCATCACTGGAAACCAGAAGTTTTCTGATACACATGATGGTCAGCAAAACAAGGTCAGGTAAGAGCATATCACTTGGTTATTTTATTTATGGAGAATATGAAACTAAACAGATAATCAGATTGTACGTATCCACTTTGCTATGGAAATTCAGTAGTAATCTCAGAACTGACAAGGAAGAATAATTAGGGCATTAATCTGTATAAGAAGGGCAAGCTGAAGCCAGCTTGGTTGTCTAATGAATGTCAATCACTCACTTCCTATGGCTCTGATAAAAAAAAATATTTAGGATATTCCTTCCTGTGCTCATGTGCCTTTATCAGGAAAGTGTTTTTGTGGTTTCAATATTACACCTAGAAGGTTTTAACAATGACTCATTTCTTGATCAATATTTTAAAGCTCCATATTCATTCAAAATCTCTGTAAGGTTTAGTCTTCTATTTTGTTCATGGGTTATTCATTTTCAAGTTAACAGTACATATGGTCATTTAAGTAAAAATGTAATCCAAGATTCACTTTCATTTCATCATTTATTTTTTCTGTGTTAATATAAATCCGCAATTTCCTTGAGTGAAATTTAAAGTCCATTTCTTCAGGACTAATGACCTGTAACCAAAATTCTTTAGTAAGTATTCACAGTTATATGAATCAAATAAAATGTTTTTTTGTAACTGTGTGACTCAGTTATGAATATGTTCACTAAAATTACTTATAACCACACTGATATTCAGTTCTGAACTGTGCTTACTGTGGCTTACAGCAAATGTACCTCCTACTCACTCAGAGATGGTTCAGTGGAGATATGGTACATAATTGTATTTATCTGTGGCAAGCATGCACAACAGGTTACGTTCATCTTTTTCTTATTCCTAAAATTAAATAATAAGATATGGTAAAAAAAAAAGTGGTAGAGATAGAGTTGTACCAAAATAAACTAAAATCAATGAAACAAAATTAAAATAACTCAGATATTGTAAGGTTACTTTCTCAAAGAAAGAAAAGCTAAGAAGTTAGAAAAAAAGGTAAGATAGAAGGAAGAGTGTCAGTGAGAAGTGTTATCCTTGAAGTGTTCTCTTGACTTCTATCATTAATGACCAACCATTACACCACTTAGCAGAAACAGTTTTACACTAATACCTCTAGGTAAATTTTATCTTAAATGTCTAATTTTGTGGTTGTTTCAACTGTTTTTAAATTTCCTTTGAAGCAAAGTTTCAGTAAATATGCTTCTATTGATGAAACTAAAATAAACTCCTTCTACCTCCCTTTATATTTTAAGATCCTCCATGCATCTATTTAAATTCATGTTTAAATCCATTTGTCACTATGATCATTTTATTTACCTATATCTTTGCTCCTCCTTGGCTCTCTCTGCATCTCTCTTTGTCTCAAGAGGTCTGTCCCTTTCTTTCTGTCTTTATTTTTCCTGCTGTGTTTCCTCTCTTTTGAGTATTACTCTTCGATATTTTGAGTATTTTATACAAATACTGTGTCATTTATTAATTGAGTAACTTGTCTTTTTATTATTGAGTTGTGTTTTAAATATTCTGGATATCAATCCACCATCAGATATATGATTTGCAAACATGGTTGTGGGTTATCTTTTAATTTCTTAATGATATTATCTTCACAATGTTTTAAATTTTCATATAGTCCAATTTAATTATTTTTGTCACATGTGCATTTGGTATCATATCTAAAAAACCATTTCCTAAATCAAGACCATATAGATTTATGTATCCTTCTAAGAGTTTTATAGTTTTGAGCTCTTACATTTAGGTCTATGTTCCATTTACAGTTAATTTCTGTGTGTAGTGTAAATAAGGACTAACTCTTTTCCATGTGAATATGCAGTTGTTCCATTGCTATTTGTTTGAAAAGAAGTATCTTTCCCCTTTGAGTTATTTTGTAAACCTTGTCAAACTAATCAATTACAAATGTTAGGGTACATTTTTCCGAACTCTAAATTTTATTACAATTTCTATGTGTCTGTCCATGTGCCAGTACCACATTGTCATGTTCCTGTAGTTTTCTAGAAAGTTTTGAAGTCTGGAAGTATGATTCTCCAACATATTTTTCCAAGATTATTTTGACTATTCTTTACCTCTTCCATTTCCATTTGAATCTTAGAATCAGTGTGTCAGTTTCTGTCAAAAAAAGGTAGCTGTGATTTTTGTCAGCTGTATTGTATTTTTGATTGTAGTGAATTTGTATATCATTTTGGAGAATATAGTCATCTTAATAACATTAAGTCTTCCACTCCATTAACATGGTATGTTTTTCCAATTATTTAAAATGTCTTATTTAATTACTTTCAATGATGTTATGTAATTTTCAGTGTACCAGTCTTGCACTCCTTTTGATACATTTATTCCTAAGTGTTATGGCACTCTGATTTTATAAATTGATTTTTTAAATTTTATTTTTGGATTGTTCACTGCTAGTTTTTTTTTTTTAATTTTTACCTAAATTTTCTTCTAATTTCTAATTTTAATGCATTGAAATAAATTGAATTGATTTCTAATTTCATTCCATTAACATCAGAGAACATACTTTGAATTATTTCAATGTCTTCAAATTTATTAAGGCTTGTGTTATAGCCTAACTTATCGTCTATATTGTAGAATGTTCCATGTGATCCTGAAAGAATATGAAATCTGCTGTTGTTGGGTGAAATGTTCTATACTGATCTGTTAGGTCTAGTTGGGATTTTCAGGTTATTCAAGTCTTCCATTTTCTTTTGATCTTCTGCCTAATTGTTCTATTTATTATTGAAAATGGAGAATTGAACTCTCCAACTATTATTTTTGCATTTTTTATGTCTCTCAAAGTTTGCCAGTTTTTGCTTTACGTATTTTGGGTCTCTGCTGTTAGCTGTATACATGTGTGTAATTACTGTTTCTACCAGATATGTTAATAAGTTTATCATGGTAAAATGCCTCTCTTTATCTCTAATATTTTTGTTTTAAAGCCTATTATGGTTTATTTTAGCCACCCCAGCTCTCTCACTCACTGTTTGCATGGTAAATATTTTTTTCATCATTTTATTTTCAACTTGTTTCTTTGAATCTAAATTGTGTCTTCTGCAGACAGCATATAGTTTTAAACTCTAATAATCTCTGCCTTTTGTTTGGATTGTTTAATAAGTTCACATTTATTGTCATTAATAATATGGTAGAATCAACATCTGCCATTTGATTATAATTTTCTATATGCCTCATGTCTTTTTTTTTTTTTTTTTGCGGCCCACGGGCCTCTCACGGTTGTGTCCTCTCCCGTTGGAGGGCACAGGCTCCGGACGTGCAGGCTCAGCAGCCATGGCTCATGGGCCTAGCCGCTCCGCGGCATGTGGGATCTTCCCGGACTGGGGCACGAACCCGTGTCCCCTGCATCAGCAGGCGGACTCTCAACCACCGCACAACCAGGGAAGCCCTTCCTCAAGTCTTCTTATTCCCTTAATCCCCTGCTCCACTTTAATGTCTTCTTTATAAAATGAATATTTGTTAGTAAAACATATTAATCCCTTTAGTAGTTCTATATATATATATATATATATTTATTACTTTATTGCTTGTTTTAGGGCTTATATTAAACATCTTAACTTCTTGGATATATTTTAGATATATAAAACCTCAGTTCTAAAAATAAACAAACTTTGGACTTCCCTGGTGGCACAGTGGTTAAGAATCCTACTGCCAATGTAGGGGACACTGGTTTCAGCCCTGGTCTGGGAAGATCCCACATGCCATGGAGCAGCTAAGCCCATGTGCCACAACTACTGAAGCCTGCACACCTAGTGCCCATGCTCTGCAACAAACAGAAGCCACCACAATGAGAAGCCCGCACACCGCAATGAAGAGTAGCCCCCTCTCTTGCAACTAGAGAAAGCCCATGAGCAGCAACAAAGACTCAATGCAGCCATAAATAAATAAATAAATAAATTTATAAAATAAAATAAAAACAAACATTAGTCTTTCATAGTTTTTATCTATCCCCCCTTCTTTGTGCTATTATTTTAATACATATTCCTTTCATGTTATAAAGTCAAGAGATTATCATAATTATTACTTTATATCATTTTATGTATTTCAAATAAGCTGAGAGTAAAAAGGAGAGTATATACTTATGGAATTTGTTATATTATCTTTACCTACCATTTTGATTTCTGCAGATTTCTTTCTGTGAGTTATTTTCTTGAGTCATTTTCTTACTCAAATATATCTTTCTTCCCTGTCACCACCTCTGTGCTCTTATTGTACAATATATTATATTTCTATATATTATAAACAAATTCAAAAATACAATTATGTAAACATTCTATATATTTACTTTTTAAATCAGTTGAGAAAAGAAATATACAATTATAGTGTATTTTATAATTCATAATTACCTTAACCAGCATTATTTAAACTTTTTTGCATAAATTTTAATTATTGTCAGTAGTCACTTGATTTTTTTTTTGATTGCTCATTTTTTTATCATCAGAATTTGCACTTTTAAAATATTTTGTATTGAAGTTTAGTTGATTTACAATATTGTATTAGTCTCAGGTGTACAGCAAAGTGAATCAGTTATATATATCCACTCTTTTTATATTCTTCTCCCATATAGGCCATTACAGAATATTGAGTAGAGTTCCCTGTGCCATACAGTAGGTTCTTATTAGTTATCTATTTTATATGTAGTAGTGTGTATATGTCAATCTCAATCTCCCAATTTATCCCTATCCCCTCCCCACTTATCGTCTCATAACTGTAAATTTGTTTTCTATATCTGTGACTCTACTTTTGTTTTGTAAATAAGTTCATTTATACCCTTTTTTTAGATTTCATATATAAGCGATATCATATGACATTTGTCTTTCTGTGTCTGACGGACTTCACTCAGTATTGTAGTCATTTGATTTTAGCATGAAGAACTCTCTTTAGTATTTCTTGAATGGTAGAATACCAGTAAAATATTTTATCAATTTTTGCCAATCTTGGAATGTCCTTATTTTACCTATATTTTTGAAATATGGTTTTGCTAAATCTATATTTTTGAGGTTTTTAAAAAAATTTTCACTACTTAGAATATATAGTTAAGGTGTCTTTTCTCCTCCATTCTTTTTGACAAAAAGTCAGCTGTTAATCTTATTAGGGTTCCATTTATATGATTTTTTTCTTTGTCTTTGTCAGTAGTCAGCATTTTTATTATGATTTGTCTGGGAGTGGATCTTTTGTGTTTATCCTATTTGAATTCATTGAACTTCGTGGATGTATACATTACTATTTTTATCAAATTTGGAAAGTTTTCAGCTGTTATTTCTTTGAATATTTTTATGTTCTTTCTCTTCTTTCCATTTGATACTCTCATTATATGTATGTTGATGAACTAAAGTATTCCACATTTCTCTGAGGCTGTTTAATTTTCTTAATTCTTTTTATTTCTGTGTTCTTCGGATTACATCATCTCTGTATATCTGTATTCAAGTTTGCTATTTTTCTAACAACTCAAATCTACTTTGAAGTCCTCTAGTGAATTTAAAAATTTTTATTGTCATTTTTCAGCCCCAGAATTTTCATTAAATTCTTTTTTTGTAATATTTATCTCTTTTTTGACATAACTTATTTTATGCCACATTGTCATCATACCTTCCTTACGTTTTTTGGACATCATCTCCTTTAGTTCTCTGAACATATTTATAATAGCTGATTTGAAGTCTTTGTTAGTCAAGTTTAACAGCGCTCCTTCAAAAATAAATTTTATTACCTGATGTCTTTCCTGTATAATAGCCACACCTTCCTATTACATTGTATGTCTTCTATGCTTTGTTGAAAACTAGATATTTTAGATAATAAACAATATTATATCTACCCTGGACACTCAACCCTTCAACTCTTGAAGGTGATGTTGTTTTCATGGTCATTTATTTATTTGTATAATGGGTTGACTAAACTGGTTATATGAAATTTCTTTCCCTGCAATATGTAGCCTCTGATTTTTGTTTGTTTTGTTTTTATTTTTTAGCCTGGCTCTTTAAGAAATTCCCCAGATTAACATATGCCACTTACAAGTCTAACGTTATACTTAATCCTAACAAAGACTTTTAGCAAGTTGTATTTTACCCCCATATAATTGTGTGAGTGTGTAGTGTGTGTGTGTATTGGAGGTTTTTATCACAGTAAGGAATTATTTTGTCCCATTTTCACCCTAGGTCTAACAGATGAGATTTTTCTTCTCAAAACACTTTGATCACTCCTGAGAGTGTGCAGTCTTAGATGCAGACACATACTTCTGGATTTTACTTTATTCCTGGTTTCCTATGAGTTGCTGTGGGTCATAGTAGTTTATTGTTCAGCCTGGGGTTGGCAGAGGTTTTGATTAAGTTCCTAGTGCTATTAAGACTGCCACTCTTTGTTTACTAAGAATATTTTCAACTTAGCTCCGTTTTCTTCTCTTATTGCTCTTGAGTAGAGGCAACCTAGCACTTATTAACAGGCTTCCTAACTGCTAGAGTTGAAACGCTGGACTGTTTGAAAAATAGTCATAATTTAGAATTGTACACTAAGGTTTCTAGGTGTGTGAAAACTGCCAAATTTCAGAAACTCTCTTGTGTTGATGTATCACATTTTTATCACAGATCTAACTTTTCCTATCTCATGGTAGTATTTGGAAAATTAATTATATAATTCCATAAATCATGATTACTATTATTCTTGTCATTGTTATCAATGTATGTATTTTTAAAACAATTAAAATTAGATTACATATAAAGATTTATTTTTGCTTTAATTATCTATAAACATAAGTGACTTTTTATCTAGAATGAATATACTCATAAATACTTTAATAGTTGTATAATATTTTATTATATAAATGTACTATAAATTCACTGGTGTTATTTTTCTTAGGTTTGAGTTATGTCACCTAACTCTTCACTCTTTTATCTTTATTTCCATCTCTTCTTTTGTATGATGTAGATTTATTATCTTGTTTTTATTTGAAAATATGCATCCTACTTTCCTACTATTATCTTTAATAAACATTAAAAAGATTATTTTCCTTTTTGTTGTCAAAGTTAAAGTGAGATCAAATGAGATATCATCATTCTAAGTTTATGAGTTAAAAGTTTAGTATATTTTCACTACTACACCTCACTTGACATTTTGTTGATATAATCTGGGTGATGGTGGTGGTGGTGATGATAGTTAATCATTCTTAAACTGGCTACATTAGACACTGACTTTCTTTTATCCTATAATCTGAATTTTCCAGAATTATTTTTTTGTTTTGTTAACAGGAATACAACATTATTTAACTTTTATTCAGAAAGAATTGTCTCTGTTTCCCAATATTCTAAAAATGATTTTCTATAGCTCTCAGAATTTTGCGACTACCAAAATGATATTACTAAAGGCCACATTCTTTTTTTAAATTGTGGTGTTTTACATTGTAAATAATTGTACTGGCCAGGGTGATTTTTGCTTCATATTAAGTTGTATATATTTTCTTTCCAAAAACTTTAAAAAACTTAATTCATAATTTAATTAAATAAAAATAATAGAATATGTTTAGGTATCAAAATATGTTTATTATTTTTGCCTCCATTCAAAAGTTGATATTTCTTAGCATGTGAAGTCTCTTATTGTATCCTTTCCATTAAATCTACCATTTCTATCTTGACTCTAGTTTTATAGTAAATAAATGGGATCTTCTGGATCTGTTCCCAAGGTATTCTTAAATTTTGTTTTATTTAAAAAACTTTTTTTGATCAGTGTCTTTCTTTGCTTTATATTACCTTAGTTCTAGAAGAATTTTTCAAGTTCTTCATCATTTTTACACTCATTTTTTTTTCTGTACATGCAGTTTTGTTCCTTGCTTCTATTATAGTTTATAATAGACAAATTGTCACTTTTACCTACAAGTATTTTTACCTAAAACTCAAGTCATTTCCCTTTAATTTTTCTTAGTTTTTATAGATACAATATCCCCTTGGCTGGATTCTTACAATATTTTTTTAAGAGAGAAGCATTTTCTTTCATCCATTATATTTTCATGGATTTTAAGCTTTCTCTTTTGCTCATTTTATTTTTGAAAATACTATACAGTTTCCCTTTCCTTGTTTTAGTTTGTAGTTACCATCAGAAAAGAAGACTTGCTATCTTGACCCTGCCATCTTGACATTTTCCTTGAAATGGTTGCTTATTTGAGAACCTATTCTCCACTCTCTGATTTAGGGATGGGTGGCAAGGACCCATGAATGTTATTCTCCACCTACTTCATGATTCTCTCTAATAAGATACTCTCATAATTATATGTTGATATTCTATGATAAGAAGTCATCGTTAGGTAACATCAGCAAAGGCTTCCATAACAATGCCACAGAACGGGTGGCTTATTAAATGATAGAAACATATTTTCCCTCATATTTCTGAAGTCTAAAAGCCCCAGATCAAGGTGACAGCAGATTTGGATTTGGTAAGAGCTCTCTTCCTGGCTTGCAGATTGCTACTTCTCCCTGTGTCTTCAAACAAGTTTTCTTCTGTGCACTCTGCGGAGAAAGAGGTTCCTCATATCTCTTTCTCTTTGTATGGGGACATCAGTCCTATTGAATTAAGGCTCTACTCTTACCGACCTCACTTAACCTTTACTACATACTTGTAGGCCCTTTTCCCAAATACAGTCACATGGCACATTAAGGCTTCAACACAAATTTAGGGGAAACGTATTTCAGTCCATAACACTGATGTACATTATACCTAGTAGTCTTCAGAATGTTTAACACAATCCTTTTACCACCTAGAATTATCTGTAATAGAGAAAAAAAATTACCTTTCTTTTCACAATATTACATTTTCTGTAAACATTTGTTTCTACAATATAGAAAATTTAATTTCATTGAAACATTAACATGCACTTTAGTGATTTGATAACATGCAAATATATAGTGCTATAAAATCAGGTGATGCCTGGTAAATATTATGTAACCACTGGAATGCTGATAAACGATATTACTATATTTCCTTAGGTTTATATGTTGCTATGTTCATATTTGCATATTCTATTTTTTTGAGAGCATAACACATTTTGCATAAGAGAAAATTTGTTCTTTTCCTCAGTCATTTTTTAACTCAACCCATGTTATCCAAATTAGCTTTTACATGGTTGCCATGGATTTAAAAATATAATATTTAATTCAAATGCATAACTCATGTCATCTCACTCACATTTTGCCTTATTAATATTTGTGCTGTCACAGTGAACTGCTTGAATGTATAAGCTATGGATTCAAATTTATTCCTTTTCTCTTTTCTCCACTCTTTACCAAAAAAAAAACCCCACTTAACTGAAATCAGAAAACCCAGTCATGAGTTACTAAATGTTAGCAGTTCTGTCTGGAAGTGCTAAAGTTTAATCCTTTAACACTAAAATTTTAAACTAAAGTTTTACCCTTTTCTTCTTATAAAGTAGACATCCTTTACTAGGTAAAAATAATCTTGCAACGTATTATGTAACTATTCATGTATTCAGTGAAAAAAACATTGTCTAATGACTATCCTCTATATTTCAGGCACTGAGCTAGACTCTCAGAATTCAAAGGTATAAGGGACAGAAATTATACCCAAGAATTTCACTGGAGTGTAGAAGACAAACATGAAGATAGGAAAGGGGGGTAGTATTTGATGAATATTAAATACCATTAAATTATCATCTGCAATGAAACTATGTGCTTAATCAGGCTGCAACCCTCAAAGCCAATCATTAAGTCTGCTAACACAGTGAATGAGTTGGTATATCTGAAACCAAGAGTTCATAGATCAACTTTGAATAAACTGTAGATAATGTCCTTGGCATCTGTAATAAGACAATTGTGATTATTTCTTGTCTAATTTTCCAGATACAAAGAATTGCTTCTCTTGCACCTGTGGAAGCACACATTACTAAGCTATCTTTTCTGACATTACTAAAGCAGTATCAACTGCTTATAATTTCTCCACACCTGGAAGAGTGACATCAGATCTCTCTTCCACATAGGATTAAATAAAACAGATATGATGATACATCAGAGAGTATAACTTTAAGATGACTCTTGAGTTTTCTGACTTAATTGATTAGGATATGGTGGTGTCATTTATCAAGCTGGGTTCACTGAAAAAGAAAAACTTTATTGGTAGGGTTACATGTGTACAGTAGGGCAATTTATTATTCAGTTTTCAGTTTGATGAATAAAGTGATGAGAATTCCGAAAGAGGTATCCATGAGGTAGTTAATCACTCTATTTCTCTAAATGGAAGTGCCATTCTTTAAGTTAATTCTGTTTCATACCTCAAAATGTATTTCCCTCCAAAACTCTATCCTGTCAGTTGTCAAATGCTGACAGTTTTCTATTAGCTTTAACTATCCTTCAGCTTTCTTTCATTTATCTTGCCACACTTTCTGCAGGTTGGATGCATCTACTATCCTTTGCCCTGCAAACTCCCTTTCTCTAAATTGATAATTTATGTTGCCCCTAGATTAAGCTATCTCAGACTTGGGTTAAATCATGTCATTTCCATGATCATAAATTGTCAGTGATACCCAAATAATTCTCAAAAAAAAAAAAAATAGCTGGTCTCATTAGCCTAGAGTTTATTAACTAATATGTATTTTAACAGTATATATTTCCAATTTTTTAAACATTTTTATTGGAGTATAATTGCTTTACACTGTTGTGTTAGTTTCTGCTGTATAGCAAGGTGAATCAGCTATCTGTATACATATATCCCCATATCCCCTCCCTTTTGTGTCTCCCTCCCACCCTCCCTATTGCATTCCCCTAGGTGGCCACAAAGCACCAAGCGGATCTCCCTATGCTATGCAGCTGCTTCCACTAGCTCTCTATTTTACATTTGGTACTGTATATATGTCAATGGTACTCACTCACTTCATTCCAGTTTACACTTCCCCTTTCCCGTGTCCTCAAGTCTATTCTCTAGGTCTGCATCTTTATTCCTGTTCTGTCCCTAGGTTCATCAGAAACTTTTTTTTTTTTTAGATTCCACATACATGTGTTAACATATGATATGTTTTTCTCTTTCTGACTTACTTCACTTGGTATGACAGACTCTACGTCCATCCAATTCACTACAAATAACTCAATTTCATTTCTTTTTATGACTGAGTAGTACTCCATTGTATACATGTGCACATCTTCTTTATCCATTCATTTGTCATTGGACATTTAGGTTGCTTCCATGTCCTAGCTATTGTAAATAGTACTGCAGTGAACATTGGGGTACATGTCTTTGAATTACGGTTTTCTCAGGGTATATGCCTAGTACTAGGATTGCTGGATCATAGGGTAGTTCTTTTCTTATTTTATTAAGGAACCTCCATACTGTTCTCCATAGTGGCTGTATCAACTTACTTTCCCACCAACAGTGCAAGAGGGTTGGTACCCTTTTCTCCACATCCTCTCCAGCATTTATTGTTTGTAGATTTTTTGATGATGGCCATTCTGGCTGGTGTGAGGTGATACCACGTGGAGGTTTTAACTTGCATTTATCTAATGATTAGTGATGTTGAGCATTCTTTCATGTGTATGTTGGCAATCTGTATATCTTCTGGGGAGAAATGTATATTTAGGTCTTCCACCGATTTTTGGACTGGGTTGTTTCTTTTTTGATACTGAGCTACATGAGCTGCTTATATATTTTGGAGATTAATCCTTTGTCTGTTGCTTCATTTGCAAATATTTTCTCCCATTCTGAGGGTTGTCTTTTTGTCTTGTTTATGGTTTCTTTTACTGTGCAAACGCTTTTAAGTTTCATTAGGTCCCATTTGTTTATTTTTGGTTTTGTTTCCATTTCTCTAGGAGGCGTGTCCAAAGGATCTTGCTGTGATTTATGTTCATAGAGTGTTCTGCCTGTGTTTTCCTCTAAGAATTTTATGGTATCTGGCCTTACATTTAGGTCTTTAGTCCATTTTCAGTTTATTTTTGTGTATGGTGTTAGGGAGTGTTCTAATTTCATTCATTTACATGTAGCTGCCCAGTTTTCCCATAACCACTCATTGAAGAGGCTGTCTTTTCTCTGTTGTATATTCTTGCCTCCTTTATCAAAGATAAGGTGACCATATGTGCGTGGGTTTATCTCTGGGCTTTCTATCCTGGTCCATTTATCTGTATTTCTGTTTTTGTGCCAGTAACATACTGTCTTGACTACTGTAGCTTTGTAGGATCGTCTGAAGTCAGGGAGCATGATTCTTCTAGCTCCATTTTTCTTTCTCAAGATTCTTTTGGCTATTCAGGGTCTTCTATGTATCCATACAAGCTGTGAAATTCTTTGTTCTTTTGCTGTGAAAAATGCCACTGGTAGTTTGATAGGGATTGCACTGAATATGTAGATTGCTTTAGGGGGTATAGTCATTTTCACAGTGTTGATCCTTCCAATCCAAGAACATGGTATATCTCTCCATTTTTTGTATCATCTTTAATTTCTTTCATCAGCATCTTGTAGATTTCTGCATACAGGTCTTTTGTCTCTTTAGGTAGGTTTATCCCTAGATAATTTATTCTTTTTTTTGCAATGGTAGATGGGAGTGTTTCCTTAATTCTTTTTCAGATTTTTCATCATTAGTGTATAGGAATGCAATCGATTTCTGTGCATTAATTTTGTATTCTGCTACTTTACCAAATTCATTGATTAACTCTAGTAGTTTTCTGTAGCATATTTAGGATTCTCTATGTATAGTATCATGTCATCTGCAAACAGTGACAGCTTTACTTCTTCTTTTCCGATTTGGATTCCTTTTATTTCCTTTTCTTCTCTGTTTGCTGTGGCTAAAACTTCCAACACTATGTTGAATAAGAGTGGTGAGAGTCGGCAACCTTGTCTTGTTCCTGATCTTAGAGGAAATGGTTTCAGTTTTTCACCATTGAGGAAGATGTTGACTCTGGGTTTATCATATATGGCCTTTATTATGTTGAGGTAAGTTCCCTCTATGCCTACTTTTTCTGGAGGGTTTTTATCATAAATGGGAGTTGAATTTTGTCAAAAGCTTTTTCTGCATCTATTGAGATGATCATTTGGTTTTTCTCCTTCAATTTGATAATATGGTTTATCACATTGACTGATTTGCGTATATTGAAGAATCCTTGCATTCCTGGAATAAACCCCACTTGATCATGGTGTATGATCCTTTTAATGTGCTGTTGGATTCTGCTTGCTAGTATTTCGTTGAGGAGTTTTTCATCTTTGTTCATCAGTGATATTGCCCCGTAGTTTTCTTTCTTTGTGACATCTTTGTCTGGTTTTGGTATCAGGGTGATGGTGGCCTCGTAGAATTAATTTGGGAGTGTTCCTCCCTCTGCTATATTTTGGAAGAGTTTGAGAAGGATAGGTTTTATCTCTTCTCTAAATGTTTGATAGAATTCACCTGTGAAGCCATTTGGTCCTGGAGTTTTGTCTGTTGGAAGATATTTAATCACTGTTTCAATTTCAGTGCCTGTGCTCGGTCTATTTATATTTTCTATTTCTTCCTGGTTCTGTCTCAGTAGGTTGTGCTTTTCTAAGAATTTCTCCATTTCTTCCGGGCTGTCCATTTTATTGGCATATAGTTGCTTGTAGTAATCTCTCATGATCCTTTGCATGTCTGCAGTGTCAGTTGTTACTTCTCCTTTTTCATTTCTAACTCTATTGATTTGAGTCTTCTCCCTTTTTTTCTTGATTAGTCTGGCTAGTGTTTTATCATTTTTGTTTATCTTATCAAAGAACCAATTTTTAGTTTTATTGATCTTTGTTATTGTTTTCTTCATTTCTTTTTCATTTATTTCTGATCTGATCTTTATTATTTCTTTCCTTCTGCTAACTTTGGGGTTTTTTTTCTCTTCTTTCTCTTAACTGCTTTAGGTGTAAGTTAGGTTGTTTATTTGAGGTGTTTCTTGTTTCTTGAGGTGGGATTGTATTGCTATAAACTTCCCTCTTAGAACTGCTTTTGCTGCATCCCTTAGGTTGTGGGTCCTCGTGTTTTCACTGTAGTGAAAGGTAGTTTTCCTTCCCTCTTTGATTTCTTCAGTGATCTCTTGGTTATTTAGTAGCATACTGTTTAGCCTCCATGTGTTTGTATTTTTTTTTTTACAGTTTTTCCCCCATAATTGTTATCTAGTCTCACAGCATTGTGGCTGGAAAAGATACTTGATATGATTTCAAATTTCTCAAATTTACCAAGCCTTGGTTTGTGATCCAAGATATGATCTATCCTGGAGAATATTCCATGAGCACTTGAGAAGAAAGGGTATTCTGTTGTTTTTGGATGGAATGTCCTATTAATATCTATTAGGTCCATCTGGTCTAATGTATCATTTAAAACTTGTGTTTCCTTTTTTATTTTCATTTTTCATGATCTGTCCATTGGTGAAAGTGGGGTGTTAAATTTCCCTACTCTTATTGTGTTACTGATGATTTCCCCTTTTATGGCTGTTAGCATTTGCTTTATGTGTTGAGGTGCTCTTATGTTGGGTGCATAAATATTTACAATTGTTATATCTTATTCTTGGATTGATCCCTTGATCATTATGTAGTGTCCTTCTTTGTCTCTTGTAAGAATCTTTATTTTAAAGTCTATTTTGTCTGATAGGAGAATTGCTACCCCAGCTTTCTTTTGATTTCCCTTTGCATGAAATATCTTTTTCCATCCACTCACTTTCAGTCTGTATGTGTCCCTAGATCTGAAGTGCGTCTCTTGTAGACAGCATATGTACAGTTCTTGTTTTTGTATCCATTCAGCCAGTTTATGTCTTTTGGTTGGAGCATTTAATCCATTTATATTTAAGGTAATCATTAATATGTATGTTCCTATTACCATTTTCTTAATTGTTTTGGGTTTGTTTTGTATGTCTTTTCCTTCTCTTCTGTTTCCTGCCTAGAAAAGTTCCTTTAGCATTTGTTGTAAAGCTCATGTGGTGGTGCTCAATTCTCTTAACTTTTGCGTGTCTGTAAAGGTTTTAATTTCTCCAACAAATCTGAATGAGATCCTTGCTGTGTAGGGTAATCTTGGTTGTATATTTTTCCCTTTCATCACTTTAAATTTGTCCTGCCACTCCCTTCTCACTTGCAGACCTTCTGCTGAAAGATCAGCTGTTAACCTTATGGGGATTCCCTCGTGTGTTATTTGTTGATTTTCCCTTGCTGCTTTTAATATTTTTTCTTTGTATGTAATTTTTGATAGCTTGATTAATATGTGTCTTGCCATGTTTCTCCTTGGATTTATCCTGTATGGGACTCTCTGTGCTTATTGGACTTGACTATTTCCTTTCCCATGTTAGGGAAGTTTTCAACTATCATCCGTTCAAATTTTTCTCAGACCCTTTCTTTTCCTCTTCTTCTTCTAGGACCCCTATAATTCAAATGTTGGTGCATTTAATCTTGTTCCAGAGTTCTCTGAGGCTTTCCTTAATTCTTTTCATTCTTTTTTCTTTATTCTGCTCTGTGGCAGTTATTTCCCCTTTTTTTATCTTTCATGTCACTTTTCCATTCTTATGCCTCAGTTATTCTGCTATTGGTTCCTTCTAGAGAATTTCTCATTTCATTAATCGTGTTGTTCATCATTCTTTGCTATTTTGTTCTTCTAGGTCCTTGTTAAACGTTTCTTGTATTTTCTCCATTCTATTTCCAAGATTTTGGATCATTTTTAGTATCATTACTCTGAATTCTTTTTCAGGTAGACTGCCTATTTCCTCTTCATTTGTTTGGTCTGGTGGGTTTTCACCTTTTTCCTTCATCTGCTGCATATTTCTCTGTCTTCTTATTTTGTTTAACTTACTGTGTTTGGAGTCTCCCATTTTACAGGCTGCTGGTTCATAGTTCTCATTGTTAATTATGTCTGTCCCCAGTGCATGAGGTTGATTCAGTGGGTGTGTAGGCTTCCTGATGGAGGGTACTGGTGCCTGTGTTCTGGTGAGTGGGGCTGGATCTTTTCTTTCTGTTGGGCAGGGCCATGTCCGGTGGTGTGTTTTGTGGTGTCTGTGAACTTAATATGACTTTAGACAGCCTCTCTGCTAATGGGGGGGTGTTGTGATTCCTATCTTGCTTGTTGTTTGGCCTGGGGTGTCTATTACTGGAGCTTCCTGGCCTTTGGGTGGAGCTGGGTCTTCGTGTTGAGATGGAGATCTCTGGGAGAACTCTTGCTGATTGATATTATGTGGGGCTGGGAGGTCTCTGGTGGTCCAGTGTCCTGGACGCAGCTCTTCCACCTCAGAGGCTCAGGCCTGACAACGAGTCAGAGCACTAAGACCCTGCTAGCCACAGGACTCAGAAGAAAAGGGAGAAAAACTGATAAAAATAATAATAAAAATTTAAAAATAATAAAATTAAAAATTAAGAAGAGAGCAACCAAAGCAATAAACAAATCCACCAATGATAACAAACACTAAAAATTTAAACTAAAATAAACATAAGAGTCAGAAACAAATCAGTCATAGAAAGCAAACCCCAAGTCTACAGTTCCTCTCAAAGTCCAGCACCTCAATTTTGGGAACATACATCACCTATTCAGGTATTCCACAAATCCAGCGTTCATCAAGTTGATTGTGGGGATTTAATCTGTTGCTCATGAGGCTGCACAGAGAAATTTCCCTTTCTTTTCTTTTCACCCAGCTCCTGGGGTTCAGCTTTGGTTTGGGCCTTGCCTCTGCATGTTAGATTGCCCTCAGGCATCTATTCCCTGCCCAGACAAGAGAGGATTAAAGCAGCAACTGATTAGTGTCCTCTTGCTTACTCAGGCCGGGGAGAGGGAGGGGTAAGGTAGTCATAATTGGAAAGTCAGGTGAGCCTGTAGTGACAGAGGCCAGTGTGATATTTCAACAGCCTGAGGTGCACCATGTGTTCTCCCAGGGAAGTTGTCCCTGGATCTCGGGACCCTGGCAGTGACGTGCTACATAGGCTCTGGGGAGTGGGGGTGGGGGTGGAGGGGTGCATAGTTACCTTTGCTTGCACACAGAATTCTAACACGCAACAGCAGTGTTAGCATTTCATGCCTGTCCCTGGGATCCGAGCTGATAGCTGTGGCTTGCACCTGTCACTGGAACTTGCTTAGGCAGTGCTCTGACTTCTATGGGCACACAGGGAAGGAATCCCCTCTCCTTGCACACCCTGAAACAATGGTATCTTGCCTCTCCATCAGGTCCAGGCTTTTTCCCAGACTCCCTCTCAGCTAGCTGTGGCACACTAGCCCCCTTCAGGCTGTCTTCACGCAGCTGACCCCAGTCTTCTCCCTGGGATCTGACCTCCAAAGCCCGAGCCTCAGGTCCCACCCTCCACCCGCCCCAGCGGGTGAGCAGACAAGCATCTCAGGTTGGTGTGTGCTGGTTGGCACTGATCCTCTGTGAAGGAATCTCTCTGCTTTGTCCTCTGCACCCCTGTTGCTGCGCTGTCCTCCATGGCTCCAAGGCTTCTCCCCTGCCCACTGTCCATCCCCACCAGTGAGGGGGCTCCCTAGTGTCTGTAAACTTTTCCTCCTTCACGGCTCCCTATTACTTTGTCTCTGTTTTCTCTTTTTTCTTTTGCGCTAACCATGTACGTGAGGATTGTCTTGCCTTTTGGGAAGTCTGAGGTCTTTTGTCAGTGTTCAGTAGGTGTTCTGTAGGAGTTGTTCCACGTGTATATGTATTTTTGATGTATTTGTGGAGAGGAAGGTATTCTCCACTTCTTACTCCTCCACCATCTTGAAGGTCTCTATTTCAATCTTATCTCTTATAGGAACTCAATATTACAGATAATTGGGCTATAAATTCTATGTACAAAATACAGTGGTACAAAATACAATGTATTTGCTCACTCTGTTCAATATCTTTTCCCCTTTTGTTCCTCCTAAAGACAACTGTAATTTTGACAGGGAGTGTTTTTACTTTGTGTGTCAATTTGGGGAGCATGACCATTTTAACTAATAAGATTCCAATAAACATGGGACAAGATCAGGCACATTCAGGGTGGTACAGCTGTAGACCTACTGTATAGAACAGGGAACTCTACTCAGTACTCTGTAATGACCTATATGGGAAAAGAATATAAAAAGGAGCAGATATTGTGTAAAGAAGAGGAAAACTGATTCACTTTGCTGTACAGCAGAAACTAACACAACAATGTTAATCAACTCCACTCCAATGAAAATTATTTTGTAAAAAAATTAAATGTGGCATGTCTTCCCATTTATTAATCTTTTAAAATAATGTTTCATACTTTTTCATGTAAAAATCTTGCATTTCTTTTGCTTAATTTATCCCTAAGTGTTTTATTATTTTTGATGATCTTGTAAATGGAATATTTTTCTTAATTTCTTCAGATTGTCCATTGTTAATGCACAGAAATGCAGCTGATTTTTGTGTATTGATCCTTTATCCTGCAATCTTGGCGAACTTGATTACTAGCTCTAATAGTGTGTGTTTCCCTTTGGATTTGTACAACAATTGTTTTTAATCTGATAATGTCTTAATATTTTCTTAATTTTTGAAGGATAATTTTGCTGGGTATAGAACTCTTGGCTGACTTTCTTAAAAATTCAGCACTTTGAATATGTCATTTCACTGCCTTCTGGATTCCATAGTTTCTGATTTGAAATTAGCTGTTAATCTTACTGATTATGGCTTGTATGTGATGAGTCCATTTGCTTGCTTTCCAGATTCTCTCTCTGTCTTTGGCTTGTGACAGTTTGACTATGATATGTAAAGGTATGGATCTCTTTGATATATTACTTTGAGTTTGTTTATTTTCTTGGATGTGTAGATTAACATTTTGCATCAAATGTGGGAAGTTTAAACTTTCATTATCTCTTCAAATAATTTTTCTGCCTTTCTCTTATCTCAACTTTAGACTCCTGTTATGCTTATGTTGGTACACTTGATAGTGCCCTACAGGTTTCTAAGTCTGTGCTTATTTTTCTTCATTCTATTTTCTTTCTGTTCCTCAGACTGGATAATCTCAATTCACCTATTTTCAAGTTGTTTAAGTCCTTGTTCTATCAGTCCAAACCTTATTTAATCCCTTTAGTGAATTTTTCATTTCAGTTATGCTTTCAACTTCAGAATTTCTGTTTGGATTTTTAAAAATAAGTTCTATTAATTTACTGATATTCTTAATTTGTGAGACAGCGTTCTCACACTTCTCTATAGTTCTTTAGACTGAGTTCCTCAAGGATAGGTTTTATCGGCTGTTATTTTCCTGTGTATCAGTAATATTTTTCTGTTTGTGTATTTCATATTTTGTGTTAAAAACTAAATTTATTGAATAATATAATGTAAACATTCTGGAAATCAGATTCTTCTTCCCTCTAAAAGTTTATTCATGGTGTTATTTGTCTTTGGTATCGTGGTACTATTTATTTGTTTTGTGCCTTTGCTGTTTTATTTATTTAAAGTCAATATTCTGTTTATTTTTCTCTGAATTGTTTGTTTTGTGGGATAACTCATGTCTCAGCTTGGTTAATTTTTTTGCCAGCTAATGATTATACAGACATTTTATGAAATGCCATGTACAAATAAGTCCTTCAGTTTTCAATTCTGCTTTAGATTTCACTTCTTTGTGCAGTGCATCAATGTCAGCCATAGGTTAGAGATTAGGGCTTACTCAGGACTTTCTTTCAATTTAATGTGGACATATAGATATGAACAGTTTGTCTGGATTTTTCAAAGACCCATATCATCATCTCATTTCCCAGATTTTCCTTTTAAATTTTTGGCCAGTTTTTTATTTATCTTAACTGGTATTACTAACTCAGGAATCTCTGTTGTTAAAAAATTCTTAATTATCTTCAGCAAATGCCTTGAGGATATTATTTTTCTTACTAAGTTTGAGTAAAGTCTATAAAGACAAGCCCTGTGAATAAGTGTTTTCCAGGGACTCTCCAGATAGGCAAAATTGTCACAGTTTTCTGGAGATGAGGTTTCTGGTGATCTCCAAACCCATTCTACCTGCTCCAGTGGCTACTACAGTGCTTATTTGCACTGCTTTTATGTTTGCAAGACTGTTGGTTTTTAAAGATTTTGCAGAGATGGGGAGAGGAGAATGGGAATAGGGCAAGTTAAAATATATCAATGTTTGCAGATTTTTGCTAGCCTTTAGTTAATATCTGGAGATTAGAAAAGATAATTTTGATAATTTTTCAAATGTTTTGTTTTCATTTATTTTGTCATCACAACAAGGGACACATGAAAATAAAATTAAATATTAAGATAAAATGACCTGGTGTGGTTAAAAAAAATACATATTGTAAAATCAGTAAATAATATTACAAGACAAATTTATTAAGCAAATACATTAGTAAAAACCTTATATTTTACTACTATCACTTAGAGTAATAACAAATTATATGAGTTAGGCCTTTTGAAATCTAGGCCTAATTAGACATTATAAAGAAAAGACATGTGTTATGCCTTAGCACTGCACAATTTCCTGTCTCACAGAATCCTGAGAAATGAAATTATTGTTTTTTAAGCCAACAAGTTGTGACTGTTTCATTATACAGCAATAGATAACAGATACAATTGTCAAACAGGGAAATATGACATTTATCTCCAATATATTGGTTATTGGTTATTGGTTAGTGGTTATTTTGCCAGCAAATCCAATTAACCTGAAAACTGAAAGCAGGTTTTCGGCAAAGCAGTTTTGTAATTTAGTATGTGATCTACATTGGAGAACATTCCATGTAAACTTGAAAAGAATGTGTATTCTGCTTCTTTTGAATGTAGTATCCTGTAGATATCAATTAAATCAAACTGGTCTATTGTGTCATTTAGGACGTCTGTTGCTTTACTGATTTTCTGTATGGATGATCTGTCCATTGATATCAGTGAGGTGTTAAGGTCGCCTACTTTTATTGTATTATTGTCAATTTCTCTCTGTTTGTCTGTTAGTATTTGCTTTATGTATTTAAGTGCTCCTGTGTTGGTAGTGTATATGTTAATGAGTGCAATATCCTCTTCTTGTATTGATCTCTTTATCATTACATAATGCCCCTCTTTGTAATTTGTTATAGCCTTTGTTTTAGAGTCTATTTTATTTGAGTATTGCTATCCCCATTTTCTTGTCATTTCCGATTACATGAAATACCTTTTTCCATACTCTTACTTTAAGTCGGTGTGTTTCTCTAGCCCTAAAGCGAATCTCTTGTAGGAAGTATCTTATTAAAGAAAGGATCTTGTTTCTTTAATCCAGTCATCCATCTTTGTCTTTTTACTAGAATTTTTCGTCTATTTACGTTTAAAGTAATTATTAATAAGTATGTATTTATTGTCATTTTATTACTTGTTTTCCAGTTGCTTTATAAGTTCTTCTCTGTTCATTTCCTCTTTCTGCTTCTACCTTAATGGTTTGATTATTTTCTTTTATAATATGCTCAGATTCCTTTCTTTTTAGTTTTTGTGTATCTGTTGTAGGTTTTTGATTTGTGGTTACTATGGAGTTTGTATATGTTGCCCTATGATTATATCTACTTGATTTAAACTGATAGCTATTTAAGTTCAAATACATTCTAAAGGATCTATATTTTTTACTCTCCTCCCACACATTTTGTGCTTTTGATGTATTTTACATTTTCATGCTTATCCTTTACTGTTTATTATTATTTGCTTTTATATTTTTTTGTATTTTTATCTATGTATTAGCTCACTTACGTGATCTTTAGTTCTTAATATACATTTGCCTTTCCTACAGGAATTTTCCCTTTCCTATAGATTCTTGCTTCTTTTCCATTTAAAGAAGACCCTTCAACGTTTCTTTTAATACAAGTTTAGTATTTCTTTTAGCTTTTGCTCAAGAACTTTTTTATCTCTTCTACTCTAAATGATAATCTTGCTAGGTAGAATATCCTAGGTTGCAGGTTTTTCCTTTTCAGCACTTTGAATATATTATGCCACTCCCTTCTGGCTTGCAAAGTTTCTGCAGAGAAATCAGCTGATAGACTTAAGGAGGTTCCCTTGTATATGACTCTGTTTTCTCTTGATGCCTTTAGAATTCTCTCTTTTGCTTTAACTCTTGCCATTTTAATTATGATGTGTTTTGCTGTTGCTCTTTTGAGTTCACATGGTTTGGAACACCCTGTGCTTCCTGTACCTGTATATTTGTTTGTTTCTTTAGGTTTGGGAAAATGTTAGCCATAATTTCTTTATGTATATTTTCGATAACCTCCTCTCTCTCCTTCTGGAACCTCTATATTACGAATGTTAGTATGTTTAATGTGATCTCATAGGTCTCTTATGTTGCTTCTTTTAAACTTTGTATTTCTTTCTGCCATTCTATTTGGGTGATTTTCATTCTTCTACTTTCCAAATCACTTATATGTTCTTCTGTCATTTAGTCTGCTATTCATTGCTTTTATAGTACTTTTTATCTCAGATATTTTATTCTCCTTTTTGGTCAGTTCTCCTTTTTGGTCAGTTCTTCTTTATATTTTCTTGTTCCTTAATAAAATAATTTGTGCTTAGATCAATTCTCTTTCCTAATTCAGTTAGCATTTTTATTATCATTGTTTTGAATACTTTCTCTGGCAGACTTTTTATCTCTGTTTCATTATTTTCCTTATCTTTTCAGGGGATTTCTCACACTCTTTCAGTAGTTTATCTTTCTCTGTCACTATGAACTTAGGTGAAACAGTTACCCTTTGTTATATTGAATGGGTATTCTTGTGTGAAAGCATCACTATGTAGATTACATTTGCCTTTGATGAGGGGCTGAATTTGATTTAGATGCCAGTCACGTCTTTCCTCAGGATCTGCTAGCCACTGTCACCTTGGTAGTGGATGTGGCTGGTGATGGAGGAGCTAGAGCTTGTGCTGAGTGTGAGGTATCCATCATCACCCTGTCAGGGGCATGGTTTGCTCCCAAAGTTGCTGGAGTGGAAATCCTAAAGTTTTCACTCAAGCCAGCTCTGTTCCATTCAAGTGTGTGTTTTTCCTTCACCCTGCACTGAGACCTTTGCTCCAAAGAAGGGTAGTGTTGAAGCAAATGGACTTGTTCACTTATAGGGGCCTGATGTGCTGCCTGTGTAGATGTCTGTGACTGCTTAGACACAGCCCATGGTCCTGTCTTTTCCCTTGTCATAGTGACCCCAGATCTAGTGTTAGGCTGTGGTGTGGAGCAGGCAAGGCTGGACCATTTGCTTGGCTGGAACTGAGGAACACAGCATGCTGGTTGTGGGAATTCAAGCAGCCATAGTGCCATCAGAAGTCTGAGCTGCTTCTGGGGTGCTGTTTGAGTAAGCACCAACAATGGTCACTGCCACCATACCTGGGCTACATCCCAGGTCCCTGGGTCACCTCTGCATTCCCAGATCAAGTATTTTCCCAGGTCCTGGCTGGCCTGGATCTAGTACCAAGCTGTGGCATGGAGTGAGTGGAGCCTGGGCATTTGCTTGGCTCACACTGTGATGCCTGGCAAGGTGGCAACTGCTAGGACACATCTTTCTCCACCCTATCTGGAGGCAAGCCAGTACCTGCACATTTCCCACAAGTGGAGTCTAGCCTCCTCCAGACTTTCTTTCTGTCCCAGACTTTCTCTTAGCAGCCAAGGAGGCCCGTCCCCCCAAGGTAGGACTCTTTGACTGGGCTGCTCAGTCTGTGGCTTGATCTGCTCACTCCCCAGGGCAAGTGACCACTCATGTGATCTCCCTTTTCCTCATTGTCCCCTCCCAGGGACATATGTCCTGACCTAATATTTTTCTTCTCATCCTACCCAATTACGTGTGTATCTTTCTTTTAGCCTTAGTTGTATAGGAATCCCCCTGCAGGTGTTCAGTTAGTTTTCCATGACAGTTGCTTCACATGTAGATATATTTTTGTTGTGTTTGTAGGGTTAGGTGAACTCCACATCCTCTTACTCTGCCATCTTGATCTCCCTCCAGTGGAGATCCTTTTTTATGTTTTGAATCTCTACTCTAGACTTACGTTTTGCAGTTACTATGAGGTTTGTATAAAACATTTCATAGAAAAAATAGTCCTTTTTCTACTGATTGCATCTTATCTTCATTTGCCTATACAAGTTCTGTCCTTTTCCTCTTTAATGCTTTTGCTGTCTCAAGCTATTTCTCTTTATGTTGTGAGTTCATTACCAAATTAAAGTAGCTATATTTATTTTTACTTCTTTTCCCCCCTTAACCTTTATGCTATAATTGTTTAACCACCTATTCTGATATAGAGTTTCAATTTTCTGATATAGAGCTTAAAATTTCTTGGTCAAAGTTTCATGTACTTTTGCTTTTCATTTCAAGTAAAAAGAGCTCCTTCCAACACTTCTTATAAGTCAGGTCTAGTGGTGATGAACTCCCTCAGATTTTGTTTGTCTGGGAAAGCCTTCATTTTTTCTTCATATCTAAAAGATAACTTTGCTGTATAGAGTTTTCTTGGCTGACAGTTTTTATCTTTCAGTATTTTGAGTATGTCTTTCTACTCTCTCCTGACCTGTAGAGTTTCTGCTGAGAAATATGCTGATAGCCTAATGGGAGTTCCTTTGTAGGTTACTCTCAATTTTTTCCCTGCTGCCTTTAAAACCCTTTCTTTGTCATTGACTTTTGATAGTTTTAATATAATATGTCTTGGAAAAGATCTTTTTTTGTGTTGAGGTAATTAGGTGTTATATTAGCAGTATGGATTTGTAAATCCAATTCCTTCTCCTGGTTTGGAAGTTCTCAGCTAGTTTTTTAAAAATAAACTTTCTGCTCCTTTCTACTTCTCTTCTTCTTCTGGGATACCCATTATCCTTATGTCACCCTTCCTCAGGAATTTGTATATTGCTTATAGAATTTCTTCATTTTTTTCAGATTTTATTTCTCTCTCCTCTTCTACCTTTATCATTTTTAGATTTCTGTCTTCAAGATCACTAATTCTCTCTTCCATATGGTCTGCTTTATTTCCAGTGCTAATGTGTTCTTCATATCAGTTATTGAGTTCTTCAGCTACAAAATTTATTTTTGGTTCTTTTTTTTAATGTTTCAATCCTTTTAAAAAAAGTATTTCTTCTGTTTATTACTTTTATTTCTGAGCTCATTTAACTGCCTTTCTGAGTTTTCTTGTAGCTCATTGTTTTTCTTTGGGACAGCTTTTTGAATTTTCTATCAGTTAGGTTAAAATATTCTGTGACTTTAAGTTTGGTTTCTGGAGAAATGTCCTTTTTGTGATACCATGTTATAGTTTTTCATAGTGCTTGATAAGTTGTTCCTCTCTTGGCACATTTGACATAGTAAACAACTTTCTTCTTTAGGTAAATATTTTTTTACTTGATTCTAACAATTCAAAGGTTAGTAATTAGAGGCCTTTCTTTTGGTTTTGAGTAGATAATTTTAAAGCATAAGGTTTTTAGAAAATTTCTCTTACCTACGTTGTCTCTGGCTATATTTGAGAATTGACACTTTCCATCCTACACTACCTCTGCTAGAGGTGTTGCCTTGGGCCCTTATTTTTGCTGCTTATGTCTCCAGGGTCACTGATGCCTTGCTGCTGTTTGTTTTGTTGCTGTTGCTGGCATTACTGCCTGGGGCTCCAGGATGATGGGTGTCTTCACCCCTATGGGTTTGCCTGGGTTGTGGGCTCTGCCAATGCACAGGGAGTGGGAGGACGGGGCAGTGTTGGGGGAATGGTCACCTCTGCTGTATCTGGGTTTGTCAGATTTGTGGACACCACCACTGTGGTAGGGGGACCAGAGTCATAGATGCCTCCACAGCTGAAGGTGAGGTTACGTGCCCCACTGCTGCAGCACAATTCCCTGTGGCCACAGAAGCCACTAGAGCTGGGAGACCAGAATTATGTGTGTTACCTCCTCTGCTGCTACAAGGTTCTCTGGGGCTGCAGGTTCAGCTGCCATGGCCAGAAGACCAGGATTATGAACACTGCCTCTGCTTTTCCCCCAGTTCTGTCTCCTGTGTTCCAGTTCACCCACCTGTAGATGTACACATATGTGGAACTCTCTAACTTACTTGTATATAGAGGCAGAGGAAGAGTTATGGATGTTTAACTGGTTGTAAGTTGAAGGGGAAAGGCAGAGTGTCTCATGCCTCCATGATATTGACATCACTTATTACATTATTGTTGTTGTAGCTATTTAATGACCAGTTGAACCTTAAAATACAGTAGTTTTTTTGCCTTAATTTATTCCAAATATTTTCAGTATTTATGTTGGAAACATTGGATGACACATTTCCAACAAAAATAATCAAGTGTCTCCCTAGTGGACAGATACAAATCTAGATTATCTGCTGTTTTGCTTTTTAATTCTTAACATGAAAATCTAGTAGGTTCTCTGACAATCACCAAAAGATGATGACAAAAGCACTATCAATCAAAATATAAAACAAGATAATACAAAATATCAAACAAAATATATGAGAACATTTCAAATGATTGTGAGTTGTTTAACATATAAGTTAAAACCTATCTCAGGTTTCTTCTGAGATACACCCATAATTCTTTGTCTTTTTTTTTTCATTGAAATCATCACAAGTTATGGTGCTTAATTTATTTTTCTTCATTAATGCATTTGTTATAATTATTTTTTTATACTTCTATTAAATTTAGTTAGTACTTAGACTTCTAACACTTAGGAATTTTGAATTTGTTAACACTATTTTAATCTTTACATATCTATAATTTACAGTGGTAAGAATTTTAACAGGAATGTGCCAAATTAAATAACAGAATAGAAAGATAAGTAACTATTTTGGAGTCGTTAAGGTGCTGTTAAAATCTAAATTGCTTACTTAATTTTCTGTTATAAAAGTTTTGCTTTTGTAATATATAGTAAATTCTATACAATGGCATAGGGTTGATCACTATTCTTTCATATTTCCTCTAATATATTTTGTGTTTTTCATTTCAGGGATATTAAATTGGTATGACTTATTTGTTGAGATGTATTTTCAACATATAGAAAAGGAGTTTATGCCAATACAAACAGAAAAACAAAAGAAATTCTAACAATGCTTCCTTTGGATGTAGCTTGGTTTGGTACAAATTATTTGGACTTTGAAATTGGGTAGATGTAGGTTTAAAAACCCCAATCTCTGCTAATAAAACAATGGAGGTGGGTGCATAATGACATATCACAAAAGAAATTAAATAAAATATCATATGAAAAATTCTCAGCAAAATAGCTGACAGAGAGTACATGCTCAGTTGTCAGTTTTCTCCACCTTTCATCTAGCTCTATTTTATAGCTGGAGAGAGAATGGTTTAAACCAATAGGCTTCCAAGCCCAGGATAAACTCAGATTGCCTATGTTGAGGGGAATTTTCTGTCAAATTCCTAAAATTAAGGTGAGGATTGTAAGATGAAAAATCATCGGTATGTTATCTTGACAAATTAAATTTTAAAAGTTTTCAACACCTTTCTAATGACTAAATCTCTCAAGATGAAGAGTTTGAAAGAACTAAAGGTAACCCTCAATCAAGAAGATTATATGGTGAAAAATTGCCTTGCACATTGTCTTTCTAAGTGCTCTTACAAATCTGCACTTGAAAAAGATTGTAAATTTTAGTGGAGAGGAAAATCATACCAATTGTGAAGTAATGATATTTGGCCTTTGAAAAGTACAAGTAGTGCCTGATTATAAGGTTACTGATTTATTTAGGCAACATGCTGTGTGTAGCTCACACATTCAACTGTCATTTAAATTGTACTCAACTTCAGCTTAACTTGTATTCAGCTCGTTGCAAACCTTAGGAAACCAAATTTAATGCTGTTTCAGAGGATAGAGAGACTGTACAATCTCTTTCCAGCTCAAATCTGGCTGCCAAAAACAATTACTTGCTTTCTCAACCATTCAAATTAATTGTGAAATCAAAAGAAACAAATGATGATTAACTGGCTTGCCACTTGAGTGGAATTCCTAGCTTTACTTTGTATCTACTGTAAATTCTAGTTTAAAATGTAAAGAAAAGGGGCTTCCCTGGTGGCGCAGTGGTTGAGAGTCCGCCTGCCGATGCAGGGGACATGGGTTCATGCCCTGGTCTGGGAAGATCCCACATGCCGCAGAGCGGCTGGGCCTGTGAGCCATGGCCGCTGGGCCTGAGCGTCCGGAGCCTGTGCTCTGCAATGGGAGAGGTCACAACAGTGAGAGGCCCGCATACCGCAAAAAAAAAAAAAAAAGTAAAGGCAAAGTGATTTTTTAACTTATAGGATATTATTTTTGGCAAATAGATTAGTCTTAACTGAAATCAAAGAGAGATAAATTATATTTAAACATACATCCACTTTTAAAAATATGATGTACACATTCACCCAAATACCAATTTTCAGTCTTCTTCCGCTCTCTTTTCCTCCCTCCCTTCCTTCTTTCCTCTCTCTTTGCTTGTCTCCTTTCTCCTTTCCTTCCTTCTTTTTATCCTTCCTTGTTCGCTTCTTCTTTTATTTCTTCCTCTCTTTAATAGGCAGTAGTTACCATAATATGTACCAGATGGAGTAAAATTTTTAAGTAGACATCAAGTTGTAGTTGTTCATTATCAATTTTTATCACAATAGATGTAAGAATCTTTGTTGCAAAAGTAAGTTAGGGTCCTCTCAGTGAATTTTTTGATTAACGCCAATTCTTTGAGAGAATTATAAAACTTTATCCTAAGAAAATACGTTGTTTACAAAACCTACAATATGGACTAAATAATTAGAAGCAAGAAGTATAAAGTAACCTTCATTTTAGCTTTTCAGCAAGTTTTTGAAGATCCAGAAATTTGCAAATATGTAGGTGTATATATGCATGATTTACGCATGTGTGTAGCTTATATGGGGGTCCTGTGTCTCCTTGTTGTATAATTACAGGTTTACTTATGGAAGTATTTAAATACTTTACAGTGTTATCTTGCCTAGCAGTATATTAAGATAGTTTAGGAGGACAATACAGATCATTAATATAAAATTAACTATACCACTCTCAGTTATATATTTATGTGTTTCTCCCTTATACCCCCAAATTTGGGATGTTTTCAATTTAATTTATTTTCATAACTGTGATAATGACATTTAAAATCTGTCTCTTTCTCCTGTTTTGACCATTTAGCTGTTAATTGCTAATTTTTTTCCATAGATGTATACCATAATTTTTTTCCATTGATGTTTGCATCTTGTAGAAATTTAGTATTTTTTTATGATTTCTAAATGTATGGAACTATATTTTGAACATATTAGGTTTATGATTTAGGTATTAAAATTATAAAAGTCATTTGCAAACATACTATGTAAACTTATCAACTACAGAAAAATAATTCAAAGCCTATTAATAAGTAACATTACATTCATATATGAAGAACAGAAAATAAGTATGTGCACATTCTAAATTGCCTATATGCTGACAATGTATTGGAGAAAAAAATTGGACTTGTGTCATTTAGACATATATTCCTCAATCTCAACCATCATTTGTAGCTGAATATGTTTTATCCTTCTTACTCAACATTTCCTCAGTTTAGTTCATCAAATCTCAGTCTGTCTTCTGAGTACATGGTTCCAAGGTCAGCCAGACAATCAGGAAAAGTTTGTAGATAGAATCTGGGGCCTCCACTCTTGCAGTTCTCCTTTCTGATTCCCTCCTGACATTCTAGGGGCTGTGCTTATTTCCAAGTTAGTCTCCTTGTTCATTTGGACAGAAGACTAGGTTTCTATCAGATTTAGATGTACTGGTGGCTCTGATTTCATCCAATCCTCAGGTTAAAGGCTTAAAGCCTTAAAGCCTTAAAAATGAGTAACTTACTCTGTACTATTCCTTTCTCTCCAGTTTCCTTTCTCTTCCAGAATTTTCCTCCTTGTTTTTTGTTGTCTTTAGTGCATTCATGTGATTTTCTTGTATTTGTCTGGACTTTTTAGTTGTTATCTTTGGAAAGGCAGGGGTTGAAAGTCAAGTAGGATCTGACTTGTTCATATTAGAAACAGACCTTCAGGTTTCCACTAGAGCAAGGAAGTGACTGTAATCCTGAGAAGCAGAATGAGTATAGAGGGAGTTTGTTGGTAACAGGTCCTACTCTCCAGAGAAGACTGTATTTGAAATTGTGAGGAGAGGAAAATGTATCAGATATGTCATTTCAGGGCATTTTTAGGGCATTATAGAAATAAGCATGGCTGATAATGATGTGGGAGGCTTGATGCCTTTGGTGCAGGGTGTGGGGATTACATGTGAAAAATAGTGGAACTGTCCTTTGTAGGCTCATTATAGAATTAAGGTGGATAGTGTCCAGATTATTTGGCTGGAGAACAATTCTTCCATCCTGTAGTTCTAGATAAATAAGAAACACCTGTGCTGGGAGATGGCCTACCAAGGACTCAAAGAGAGCTCCTTGACTTGTGCCAGCCTGAGGCAGAGGGTGGCTTACTGGCAACCTGAGAGAAAGCTTAGACATAGTCACAGACTATAGGAATGGGAACACTTGAAACAGTAGGCGAAATGGAATACTTTGACCGAGAGCAGTTGATGACATTGAAGATAAACAACATAGATGGAAGAACACTGTTTTCTTCCTTTGACTCCTAATTTATTTGTTTTAATGTATGAAAATGCTGAAAATGAATAATACTATGTGTTTTAATTGTATTCTTCTAGGTTTGTTTCTGAGAAAGAAATATTTGTGTATCTGTGGGTATATGAATAATTTGTATACCTTTTAGATTTTCTGAGAAGATAAGACATGTCATATGTTATTCTAAAAGCATACATTAGTTTTGGAGGCATTACATAGTTTGAGACAGATTTGGAATATACAGGAGTTTTAGTAATTATTACTTTTATTGTACTCAGATGTTTATTAGCAAAATATGTTTTATAATGAACAATATATTATCACTTATTTAATAGCTTATACATACTTAATATTGATTTCACATACAGTCCCTTGTGTGTTTTTACCCTTCCATCACTGTAGATTTTGTACAGTACATCAGTTCTTTTTGACCACAGCTAAAAGCTTTGTCAGCTCCAAACTTTCTTTTCTTCTTTTTTTTCCCCAATAATTTTTGTCCTACTATAAAATAGATTTGGTCAATAGGAATCCACTCTGTGAGATCACAACTCAGGTACATTTTTGCTCTCATGCAACACATCCAGCCCATCAGTTCTTGGCTCCATGGGCAACTTGGGTAACATCTGTTTTACTTGTTTGTTGACATACATCAGCATTTGGGATGTGGTTGCAAATAGAAATCTGCACATTCATCATTCAATTGATCCTTGAGGAGCAGCCAATATTCTTCCTTAACTAACCTTAAAGATTTACAGTTCTCTCATATCTCCTTGTGTTGTACAGAACAACTGATGAGTTAGTTTGTTGGCATTGTTTGCCCTACTTATTCTATTCAAATGAAGTTACATTCCCTTACTTTTTTTTTTAATTTTCAAGGACGAGTTTCAGTTAAATCCTGTTGATTTTCATTTTTTAAGTGTTAAGCAGTTTTAAAATTTTTAAGTATTAATGTTCGCTTTACATAATTTTACATATTGCCTGAGAAAAATCTGTATATGTGCATGTATGTGTGATGAAAAAGAATACTATTGACCCTTGAATGACATGGGTTTCAACTGTGTGGATCCAATAATATGCAGATTTTTTTCAATAAATATATTTGAAAATTTTTTGGAGATTTGTGACAAGTTGAAAGAACCTCATAGATGTACCACATAGCCTAGAAATATTGAAAACATTTTTTAAAAGGTTTATCATGAATGCATAAAATACATGTAGATACTAGTCTATCCTTACATAGGCATCAGGTGAGTAACACTTAATATAAAATTAATAATGTGTTAGTTTGTTTACCATTTTATAACTTTGCTTTCAAAGAATTACATTACTGTGCAGTATGCCTCTCTCGTAACTGGAGAAAACTGCATAGCAACCTATTATCACAGGTACGTGTTTTTAAAAAAAACGTAACAACGTTTCCAATACTTATGAAAATGACTGTAATACTGTATGCCATAAAATTTTTATAATGATGCATTCATTAGTGTATAGGTTAGGCTACTGTAAAGCAATCGTATTGATTACACTAAGCTACATAAAGCAATAATATTGCTGCCTTTTACTTATCAATGCATGAATTGTTTTACCTGTAAATAAGATTTTTTTTTTACATTATCTTTTCATTTTCGATACCTAGTACTAGTAATATGTATAACATATACAGTGTTTTGTATCATATAAAACAATATTGATGTAGGTACTGATAGACATTTCATCTTATAAACAGATGATGTAAATTTGTAAACAGATTATGTAAACTTATAATATTAATAAATACAGTAGAGTAGTGTAAATATATTTTCTCTTCTCATGATTTTCTTCATAACATTTCCTTTATTTAGCTTATTTTATTATAAAAATACAGTATATAATACATATAACATACAGAACATGTGTTAATTTACTGTTATTGGTAAGGCTTCTGGTCACCAGTAGACTATTAGTAATTAAGTTTGGGGGGAGTCTAAAGTTATATGTAAATTTTCGACTATGTGGAAGGTCATCACCCTTTATCCCTGCATTGCTCAAGGGTCAACTGTATTTCAGTTCTACAAAAGAAATCAAAATATCATGTATTATATAGATACTTTTAAGACTACCTATGAAATTCTCACATAAAGAATTATGATGGGTAGTGACCAGACATCTCCATGAACGACTTTTAAAAGGTTTAGATGTACTGAATTAATCTGACTTCAAAAGTTAATGGATAACTATGAATATATTATGGTAAAGACACAAAAATCTGGGGTCAAATATGCCTATTGGGACTTTCAAAAAGAGTTTGGCACTTAACCAGGGCCAGTTTAATGGGTATGTGACCTGTATTGTACACTGAGCCTTGCACTTGGAAGGGCACCACACTTGCTTTAACACTCTGCAATCACCATATTTAAAATTCTTAATGATTTTATCTTTAACCTTGTGTTCTGTAAGTGAAGACTGACTTACAGAATCATGGACAATGAATCATCCATGTAAGCAGAAGAGATACATGCAATTTGCATATCCACCTTTCCTTCTCATCCCATTCACATACATAGTTCACAGTGTCCCATGAGTAGAGAATTCCAGAGGACCTAATATTCACAGAAGTTCTTTGTGACTCAAAACAAATCAAGGTAATTGTGTCTCATCTATAATCAAGTAAGCAAGGGCAATGAGCCTGAGAGCCATAGTTTTCATTTGGACCAGATTTGATTTGAAGACTTAAAGAAGGTCATGGTGTTCTAAAAAATGCAAACAATCAAAGGGTCCTATTATATTCTTTCTTAACGTTACTTCCCTGTATTAGCCAACCATTTATGCTGAAAATGATGACATAGAAGAAAAAGGAAAGATAGGGCAATCTATAGTTCCTTTAACTTTCAGTCCTTCCTTACCTATCAGCCAAATGTAGAGAAGTGAAATAAAAGCAGTTGAGTTAGATTTCTGCAGTGTTTCCCCTGTTCATACAATATGCATATGCATGTGTGAGCTATAAAATACAAATTGTATAATTTCAGGCATTTAAAAACTGCCATTACACAATATAAAGACGATGGTAAAACTTATGCTAATGATTTAACTTTTTATTTATTTTTTACCTAAAATGGCATTATATAGTAAATAAAAATTGCAATGACAATTTGAGACACCCATCATGGAAGGATGGGAAAAGTTTTATATTTATTACCTTTAACAGTACTCTCCCCCTGCTTTTCTAACAAGGAATCTCACATTTTTATTTTTACTAGGTTCTGCAAATTAAGTAGGTGGCCTTGAATTTCACCACCCATTCTAAACTATGTAGGACAATAATATGATATGGATATTAATATGAATTTATGATTGCTAAAGCAGCAACCAGTTTTTCTAGTTATGAAGATTGAAGAGAAAGAAGAGCTTGAGATGAAAATTAGGCTGAGACTAGATCTGTTGGAGCTTGTCCAAAATATTCACATCTATGTGATTATTCATAATTATTTCACCCTGCAGAGAATGTGAAAAATGATAGGTGACATATTACAATATTGATGTTACATTTTTGACATATACATGACAAAATATGTCCTCCACAGTGGAGACAGCTTCACATATTTTAATTTATGCCAACACAGATACTGTCGGGCTACCTTATTGTCACCATTTCACATTGCAATAGAAATAATCTGCTTGCCTATGCTGGGACCAGTTATATTCCTGTGTTCAAATTAGTAATATCTATAAAGAGAGAAAATGTAAAATTAACATGCCATCAAGGATCAGATATGAGGGGGGTCAGCTTTACATAATGCCCTTAAGGTGTCTAATACAACCGTACAGATTTGCTTTGTCTTTCCAAATATTGTACTGATATGTGTGGGCTAGTTCTTTCTCTCCCCCTCATTTTTTTTTTTTTTTTTTTTTTGCGGTACGTGGGCCTCTCACTGTTGTGGCCTCTCCCGTTGCGGAGCACAGGCTCCAGACGCGCAGGCTCAGCGGCCATGACTCACGGGCCCAGCCACTTCACGGCATGTGGGATCTTCCCGGACCGGGGCACGAACCAGTGTCCCCTGCATCGGCAGGCGGACTCTCAACCACTGCGCCACCAGGGAAGCCCCTCTCCTCCTCATTTTTAATAGATACTTGCCATCATTTCATAACCTGTGGTTTAATATGTTAGGGTGATCATAGTCCAATTAAATTGTTCTAAATTCCTACATTATATACTGTATATGTTTCTCAATCCTTTGTTTTTCTCTATATTAATATTTTATGTCCTTAATAATTTTTTAGTCCCTTCGCCATTTATAAAATATGGTTCTCTACTATATGAGTTGAAATTTAAATTACTTGCTTCAAGTGGATAGTTGTCCATGTAGCCTAGTCAAGATCTGAGGCGCTTTGCTGAAGTAGGACTTTTTTTTTTCCTTTTCTTAACTTTGTTTCCACCAGATTTATTTGACAGGTAGTATCTTTCAATCAATCAAACTCATATTAGATATGTATCAGAAGGCTATGGAAACTACAGGGATGACAGCACTTTAACTGACTTCAAGAGACACTAATTAACTGATTTGTCTGGAAATGTTTCTAGTATGTGACAAGATCCATGGTTTTAAATAAAACATTTATTTTAAACATTTCATGGAAAATCCAATTTTGATGTTACAGCACTCGCACATGGATATACGCAGCTTATTCCATAACCAGAATTCTTTCGCTCCTCCCATAAACATACTTTGCATTTGTCAAATTATTCTTTAACATCATAAAAAATCTATCACTTTAAACAGTACTTTGAGGCTGTACAAGTGAAAATCAGGCTGTGAAGATAAATGTTTGAAAAGGTATTAACAATTTAATTATGAAATTATGTTCACAATATGCTATAATATGTAATGGTTTTAAATTGTTTTTTTTAATTCTTTTTTTTTGGCTGTGTTGGGTTTTCATTGCTGCGCACGGGCTTTCTCTAGCTGCGGCGAGCAGGGGATACTCTTCGTTGCGGTGTGTGGGCTTCTCATTGTGGTGGCTTCTCTTGTTGCGGAGCACAGGCTCTAGGGGTGCAGGCTTCAGTAGTTGTGGCATACGGGCTCAGTAGTTGTGGCTCGCAGGCTCTAGAACACATACTCAGTAGTTGTGGCGCACGGTCTTAGTTGCTCTGCGGCATGTGGGATCTTCCTGGACCAGGGCTTGAACCAGTGTTCCCTGAACTGGCAGGCAGATTCTTAACCACTGCACCACCAGGGAAGCCCTAAATTGTTTTAATAGCTTCATTAAAACCTAGCAAGTCCTCAAAAATATTTAAGAAATTTTAAATTACCAAAATGAATTAATCAAAAATAGAGTTGTGAACCTCAAATTCTAATATTTATTAAATGTAGGACATGGAATTGTCCTTTGTTAATTTATTTTCTGTTACTACAAAAAGGCAAGGACAAAATAGCATCATATAATTCTCCCCACCAACTTGTCGGTAATTTTGATTTGAATTAATGGTAATTACTTCACAAAACCTGAGAGTTTCAGTTTAGAAATTGTTAAAGAAGTGTACCACTACATGGGCCATACACCATCATCCAGATGGTAAAACATATCATGTTGCTAGAATTGTCACTCTTAGGACTTCACGTGCTACAGCTACTTGATGACAGAATGAGCTTACTACACATTTTTCTAATCATGGTGGAGTGAGCAGAATTTGCCTATGGTATTATATATTGATTTTAGCTAACTAGATTCCATTAAAATTAAAAAATTCTTAACAGCATTATTCAGTTAAATAGAAGTGTGTAGTAAATTATTTTTTTTGCGGTACGCGGGCCTCTCACTGTTGTGGCCTTTCCCGTTGCGGAGCACAGGCTCCGGACGTGCAGGCTCAGCGGCCATGGCTCACAGGCCCAGCCGCTCCACGGCATGTGAGATCTTCCCGGACCGGGGCACGAACCCTTGTCCCTTGCATCGGCAGGCGGACTCTCAACCACTGCGCCACCAGGGAAGCCCTGTAGTAAATATTTTTGACAAAAAATTTCTGAAGGAGTTTTCCAAATGTCACATGCAAAATTCAGTCAATTCAATCATATTTTTGGTTATTATATGCTATTAAGTGAATTAATTGGCTGGTTTTGTTTTCACATAAGAACAATTTTTTGATTTCATGTAGATAAAGTTGCAATCCCTTTTTGTGCTAAAAAGAAGGTAGAGAGAATTAGAGTTAAGGAACTTAGTGCTACAATAATTTAACTAGAGGTTTTTCCTTGTTTTTTTCAAACCTTTTTATGATATCAATAATGACATGAAATAGTTTACTTGTCCTTCTGTATGCTTATGTTGTCTTAACCACTTCATGAAAATAACTTTGGCTTATATAGGTGTTCTAAATCATTTTGTGAAATAGGAGAAGAGATGATGCTATGACTAAATGTTTGAGAGAAAACTGGAAATGATTAAAGATTTCAAAGAAACAAAGTGCTAGTAGTGCCTTCTCTGACATAACAGAGAAACTCTGGCTTTTAAACTTGACAGCATCATGTTCTTGGAGCAAAGATTGAGTGACTCAAAAATAAACACAAATAATACAAGCAGATTATATACTAATAACTTACATTAAATTCCTATTTGTCATTAAAGATGCTGAATAGTGTGACGTATATCTTTTCACTTAATTTCTCAAACGCACAAATCGGAAATGAGTTTTCTGTTATTATTTTTCAGAAATGACTTCTGAGGTTAACTTAGAGTGTGAGGATGTGTCTCTCTTTCAGCAGTGGGAAGGACTGAGGGAAGTTTGATTATTATTCAACAATTTGACAATAGAAACAAAAAAAATCCTATTATATATGAATTCTGAATTTTGCTTTTAGAAGGAGGAAAAGACTTAGGTAGAAAACGGTCAGTTAAATTTTGACTGTATTGCCTTAAAATTGCTAAAAGAAGTTTTGAATAGGAAGTTAGATATGGTTTTCCAAATAGAGAAAAAATAGTCTGTGTTAAAAATAACAGTTTGCTAGTTGGAACCACATTTTGACAAAGAAACGGGTTATAGAGTGAATACTTTTGTGATACCATTATAATAAGAATAACTGGCAAGAGAAAGGCCTAATCTTTGCAGTGTGATATAACAGATCATACAAAGAAAGTAGTAATATTCAGTTCTAATTTTCTTGTATACCAAATGAGAAAAAAGGAATTGAATAAAATCATTTCAAGGGACAGAAACATGTGAAAACTGTTTCTTTGAAGTTTAATTGCCACATGGTACCAGTATATATCTATAGACAATAATGTACATATTTCATATTTATTTTAATATATTTATTTATTTATTAATGGATATTATATTTATATTTAAATCACTGAACATATCATGAATTGATTTATAATTCACAATTTGTAGAGATGATATTTAAGCAAGAAATTATAAGATTAATAGCTCAGGGTAATGCCACAAGAAAAAAACCTATTTTGATATACAAATCATGTCAAAGTTTAAGGGAACACTTACAACTCAGTGAATTTGTCATTATTTAAAAATTAGATTTAATCTGCATTGATTGAAGGATTGAGCTAACTTTGTGGGTGTTCTCCAATGAGGTCTTTGATTATTTTCTTTAAATAGCATTTAATAGCTTAGCCAAATAGTTTTTTTTAAAATAACATGCATAAGAGTACCTAAAAAAATCAGAAAACTCAGCAAGCATGCAACTATAGAGGACCAAATTCCATAAAATCAAATTGAGCAGTAAGAAATTCAAATAAATATGAAAGTAATCTATAAGTGGTGAGACCTGGTTTAACAGGAGGTGGGAGGGGACAAGAAAAAAAATCTTGGAATTTTTATTGATAAACTCAGATAATACAGCTAATAAAATCGTTAAAATATGTATTATTACTAATTGATCACGGCATCCAGATCAAGAGAGGGAACAGCCTTACCCTAGTCAAAACTGATATAATTACGTTTGACACATGTGTCCACTTCATACTTAAGGGGGACATGGATAAGTTAGCATGTATATGAAAGGTAAGCATAGGAATAAGGAATGGAAAAAGCAGTATATAATAGTTGAATATTAGTCAATCGGGTTTTAACATGTGAAAGTTTATGTGAGTAGAGAGAAGTGTAAAACTTCATATCCTGGGGTCTTCCCTGGTGGCGCAGTGGTTGAGAGTCCGCCTGCTGATGCAGGGGACACGGGTTCGTGCCCCGGTCCGGGAGGATCCCACATGCCACGGAGCGGCTGGGCCCGTGAGCCATGGCCGCTGAGCCTGCGTGTCCGGAGCCTGTGCTACGCAACGGGAGAGGCCACAGCAGTGAGAGGCCTGCGTACCGCAAAACAAAAACAAAAACAAAACTCCATATCCTGTATTATAGCCACCTGGACTATTTAACTGATGACGTTCTGCAGTTTTCTGTACCCATAGTTTTATGTCAGTCCCTCAAACTGCAATCTCTTTCTTCATTTCTTTTCTCCAGTGATTAATTAAAATTTTATTGATGTTTTAAAGTCAGCCTCTAAAACTATGCTATCGACATGCTTCTGTACAAGAGGGTCTTCCTCTTCCCTGCTCTCCAATAGAACTCGGCACAGGAGGCATTAAGTTCTTTCATGAATGATAACATCCTGGAAGTTTATTTTATCCCCACAGAAAAAATCAGAATGCGTCTTTTCAAGCTTATAACTCTCACAGTTTTTGGCATAGTCTAAAAAATACTTAACAAAACATTCTGTTAATTAAATACCCATTAATAATTCAAAACAAGATTATTCATATTTCTTTACATAGAGTGGAATAGACACAGTACAAAGGGGAGAGGACATGAATAATTGTATTGACATAAGAAAATGCTGCAAGTGATTACATTGAACATGTTTTAGAAATTTAAAGATGATTATTTAAAGAACGTAGACTCCTATCCATGAATGCATAATAAGAGCAAATTAAAATTAACATTGGTAAAATGTGTTTAGAAATAAAGGAAACACTTTCAGAAAGATATAGTTCAAACAACTGTACAAATTAAAGGTGAGAGCTTATGCAATAATGAAGAATAAGCCTTTGATAAATACACATCAAACTTTATAGCTTTTGATGAATTTGAATTTTCATGAAATCAGCAATAAAATAAAGTACCGTTAATATGTATTTTTCAATAGCATGTGTGTGAGGGGTGTGGGGTTATTAGAAAGAGAATTTCTAAAATATTTTGGCAACTTAAAAAATGAACGTACAATTCAAGAGGCAAAGTGTTTATTTGGGATCAAAGAATTGCAATTTGGGGTACACAGATTTAGGGAGAAACCCAAATAGTTTTACTGATTACAAGAGAGGAGCTCAGGATTTTTATGGGAGAAAAAGAGAGGTGTGGTAATTTGTTTTTGAGAAGAGTTCTTTGGTGCATAATGCAGTAATCAACCAGGTGAGGTGTTAGTTGGTAAAAGATGAGGTAAAGCTCCATTTGTACTTCATTGATTGGTTAGGTGAAGTGGTCACTCGTTCATTTATCAGTTCTTTCAACAGGATATTCTAGTATCTTTGCTTACTTCTCAGAATGTTGGTACTTCGTTCAGTTCAGCGGTACAGAAAATAGGACCTGCAAGGCGTTTTCTCTGGAATGGCTGCTCCAGCTCTATTTTAAATGGCTCCACTCATCATCTTTCAGTTTTTAGTAATAACAACATCTAGATCTCTGTAATAATTTAATTATTTTAGCATCAGAAGTAAAGTAGTATTGTAATAGTGGACTATAGAGGAGAACCAAAGACAGACAACTCTGATTTGGGTGCTTCTTCTCTGAAAGATACATACTTTTTGCCCTTGCATGACATTAGCAAGAAATATTTCTTAATGCTAATTCAAAGGGACAGTTGCAGCATATTAATACAGCAAATAGATGGTAGAAATCTTGTGGCCTTTATCAAAAGAGATACAATTACTACTCAGTCTTTAGCACTATGGGAACATTTGGTGTAATAGAATCATTTATTCATAATGCAATCTTTCTTTCTGGCATTAATTTCAGTGTCATTCACTAAGGGGAGAAAAATGCTTGACACAAACAGCAGGCTATAGTCTTTCAAAAAGAGCTTCTTGCATGACACTATTCCTAAGAGATTTGCTTCAGTTAAAAGCATTCTTCTGTCCTGTGGATATTTGTGTACATGTCTGTTTGAGTGGAAAAAACTGCTAGAGAAAAATGAGATCACAAATGTATGTTTTGGCTCCATCAAGTCAATACAATAATAGGTTGGTGAAAACATCAAAACACAATCAAAGCTGCCTTCAGTGTCTGAGTGCAGAATTCACTGGGCAGTCAGACAGAAAAGGTCATTTTTTTTTTTCCATTTCATCAGTAATCATGAAGGAAAGAAATATGAGGATCATGATTTTTGTAAAAAAGTTTACATGGTTGCTCCAAGAAGATAGTTTCTGAATACTCTTATTAAGTATGTGTGTTTATTTGATAAGCCAAAATGTAAAAATGAGGCATTGACAACCAAGTGAATCTGTGCTTGCAAATGACTAACAGAGAAGTAGACAATTCAAGATATACTTACAGAAATTGACACATATTTAACGTTGTAAATGCTTGGAAAATCCTTTGGTACATTTTTGAAGGCATTAAGGGAAATAAAAATGTATATGATTACAAAAGAAAGCTTGCCATCAATACTTTCATGTTAATTATAATAAAGGATGTTTGATCAAATCAATATTGCCTTACAAAATCAAGGCAATGATGCTTTAGCAATAATATGGATATATAAATCATAAGAAAAAAGCTAATATATGGTACATAAAAGTTCAAAATCCTTTCTCTCACTGTGTTGAAAATTTGCTCTTTTAGCACACATTTTAATCATATCTCTATAGGAGAAAACAAATTCTAGTATAAAAACAATAAAAAATTAAACCCCATTTTTATATATTATGCATTCATATATGCATTGTGCTAATTGGTAACCATTTAAACCAGAAACAATGTTTGCATTTATGAGTTGAGCAGTGATATAACAACAAAAAAGTGGTTTTAATATCTAACCATACTTACATTCAATGTGTATTTCACAGTAGGCAGTATAATTGGATTGTTTTCTACAATAACTCCATTTTTGGGTAAGAGTGGAAAGAATAGAAACATAGGTAATTATAATGTAATGTGACAACTGTTATAATTATGAAGACCTGTGGAAAAGCAAAGAAGAGAACAATCAACTGTGTCATATTGGACAATATCTTTATAGTACCTGATATGGTATAAATTGGCAGTTGTTAAATATTCTTATTAAATTATATTTGGCTTAATCAGAGTTCTTCATACTGCCTATATTTATTACATGGGGGATGGTAGCAGAGTATTTTACTTAGGTAAAATAGAAATATATATAATACATATATGGGATATAAAATCAGAATAAATCATATATAGTATTGTTTGTAGTATTTTATTTCACATATATATCTATACACATACTTATACCTTCAGTGACCAAATAAATTTTACTGTTTAGAATTATTATGTTAAAACTTTGAAAAACATGTTTTGGTGTATCTAACAGATTATAAAATGGGAAAAGAAACTATGGAAAATTAGATGTCAATATCCTTCCCTAAACACAAAGAGAAATTCAACAGTGAATATTACTTTATAAGCTAGGAATATCTAATGCAAACTGAATGCCAAAGCTGAAATAGATTCAATAAGAATAATTGTGAAGATAATTTCTTATATTAACAATAAAAATATATTTACCATATCTATAATAATGTCATCAGTAAGTATTATTGTTTTGATTTTCTTTGTGTGGGTCATTCTACAAAGAGTTTAGAAATATTAGTTCTTTGATCCTTATTCCTTGATCTTTATGATAACTCTAGATGAATACTAATATCCTCATTATATAGATGTAGCAAATGCAGTAAGGGAAATTAGGCTATTTGAAGAATTCTAGAACATGCCAAATCGGGTCCAAAGTTTATTCTGCTAATCACTACACTATATGCCTGTAGATGTTTACTGAACTTTACAGGAAAGATCTTATCCCTAAAAGTTTCAGCCTGGAACAGGCATGGTAGATCATAATTAGAACAATCTAAGTATTTCAGTGTTTCTCACACATCAGCATGTGTCAGAATCATCTGGAGAGTTTTAAAAACACAGATACCTGGGCCCTATCCCGAGTCTCTGAGGAGGTATAAGGTAGGGCTGAAGAATTTGCATGTTTAACAAATTCTCAGGTGAGGCTAAAACTGCTGGTCTAGGGACTTTGAGACTCACTTCTGTAGATGTGTCCAGGATGCCCTTGGAATGGAAAACCAGTGACCTAGACAGAATGAATCAGATGATCTCTGCACAGGATGTAGCCATCAGCATGGGAGCAGGCTTTCCTGAGGAATCTGCTGTAGAGTATTATATTAAATCTATTGACCATAAGGTATATTGAAGAATTCTGAGGAGTGAAAATATAGTTAGCTGTCCCAAAATATTTTTAGTTTTCAGTTTTATATTTTTAAAATGAAGGCTGGGTTGCATAATGATATTTATCTTATGTAATTATAAGAACGTGGCTACTGCTTTATTCACCACTGCCCACACAAATGCTACTTCTTTGCTCTTTTCAATATCTACTTCCCCAAGTATTGCAATGAGTAAAGAAATCTAAGCAAACTCTCACCTCAAAATAAAATATATTCTAATTATAAAATATAATAAAATGTTATGAACACAGAAAGTTTGCTACATGCACCAGAATATATAAAGTTATCCTAACCTAAGTCTATAAATGGGTCATAAGCCTAATTAAACATGTTTTTATATAAAACATGAAGAAATATTAACATGATTATGTTAGGGATAGTGGGGGGCAGGAAAAGGTTTACTATTGCTAAAACAAAAACCTTGGAATTGAGGCAAACGAGAGGATAAATCAGACTCCAATTTAGCAAGATTCCTTTTAGAGGAGCAAACATAGCTGGGTTTGGAGTGGGGAAAATGGAATAATTTATCTACTGAGTGAGAATTACCAAGGAGAAGCAAATGGATCTTCAGGATTTTGAAATTGTAACTTCAATAGCAGGCATGTTTGGGTAAGATCAGCTATGGCATGCCTGTATTATTGACATTTTTTCATGAGGGGAATAGTTTTCAAGAAAATTGCCCCAGGCTTCATGTCTATTTCAAGGAATCTTATAGGGGATCTTCTGGTTTTCATGTATTCAGAGTAAAATGGGCTGTATTAGATACCTTGACTTATATAACTTCAAATCCAGTTTTAAAGGGGGAATTTATGCCACATAATTTATTATTATTTTGTTACAGCAAAAAAATATTAAGAAAATTGCAGCAGCTAACCTATAGAATGGCTACTATTTTTTTTTTTTATGTTATTGATTTGAGCTGACGGCAAGGGCATAAGTAAAGAACTGTGTTTGCCTACTGAGCAGGAAAGCTAATATGAAACTATAAGACAGTTTTGATAAAGGGCACACAGGAATAAAAATGATAAAAAGAGAATTTACATTATATACATGTTTGCCCCAAACCAGATGGCAGGAGCAGGGACTAATATAGACTTTCAGTTGTGTCACAGATGTAATTATTTTGGCAAGCTAATGAAACTTTTATAATTGGAAGATACATGGCATTTTGGTTTGAATAGTATTAAAGTTGTACAGTATGCTGACAAAAAGAATACCTCAGGTTGCTTATTACTGATACTGTGTTTCAAGTACTTAAAACGGTGAATTGTGAAACATAGCATATATATGCTAAAGAACTTATGGTTATTATATAAAGAAGAAAAACATTTAACAGCTGTGTAACTAATACCCAGTTTCAGACATAAAACAGCAGTACCTCTGAAGCCTCCTCTGTGCCAGGCTTTGTTTTCTAGGCCCCATGTAGTCAACACAGTTTAAATTTACATGATAATGGCAAATGCAAAACTGGGTTTAGTGCTCAATTTACCTTTCCTGGTTCCTAGATTCACAGTGTTTGAACTAATTATTCTGTATTCTTTGTCAGCTTGTTTTTACATTTATGATATTTCCTTTAGTAAATACATTATTCCTACATAATGATTACTTACAATAATAGGAAGGCTGATCAGTGTACCATAATCCTTCCTGAAACATCAATTAGTGAAATATGTTTTTATACTTGATATATAAGTATATATATAAACATCAAGTTGGTTTTAATCCAACCAGGGTCATATTTTATCCATGCAAATGGATTGTAGATCATTATAGTAGAAAGCAGGAAGATGGCAGAAAAACCTGTTGGTTTTATAAAGGAGGGGGTGTGCATTTACTTATCCAGAAGTGTTCTTTTAAAAATTATCCTGGAAGATATTAGACTAGAGCATTGGAACCTTGAGCACTTTCTATGCCCTGCAAATGTGGCAACAGAACAATCCCAGGGAAGGAAAAAATTGTATTTTTATTAAAATGGTCAAAGTACCGATGCTTACAACTGCTGAGAGAAAGCTGTAAAGAAAAACAAAATAAAACAAAACACAGTATTATAACTTGAAGAAATAAAAAATTGTGGTGCCTTCACTTCAAGAAACATTTTCTCTACCCAAGCAATTTTTGAGAACTTAATTCAAAAAAAGAAAACAGATAGGGAAGGTGGAGTAAAAAATAATGGCATCATGACAGATGTTTCAGGCACAGTTAAAATGGTTATTATGGCAATAGCTCAGGAGTAGTGGGACAGAGAATGGAAGATAAGCAACTGCATTACAGATAGAAGTAGAAGGAATGACAGTTTGCCCTATACCAGCAGCATGGGCTAGCATGCATTTGACAGATTATCAGTAGAGTATTTTGAGACACATATATATCACCCTGATAACCACTCTCTGAAGGAATATCTTAGAGAATCAAAAGAATACTAGAATTTGACTTATTTCTTTACCTTTTCACTTAAAATAACCTAAAATTATAAAATTTGAATGACAAAAATAACACTGTATATCTTTTTATATCATTGCTCTATTAAACTGTAAATCATTCCAGGAACTATTTGAATGGTTAGACCTTTCTTCATTATCTTTTTCTCCTCTCTGGAAAACTGAACTCCAAATCCTTTTTCTTCTAAAGCATAGCTAATTTAACTGTATCTGATGTATTCATCGTTTGCATTTGTATTTCCGTATATGCATATGCTTGAAAGAACCCTTGAAATATTCAGGAGGGAAGGTGTAGGCTGGAAGATTCCACCTACATCATTCTTTGCTCCAGAACATCTCAGTTTTTAGCTGTAAATTGGTGACTCTGACTTAATTTTCATTTAGTCAGAGAGTTTCTTGGCTTCAGTTATCTGAGGGGGAAAAAAACAGTCAACATAGGATTGACACAGAGATTGTATTTCTGTTTTATTTTAAGTTTGACTATGGTTTTGAGCGATTAATTATTCTGTCATTCCTAACAATTATTATAATGATCAAGCAAGGATATCTATTTGAAAGTATTTACAAAAGCAAAATCTCTTACTAAGAGATGTTAAAACTACTTCCATCATAGTGTCTATATTTGACAACATTTTCAATATAAGATTTGTTTACTAAAAGATTAATTAGCCCTGTTTTCCAGTGTATGTTCAATCTAAAAATGTACATCTAGAGTAATGTTGACTGTTTTTAGAAAGAGAAAAATTCAGGTTTTTCAAATATAGGCATCTTTTCTGAAGCTTTTTCTTGTATAAAACACTCCAAAAATGGTTACCAAGTATGATTCATTGCTGACAAAAAAGCAAGAAGTGTGAAGGATTTACTAAGTACCTCTTTTTTTTTAATGTAGTTTTTTCTGTTCACTTTATTATTCTATGGTTGACGTTTTCAGCACTGGGAATTAAGTGATGTTTTGTTAGAATTCATTGTTAATCTGACATGACTTTTGTTTGTTGTGATGTGTTGTAGGTAGGAATGAACAGGCTTATAGAATTTCTAGCTGTTAAGACACAAGAACAAAAATTACCTTTTTTTTCCTTCTTTTTTTAAAAAATGTTATTGAAGTATAGTTGATTTACAATGTTGTATTAACTTCTGCTGTAAAAAATTACCTCTTTAAATTATTTTAAAGTTTAAAACCATCTCAGAAAACCTCTATACTAACAATATATTTTTAAAGAAACAGCATTAAAGCACATGGACTTGAAAATATATAATTTTGACCCCTTCCTCCAAATGTCACACTCATCTCTCTCTTGCAAATGAAAATTTCACTATTATAAAAGTTTAAATGCAGTTGTTTTAATTCTTAAAGAATTTCAGTATTTTAATTAAATTAGCTCAACTATGCATATTATGCTTTTGCTATCAATTAAAATAGCTTATTTGCCTTAATTTTAAGTAGAGAAAATCAAACTAAGAATTACATTGAATTCCAGTGTGTAAGTCAGATTCATATGATATTAATTTTAATTGACAATAATTATTCAAAATCATGTTCTCTTTTCTTCATATTAGTACTAAGTGACTATTAGTTGCATCAGATACCCTGGAGATACCTAAGGAAAAAACATTTTCATATAAATTTTCAAAAATATATTTTTTGTTGTTGAAGACAAAAATTTCCACTTCTCTAGAGAAAAAGCAGAAGATAAGTTTAATAATGAAATGTTAGTAGCAATATAACTTTTCTATTTACCATACTGTCTACATGTATCACTGCAACCTATCTCACACAAATATCTTTGTTGAAAAGGTGACAAAACTGAGGGAAGTAGAAAATAAAATAAATATTTATTAGCATAAGCTGATTATTGGTGATGATGAGCATAGGAATATTATTTACAGAAAGAATTTTCTTGAGTTGAACAGTTTATAAATAAAAATGAAAATATCAAAAATATTGAATGAGGCAATTGTCTGATAATAATGGCTGTGTAAAAATCTGTGGGTGTAGAATACAGAAAGTTCTATGTCAGTTAAAAATGAGAGATGTCACTCAGTAAAAAACACTGATAATTAAGACAATTCCCATGTTGAGTAGATATTGAAATGAATGTGAAATTTTTTGAATAAAGAACACAGTAGAGTTGTACGGTCACTTCCAATTGACTATGGTTGCAACAGTAGTATATGGTTATCACTATAATTTAAGGAACATTCTGTGGGATCTAAGCAACTTCAGTTTGTGAATGGAACAAATTATAAGCTTAAGTCAATATAATGGCTGGGAGTACAAGCCCCCTCTTTAAAAGTATGATTTATGCCACTTCACTTTTAGGAAAGACCTACATTAGTAACCCTTTTTGCTAACCAGAAGAAATCGAAAGAGGATTTTCACTTTTACAAAAAAGGCCAGAAGTGAAAATAGCATTCAGCAGTTGTTTTGCCAGGAGCTGTTAAAGAAGCAGCACACACCCCTAGCAGTAAGAGTGACATCAAAAAGCTCCTTCCCCTGTACTTCCCTGGAAAGTACACTCAGCATCTCAGCTTTGATTTGTGTCTGTGAGCATCTGTGCTTTATCTTGATTTATTTTGTGCATTGATTAGCAAGGTGTGTTCTAACATACTTCACTTTCTTCACTTTAGGCCATTTCAGCTTACAAAAGATTTAGTGCAAACACCTAGCTTTCAGATGGGGGGAAAATCTGTATCTTCAGGTATGACTAGGGAAATGTACTTGGGAATGTATATGTAGGAAGAACAGTTTGTACCTAGGATAAGGGGAAGAACTAGGTTGACTTGAACAAATTATTCTAAGAGACCCAAGAAGTAATAAGTGAAAAATAAGATTATTTTTGGGCAAGATGACTAGAGAATAAAGTGGTGACATAATTGAGAGGGAGGGGAAGATGTTGCCTTTTACGTGTAGCCCAGGGACTGCTGAATTTCTCCTTTTTTCCTTTCATATAACTGGCCTTAAACAACTTAAAAAAACTGAAAAGACAGTTAATTGTAACATTTATATAGTTTTACTGAGGCATCTGATAGATTTTGTGCCTATTTCTTACTACACAATGCTTAAAGAAAAGCTCACAGGATGAAAACCTTCCTTTATTGTCTTCCTCTCAGCCAGCATGAAGCTTCAGTGTGATGACCGTGAATGTCCATCTTCATTCCATTTCATGGGCTTAGTATTGGACTGTGAGGAAGTGACAGGTGGTTATTGAATTCTAGATCAATATACACATCAGTGAGAAATCTGGCGTTACTAATCTATTCGATAAGGACACCTCTTGTATAACTCTCGGTAAAGTTTCCTTTTTTGCTCTCCCTAGGGAAAAATTTCAGTTAATTCTTTATTGAAGAAGGAATACTTCTCTTAGTAGCAGAGTTATATATGTTTTCCGTGTTATCAGTGAATCTCCATTGTGGAGCTTAGGATCTCTGACTATAACAATAACAAAAATTAGTATATTAGTAATTAAGGGATAATATTTTTGTTTGTTCCCTTTTATTGTTACTCCATTAACTGACTTGATTCATAGTCTTCTAAAATTGGAGAGTATTGGTGAAAGAGATTTGCCAATTTGTTCTAATCTTAAGCATTCTAGCAATGCTAGTGAAAAATTAGTCATAACTAGATATTAGTGTCAGTGAGTCTTAGAAAGAAAATACTGCACATATAACAATATGAGTAAAAACGACATAGATCAAATGTTGAATTAAGCATTTGTTTACTTAAGACTTATAATAGGGGGCTTAAAAATTAGTTAATAAAACAAATGGACCGTCATGAAAATATTAAGAATGAGTAAAACTGAAGCTACGACCTGGCCCACTGAGATCATTGTCAGAATCTTTATAGTTAGAGACCACAAATTTTAATTTTTTTTCTCAGAGTTCTAGGAATGTGTTGTTATATTCTAAATATTCTCAAAGAACATGCTATAAGTTCTGCTCACAATAATCTATGTTATATTGTTATGTATTGTCACATTTCCCATCTCTTTATTTTATCTAGTATAAGAAGCGATATTTGCTTTGCTCATTTCAGCCAGTTTACTAACAAAATAGTTCAGAAAGCCAAATTACTGTTTTAGATGGATTTGATCCAATTTTTCTTGGATTATTAAGATATACCAATGGGTTTTATTCTGATTCTTCCAACTCTAATGGAATATCATTCAGAAAAATATTCTACATATTCCTCCAATCATTAAACCAGAAAGGAATATTTGGTTTTGTTTTGGTTTGTTTTTTTGTGACTAATCTCTTTGGAACTTGGTAGTGTTACGGACAATCTCATTTCTTAATTTGGAAGAAGAAAACTGTATAATTACAGAAGGGTTTTGTTATAGGTTGAGTTGAGTTCCCCCATGGGGCGGGTGGGAAACACATTTGAAGCCCTAACTTCCAGTACCTCATAATGTGACCTGCTTGGAGGTAGTTATATTTAAATGAGGTCATATGGATGAGCCTGAATCCAATCTGACTGCTATCTATATCAGAAGAGGAAATTGGGATACAGAAAAGAGACATCAGTGAAAAGGTCATGACAGCATGAGAAGGTGGCCATTTGCAAGCCAAAGAAAGAATCCTCAGGAGAAAACAAGCATACTGACATTTTGATCTTGGACTTTGAGCCTCTAGAACTGTGAGAACATTAATTTCTCTTGTTTCAGCCACACAATCTGATATTTTGTTATGGTAGCCCTATATGACTAATATAGGTGGGTAGGAGGGCACAACTGACATATTTTAATAGCTGAGAGAAGAGAAGTGATTACCTGCAGTTAATGGAATGTAAACACAGACACAAAATATGACAACACAGCAGGATGTGATATCAAATTGTGAAAATTTTCCTATACCATGGATACATGTTTAATCTTTAATCTGGGGGTGATGAAGAGCTATCAAGCATTTTCAAAAAAGAGCAATAAGAGTGAATTGGAGAATAAAAAGCTCAAGTGATGAAAGAGAACGTTTTGTGTCCAGTGTTAGGAAAGACATTTTGAAGGATTAATTTTTTTAAGTTTAAAAGTAGTTATATCCTTGAAATCTAAGAAAAGCAACTATTTTTATGAGGAATAGTCTGGATTCAGAAATGATGTTAAAGTAATTATAAATAAATAATTAAAAATATTTTCTTAATTATGAGTAATAAATACATTTGGAAAAAGAACTGTATAATTTTAATATGATAAAGTAATTAATACTCTATGTGACTTCTTCGCTGCCCCAGTCAACCAATGTTGGCAGTTTCTTAAAATTTTTATTTTAAGCTGTGTTTTCTGAATAGATTTGACTGATGTTTAGTGTTTGTTAAAAAGGAAACCATAAATGGATTCAAGGAACGAATTTTTTTGTCTCACTTGAAGAAGTCAAGGTAGTCCATTTAGTTTGAGGTACTTTAGAAATCTTAATTTAAAAATAAAATCCAGTGAAGAAAATAATGCTGCATACTGACTGAAACTTGCCTGAAACACCAAGATATAAAAGTTAAGTGTAAGTTATTTGTGATATAAAAATACTTGTAGCTCTGAGATTCAGGAAAAGAATGAAACAGAAAAGTAAGACTTTGATAGATGCCCTGTAGTCCTCAGGTTCCAGGAGTTTTGATTCTGTTTCTTTCTTTATGTCCCTTTAGGATTGTTATGTAATCTGCTGCTCTGAGTCACCAAAGCACCACTGAACTAATGTTTAAATATGCCACAGAGCTCCGAGTCTTGCAGGCTTAATTATGGGGAAAATATAGTACTTAAGAGAAAGGTAAAAACAAATTACTTACTTGACATACCTTTCAGTTTTATGACTCCCAGGATACAGAAATATTTGGTTCCTAGTTTGTAATGGCATCCATGATGTCAAGATTTAGTGTAAGGATGCACTCAAAGTGACATTTATATTAAAGAAAGCTGCCAAGACCAAGGTATCTTGAAAATTGGCTCATTATGAGGATTGCCTTATGAAAGAAATGCAAAAGAAAATATGTGCAGTTATGGAGTAAGTGTGATATATAGGAGATGATACAGCATGGTTGGGGTATCATTTAATTTCATTTTTATTTATATTAAGTTTTGTGATTAGGGTCTTTGGAAATATAAGCTGTATTACCCCTAAGTAGGCTTGCATTTGTAGCAGTTTTATGAAGAGACTGGCTTAACTGATGTTCACAACAAATTCATGATTAATACCTACAAGAGAAAAAATCCTCACTGAGGCACCTCTTCTGTGAAAAGAAGTCTAAAGTTGATTGAAAAACTATTCTAGGTGTCCAGGTTCTCATAAATCTCCAAAAAGACAAAGAACTATCACAGGCATCATATTTCTAAGTTTCAGGGAAATGAAAATGTGCATTTCAGAATATTTTTACAATGTATTTTTTTTAAAAAACCAAGAAAGCAATGAATAAGAAAGTCAAATGCCATTTTAAAATAAGGGAGCGAGTCTTAGATTGCAAAATAGTTGTTTTTGTTGTTATTAATATTCTGCTAGAAAACCTGGATGTCTTGCAAACACAATCTCTATGCCTTTTCAAGAGGACATATTGAGGGGGGATGAAAAATTCTCATTATTAACTTTTTGTCCTCCAGGAAGATATCTGCATGTTTACCTCTTTCAACTTTCCCCTTTATACTATATAGCATCCATGCAGCTTGAGTAATTTTTTGTCTGGATCTGTGACATTTTTAATGGAAGATTAACTAATGGTAATGTAAGTCAGAACTTCTTGAACTGGTTAATTTTTTTTCAATGTCAAATTTCAACAGGCAAATACTAATGGGAAATGGGAAAATATATTTCATCCTTTCTGAGTAGGTTCATATATTTGAGAGGATTCTGCTGTGTCCTTGTTTTTGTTTTCCCCAGTCTCACAACTATCACAGCTCTCACTCAAATTTCCTTTTATACCTAGAAAGTTTGAGGTTCTAATCAGATCTAATTAGTGCAAGTGCATTGCCTATTCCTAACTGTGTCCAAGTAACTTAATGATTTGAAGGATTTAAGTAATATACTCTGAATTAATTTAATTAACATTTGATTTTGAAATGCTGTTTTTCACTGGAACAATAGTACAAAACTCAGGATGTTGTAACTAGAAGAATTTCAGAGTTCTGTTTCATTTCCAGAGTAGAGCCTAAGCAATTCAACAGTTAATTGTTTCCTGGGATTTGGGGATGAAGAGTGTGTATTGGGGATGAAGTGGGTAAAATTCCCAAAGAAAGGCAATGTGTGTTCTATATAGATTACTTTTATCTGTATATTTCCCACGAAGTAGTATGTTACAGCCACATGAATCATATTTCAATATCCTTCTAGCCAAATAATATTCATTTATCTATTCTTTGTTAATTTATTCTTTCATTCAATGACTATTAAGCTGAATTCTGGGACTCATGCTGGGTACCAGAGAAACAAAAAAGCTTAAGATGCAGTTAATGTTTTTATGTAGGTTATTAACTGGCAGTGAGATATTTCAAGACAAATATTTTAAAATGTTAAGACTAAAACTAGAAATGCATTTTATTTTTTGTTCTGTATCATAGACTCATTTTACAATATTATATTCAGACAGTTTCATGATAGTGCTCCTGAAATTCTTTATATTCTCATTTTCTACTACTCAGACTCATTTTTATTGCTATACATGTTAAACAGATTTAGCTCTTCAAAAATCCCCATGTCCCAGTTTTATTTTGTGTAGTGTTTTCTCTTCCTTTATTCTCTTTGTCATAATTTTTTTTGACATGGTGAAAATTGAATTTGTATGTTCTTTTAGGTTTCAAAATAACACTTAGAATATACTCTTGGGAACACTCCCATGACAGATATTATTAAAAGATTTCTTAAGAGTTTGCTTCTTTATTTATATTGTAGGATACAGGAAAGAAATAGACAATTTATACATTCAAAGATATCCACCTAAATATTGAAAGATAATATCATAAATACACATTTTTTAAATTCCCCCTATTGAGTTAATTAACATATCCATCACCAAACATTTAATTCAAAAAAACTTTGGTGAGAACATTTAACATTTACTTTCTTAGCAAATTATAGTTATATAATACAGTGTTATCAATTATAGTCACCAGGGTATATATTAGATATTCAGACCTTATATATATTATAAATGAAAGTTTATCCCTTTTTACCAACCTCTCCCTAGCCTCTGGCAATGACTTTTCTACCTCTGTTTCTATGAGATCAACTTTTTTTTGATTCCATGGATAAGTGATACCATGCAGTATTTGACTTCGTGTGGCATATTTCGATTAGCATAATGCTCTCCATGATCATCCATGTTATTGCAAATAACATGATTTCCTTCTTTTTGAAGGCTGAATAATATTCGTGTGTGTGTGTGTGTGTGTGTGTGTGTGTGTGTGTGTATCACATTCTTAATGCATTCATCTGCTGATGGACAATTAGGTTGTTTCCATACCTTGGCTATTGTGAATAATGCTGCAAGGAACATGGAGTACAGATATCTCTTCCAGAAGATGATTTTGTTTCTTTTGATAATATCATCAAAAGTAAGGTTGCTGGATCATATGGTAGTTCTATTATTAATTTACTGAGGAGCCTCCATATTTTTTTCCATAGTGGCTGTACCAATCTACACTCCAACCAACAGTGCACCAGTGTTCTCTTTTCCCCACATCCTCACCATCGTTTGTTATCTCTTGTCTTTTTGATAATAGCCATCCCAGTGATGTGAGATGATATCTCATTGTGGTATTGATTTGCATTTCCTGGATGATTAGTGATGTTCAGAATCTTTTCATGTACTCATTGGCCATTTGCATGTCTTTTTGGGAAAAGTTTCTATTCTGATCCTCTGCCCATTTTTAATTGAGTTGTTTGGGATTTTTTGCTACTGAATTTATAAGTTTCTTGTATATTTTGGATATTAACCACTTATCAGATGTGTATATTACACATATTTTCTCCCATTTCATAGATTTCCTTTTCATTTTGTTGATGGTTTCCTTTGCTAAGCAGAAGATTTTTAGATTGATGTATTCTCATTTCTTTATGTTTGTTATTGTTGCCTTAGCTTTTGGTATCAAATCCAAAATAATCATCGATAAGACCAATGTCAAGAAACTTACCTCCTGTATTTGGATGTTACATACAAGGAAACAATGATGAAATGACTGGTCTTCTTGTTAGAAACAATGACAATGAAAACTTTAAGGCTTTAATAATAAAGATATCAATTTAGAATTTTTATCTAGTTTAAATATTTAAAATTATATTAAACAACATCAAATTTGGGGAAGAATATATAATATTCAGTACTGTTATGCATGTGTTAGAGTGTAAAACAGTACAGTCAATTATCAAGAACTATGAATAGTCTGAGATTTACCATAACTTGCAATATAACATTTTAGCATTTTACTGTTTCTTTCATGCTAGCAGAAAATGTGAGATTCTTGCATCATACATAAATTACTCTTACTCACGGCACAGGAAGCAGCATGAGAATCATGTTTACATAGGTTTTCTCTGCCCACCAAGTCCTGTGAAAACAATGCAGAGAGATCCAGATGGATGGGCCCAGTGGGTTGTATCACAGCTAAGGAATTTACAAACTTAGGGAACTTAATTATTTTATAATGTAGACTAAGCCTGACTGACCTCTGCCCCTAAGGAAGACATATTTTCATATTGGATAATCAGTGAATCTGGGGGGAGAGTGAACTCTATCTTTAAGGTCTTTATACACACACACACACACACACACACACACATATACACATACCTACACACATATATATACACACACACATATATGTATATCTTTATATACATAAAGATATAAAAGACAGTCTGGAACAAAGGCTGTCATTGTCTTTGCTGGAAAAAATGCAAAAATGTGAGAAACTCATGGAGAATTATCTGGAACATCACCTTGGAAAATAACGCTATCAGTTTCTTCTAAATCTAAATGTACATCTACTCTATGACCAGCAATTACAATTCCAGGTATTTATCCAAGAGAAATATATATATATATATTCACAAAAAGACTTGCACAAGAATGTTCATAGCAAAATATGTAAGTAACATATACCACTCAGTAATAATTCAAGCAACTCAATTAAAAAGTGGACAAAATATTTTAAAACATGCACTTAACCAATAAGCCCATGAAAAGATGCTCTAAACCATAAGTCATTAGAGAATTACAAATTAAAACCACTATGGGTTACTTTCAAATACCCAATACAATAACTAAAATAGAAAATTTGGAAAATACTGAAAATACCAAGTGTTCGCAAGAATGGCGAGCAACTGTAACTATTATACATTGCTAGTGTGGATATGAAACGGTGTAATTTCTTTGGGAAATAGTTGGGCAGTTTCTAATAACATTAAATATATACTTACCATACCTTTGTCCTTGGGCATGATGCTGAATCACATTTCGATTGAAGCCAGCAAAGAGAAAAGCAATAGGACAAGCCAGCCTTGTCTTTTTTCCTGGTTAGGAAATATTTTTTAAATTGTGCAAGACATTCCCCAGAAAGTTTCTGCTTGTACCTTATTATCCAGAGCTATGCCACACGGCCCCACCCCTATCAATCAGAAAAGCTTGGAAAGTCAGTATTTTACTACTATAGTAGAGGAGAAAATGATGTTTGGGCATTGGTGATAAAGCATCAAAGCAGTGAGATTGTGGGGAAAATATTTTTTGCTTCCAAGAGCATAGAGAATCTCATTCAATATTTGTTTCTAGAACATTAAATAGGCTTATCATGAGTTCTAAGGGAAATCCCTCCAGTTAAGATTAAATTTCTATTTGTGTATATGTTAGAAAATGTTTCCTATGCATTGTTTCTTTTTTATCTTTTCACAGAATAAAAGACAAGCCAAATTTCTACTCATGATTCTGTTAACAAGCTTTTAATAGTGACTATATTTAAAAATGGCCATAAATATAATAGTTCTATAAATATATTTTAACTAACTATGTTAAATGAGTCATTTTATAGTCCTAGAGCTCACGGGAGGCTGAACTACATATTATTGAAACAAATGAATTATATATAATATAAAAAAACACAGCTAATGTTCTAACCACCTACTATTCTGAACTTTTCACAGAGCATGCAATTTTAAAATCATTTTCAAAAATCATTGTAATAAGTTCTTATAACAATCCATAGATAACTGAATTTATATAATATGGTTATAAAGCAAAATAGACTATTCTTATGAAATTAAAAAATAACCAGTTTGACTATGTCATTTTTGGTCATTATTCTAAATATATCATTTGTTTTCATACCCATCAGTCCTATAATAATGGCCTGCAATCTAAATGAAATGGTATATTCTGTTGCTTGTCTTCTCAAGATACATTGTTCTTCCTAATTACTCAACAGAGAGATAATCTTGTTCCTCTTTCACTTGCAGTCCATTAATGTGAAATTACCTGCTCTTCTCAAAATATGCCACATGTTTTCCTTTTAAACATTCTGATCCTAGTGTCTCAATTTTCTCCTCTTCCTTCTTCATCTACAGTATTCCTCATTAGATGAATAAATTGATTCAAAATTACTTCCTTTAGAGAAACTTTACTAACCTGAGAACCTTTACTAACCCCATAACCTGGGTTTTGTGCCCCTCTCATAGTCTCCTGTAGCCTCTGCATTGATCCTCTTCTATTGTTTTATTATATTTCTTATTCTGAACTTTCTCAGCCAATAGACTGTGTTGTTCTTGTAGGCATGCACTCTTTCCTCATTTTTTCCCCTAGCACTTAAATATAGTGTTCAAAATATCATACCAACACAATCAGTAAGTATTGAGGAGAAGGACCATTTAAACTTGTATATACATTTATGAATTTAATAAGTCCAATCACAACTTCTGGTAACTTCAGCTGTTATCAGCATATTATTGGTTGGCTAAAGCCAAACCCATGATTCTGATTAAAACTTGGTTAAATCATGATGAGTATCTGAGTAGGAATCTTATTATAGGGCTAAATATTATTGAAATCATTGATACCCTTACTACTCCAGATATTAGAAAGTAAACTGTCTACTCAGTTAAGTTTGTTAGACTTTCTCAAATTGGAAACACAATAGACTAAAGATACTTTCCAAGTAATTCCATAGCATTCAAATCAACATCTGAGCCTATTACTTTACTCAGAAAAACATTCAGTAGTCTGATGGTTAATTTTACGTGTAAATTTGACTGGCTAAATGATACCTTGTAAAACATTACTTCTAGGTGTGTCTGTGAAGGTGTTTCCAGAAGACATTAGTGTTTGATCATTAGACTAAGTATGGAATATCACCCTCACTGATGTGGGTGAGTTTTGTCCAATCTGTTAGGAACCAAATAAAACAAAAAGTCAGAGAAAGGGTGAATTTGTTCTCTCTGCTTGAGCTGAGACCTCTGTCTTCTCCTGCCCTCTCATATTGGTACTCTTTGTCCTCTGGCTTTTGGACTTGGATTGAGACTTACACCATTGGTTCCCCTGGTTCTCAGGCCTTTGGGTTTAGATTGGAGCTCTACCATTGTTTTTCATTGCCCTCCAGTGTGCAGACAGCAGATCATGGAACTTAAGCTTCATAAATGTGAGCCAATCCTTCACTATAAATTTACCTATCTATCATCTGTCTATATTGTATTGGTTCAGTTTCTTTGGAGAAGCCTGGCTAATACAAGTAGTTTCCCTTAGTTCTTAGTGTAACAACACCCAAATATCTCCCACCATGCTTGTACTTATTCTCTAGCTTTTCCTCAGTTCTAATTTTCTTCCTTCATCAGGGTCTTCATATATGCTCTCCCAACCTGCCTACTTTTTTCCAATCCTGATGTCTATTTGTCATGTTTTTTAAAAACATAATAAATGTGTTATACAGCCCTTCTGACCCTTCTTGAATCATGTAATAAATATCACGATTGTATCTTGAAGATTAAGAATATCTTCATAGTGAGGAAATTACAGGAGGAGTCTTTCCCTACCCCAGAAGAGAAGTATAAAACTTATGGTAGAAAACACAGAAACTCATCACTAGCTTGAGTGTATTATCTTAGACTCCTCCATCTTGCCTCACCCCATTCTTCATGAAATCAGGATAGAATATCAGAAGATTAGTGTAGGAGATGAAAATAACATGTACAGTTGGTAAAAAGAAAAAAAAAATGGAATATCTTAATTTGCATTTAAAAAAATCTTTCCTCTTCCATTTGCTCACTTTATTTTGTGCTCTTATACTATGCTAAAATATGTTAAACTGTGCTCAGCAGAGGAGAAAATAGACAAGTATAGTTTTTTTCAAACTCACTTTTTGATTCAAGAAAAAAGATTACTGATATCTGGCATCCAGTTGAGGTTAAAGAGGGTCGAAAGATTACATTTATATATTCTCTCTATACAAACAAAGATGTTTATACATATATATGCTTATAAACTTACATACAGGCATATATGCAGGTATATGTATTAGATTATGAATCCAGCAGCTATATACACCATTCATGTAGCATCTAGCTATTTATCATTCATGCATCTTACATACCTTTATCAATTTACACTTTGCAAATGGAAATTGGTGGAGAGAACAAAAAAGGAGGTCACAGAGATTAAAATCGTTGGTTATTTTGGAAAATAAGGACTAATAGAGGGGAACAAAAACTGAGAAGTTTAAATGATTTGTGTAGAAATGTCTTTAAGGTCTAGAATGAACAAATAGACATGAAGAATGAATGCATGAGATGTTTTAAACAGACTATCACAAGGTCTAAGGTCAAGAAGAGAAATTAAAAATTTGTAACAATATACATATTTTGTTTATGTAGGAGATGAAACTTTTATTATGATACTTATGTGTGCACAATATCCCAATAATATAGAATTGCTTTACTTTTTGGATATACTTGTTACAAAAGAGACCAACTAAAGTATATAGATTTTAAAACAAAGACATTATTTAATTGTGAAGGGGGGAAATATGTATGTGAGATTTTATCTTTAAAAATAAATTGGGAAGAGGAGCTTCAAGATGGCAGAAGAGTAGGACGTGGAGAATACCTTCCTCTCCACAAATACATCAAAAATACATCTACATGTGGAACAGCTCCTACAGAACACCTACTGAACGCTGGCAGAACTTCAGACCTCCTCAAAGGAAAGAAACTCCCCACGTACCTGGGTAGGGCAAAAGAAAAAGGAATAAACAGAGACCAAAGGATAGGGACGGGACCTGCACCAGTGGGAGGGAGCTGTGAAGGAGGAAAGGTTTCCACACACTAGGAAGCCCCTTCGCCGGAGGAGACTCTGGGTGGCAGAGGGGGGAGCTTCGGAGCCACGGAGGAGAGCTCAGAAACAGGGTGCAGAGGGCAAAGCATAGAGATTCCCGCACAGAGGATCAGTGCCGACCAGTGCTCACCAGCCCGAGAGGCGCTGGGAGCTGAGGCTTGGGCTTCAGTCGGAATGCAGGCAGAGGACTGGGGTTGGCGGCAGGAACATAGCCTGAAGGGGTTAGTGCACCACGGCTAGCCGGGAGAGAGTCCGGGGAAAAGTCTGGACCTGCCGAAGAGGCAAGAGACTTTTTCTTGCCTCTTTGTTTCCTGGTGCACTAGGAGAGGAGATTAACAGCACCATTAAAAGGAGCTCCAGAGACGGGCATGAGCCACGGCTATCAGCATGGACCACAGAGATGGGCATGGGATGCTAAGGCTGCTGCTGCCACCACCAAGAAGCCTGTGTGTGAGCACAGGTCACTATCCACATGTCCCTTCCCGGGAGCCTGTGCAGCCTGCCACTGCCAGGGTACCGTGATCCAGGGACAACTTCCCCAGGAGAACGCACGGCGTGCCTCAGGCTGGAGCAACGTCAGGCTGGCCTCTGCCACCGCAGGCTCGCCCCGCATCCGTACCCCTCCCTCCCCCCGGCCTGAGTGAGCCAGAGCCGCCCGAATCAACTGCTCCTTTAACCCCGTCCTGTCCGAGCGAAGAACAGACGCCCTCAGGTGACCTACATGCAGAGGCGGGTCCAAATCCAAAGCTGAGCCCCTGGGAGCTGTGCGAACAAAGAAGAGAAAGGGAAATTTCTCCTAGCAGCCTCAGGAGCAAAGGATTAAATCTCCACAGTCAACTTGATGTACCCTGCATCTGTGGAATACCTGAATAGACAATGAATCATCCCAAACTAAGGAGGTGCACTTTGGGATCAACGATATATATATATATATTTTTCCATTTTTCTCTTTTTTTGAGTGTGTGTCTGTGTGTGATTTTGTCTGTATAGCTTTGCTTTTACCACTGGTCCTAGGGTTCTATCTGCCTGTTTTTTTTAATTTGTTTTGTTTTACTTAAAATTATGTTTTCTTAATAATTATTTTTTATTTTAATTACTTTATTTTTCTTTAATTTTATCTTCTTTCTTTCATTCTGAGTTGTGTGGATGAAAGGCTCTTGATGCTTCAGCCAGGTGTCAGGGCTGTGCCTCTGTAGTGAGAGAGCCAAGTTGAGGACACTGGTCCACAAGAGACCTCCCAGCTCCACGTAATATCAAATGGCGAAATTCTCCCAGAGATCTCCATCTCAATGCGAAGACCCAGCTTCACTCAACTCCCAGCAAGCTACAGTGATGGACACCTATGCAAAAAAACAAGCAAGACAGGAGCACAACCCCATCCATTAGCAGAGAGACTGCCTAAAATCATAAGGCAACGGACACCCCAAAACACGCCACCAGACGTGGACCTACCCACTAGAAAGACAAGATCCAGCCTCATCCACCAGAACACAGGCACTAGTCCCCTCCACCAGGAAGCCTACAAAACCCACTGAACCAACCTTAGCCACTGGGAACAGACACCAAAAACAAAAGGAACTACAAATGTGCAGCCTGTGAAAAGGAGAGCCCAAACACAGTAAGATAGGCAAAATGAGAAGACAGAAAAACACACAGCACATGAAGGAGCAAGGCAAAAACCCACCAGACCTAACAAATGAAAAGGAAATAGGCAGTCTACCTGAAAAAGAATTCAGAATAATGGTAGTAAAGATGATCCAAAATCTTGGAAATAGAATAGAGAAAATACAAGAAACTTTTAACAGGGACCTAGAAGAAATAAAAGGCAAACAAAGGGTGATATACAAAACAATAAATGAAATTAAAAATTCTCTAGAAGGGATCAATAGCAGAATAACTGAGGAAAGAGAACAGATTACTGACCTGGAAGATAAAATAGTGGAACTAACTACTGCACAGCAGAATAAAGAAAAAAGAATGAAAAGAATTGAGGACAGTCTCAGAGACCTCTGGGACAACATTAAATGCAACAACATTCGAATTATAGGCGTCCCAGAAGAAGAGAAAAAGAAAGGGACTGAGAAAATATTTGAAGAGATTATAGTTGAAAACTTCCCCAATATGGGAAAGGAAATAGTTAAGTCCAGGAAGCACAGAGAGTCCCATACAGGATAAATCTAAGGAGAGATACGCCAAAACACATATTAATCGAACTATCAAATATTAAATACAAAGAAAAAATGTTAAAAGCAGCAAGAGAAAAACAACAAATAACACAAAAGGGAATCCCCATAAGGTTAACAGCTGATCTTTCAGCAGAAACTCTGCAAGCCAGAAGAGAGTGGCAGGACATATTTAAAGTGATGAAGGAGAAAAACCTAAAACCAAGATTACTCTACCAAGCAAGGATTTTATTCAGATTTGATGGAGAAATTAAAACCTTTACAGACAAGGAAAAGCTAAGAGAATTCAGCACCACCAAACCAGGTTTTCAACAAATGCTCAAGGAACTTCTCTAGGCAGGAAACACAAGAAAAGGAAAAGACCTACAATAACAAATCTAAAGCAATTAAAAAAATGGTATTAGGAACATACATATCAATAATTACCTTAAATGTAAATGGATTAAATGCTCCAACCAAAAGACATAGACTGGCTGAATGGATATAAAAACAAGACCTGTATATATGCTGTCTACAATGGACCCACTTCAGACCTAGGGACACATACAGACTGAAAGTGAGGGGATGGAAAGAGATATTCCATGCAAATGGAAATCAAATGAAAACTGGAGTAGCAATTCTCATATCAGACAAAATAGACTTTAAAGACTATTACAAGAGACAAAGAAGGACAGTACGTAATGATCAAGGGATCGATCCAAGAAGAAGGTATAACAATTGTAAATATTTATGCACCCAACATAGGAGCACCTCAATATATAAGGCAAATACTAACAGCCATAAAAGGGGAAATTGACAGTAACACAATCATAGTAGGGGACTTTAACACCCCACTTTCACCAATGGGCAGATCACCCAAACTGAAAATAAATAACGAAACACAAGCTTTAAATGATACATTATGCAACATGGACTTAATTGATATCTATAGGACATTCCATCCAATAACAACAGAATACACGTGCTTCTCCAGTGCTCATGGAACATTCTCCAGGATAGATCATATCTTGGGTCACAAATCAAGCCTTGGTAAATTTAAGAAAATTGAAATCATATCAAGTATGTTTTCTGACCACAAAGCTATGAGACTAGATATCAATTACAGGAAAAAATGTGTAAGAAATACAAAGAAATGGAGGCTAAACAACACACTACTTAATAACCAAGAGATCACTGAAGAATCAAAAAGGAAATCAAAAAATACTTAGAAACAAATGACAATGAAAACACGATGACCCAAAACCTATGGGATGCAGAAAAAGTAGTTCTAAGAGGGAAGTTTATAGCAATACAATCCTACCTTAAGAAAAAAAAAAAATCTCAAATAAACAACCTAACGTTCCACCTAAAGCAATTAGAGAAAGAAGAACAAAAGAACCTCAAAGTTAGCAGAAGGAAACAAATCATAAAGATCAGATCAGAAATAAATGAAAAAGAATTGAAGGAAACGATAGCAAAGATCAATAAAAATAAAAGCTGGTTCTTCGAGAACATAAACAAAATTGACAAATCATTAACCAGACTCACCAAGAAAAAAAGGAAGAAGACTCAAATCAATAGAATTAAAATGAAAAAGGAGAAATAACAACTGACACTATAGAAATACAAAGGATCATGAGAGATTACTACAAGCAACTATACGCCAATAAAATGGACAACCTGGAAGAAATGGACAAATTCATAGAAATGCACAACCTTCCAAGACTGAACCATGAAGAAACAGAAAATATGAACAGGCCAATCAAAAGCACTGAAATTGAAACTGATTAAAAATCTTCCAACAAACTAAAGCCCAGAACCAGATTGCTTGACAGGTGAATTCTATCAAACATTTAGAGAAGAGCTAACACCTATTCTTCTCAAACTCTTCCAAAATATAGCAGAGGGAGGAACACGCCAAAACTCATTCTATGAGGCCACCATCACCCTGATACCAAAACCAGACAAAGATGTCAGAAAGAAAGAAAACTACAGGCCAATATCACTGATGAACATAGATGCAAGGATTCTGCAATATACGCAAATCAATCAATCTGATACACCGTATTAAGAAATTGAAGGAGAAAAACCATATGATCATCTCAATAGATGCAGAGAAAGCTTTCGACAAAATTCAACACCCATTTATGATGAAAATCCTCCAGAAAGTAGGCATAGATGGAACTTTCCTCAACATAATAAAGGCCATATATGACAAACCCACAGCCAACATCGTCCTCAATGGTGAAAAACTGAAACCATTTCCACTAAGATCAGGAACAAGACAAGGTTGCCCACTCTCACCACTCTTATCCAACATAGTTTTGGAAGTTTTAGCCATAGCAGTGAGAGAAGAAAAAGAAATAAAAGGAATCTACATCGGAAAAGAAGAAGTAAAGCTGTCACTGTTTGCAGATGACATGATACTATACATAGAGAATATTAAAGATGCTACCAGAAAACTACTAGAGATAATCAATGAATTTGGTAAAGTAGCAGGATACAAAATTAATGCACAGAAATCTCTAGCTTTCCTATACAGTAATGATGAAAAATCTGAAAGTGAAATTAAAGAAACACTCCCATTTACCATTGCAACAAAAAGAATAAAATATCTAGGGATAAACCTACCTAAGGAGACAAAAGACCTGTAAGAAGTAAACTATAATATACTGATGAAAGAAATTAAAGATGATACAGGTAGATGGAGAGATATACCATGTTCTTGGATTGGAGGAATCAACATTGTGAAAATGACTCTACTACCCAAAGCAATCTACAGATTCAATGCAATCCCTATCAAACTACCACTGGCATTTTTCACAGAACTCCAACAAAAAATTTCACAATTTGTATGGATACACAAAAGATCCCGAATAGCCAAGGCAATTTTGAGAAAGAAATACGGAGCTGGAGGATTCAGGCTCCATGACTTCAGACCGTACTACAAAGCCATAGTAATCAGGACAGTATTGTACTGGCAGAAAAACAAAAATATAGATCAATGGAACAGGATAGAAAACCCAGAGGTAAACACTTGCAAATATGGTCACCTTATCTTTGATAAAGGAGGCAAGAGTATACAGTGGAGAAAAGACAGCCGCTTCAGTAAGTGGTGCTTGGAAAACTGGACAGGTACATGTAAATGTATGAAATTAGAACACTCCTTAACACCATACACAAAAATAAACTCAAAATGCATTCAAGACCTAATTGTAAGGGCAGACACTATCAAACTCTTAGGGGAAAACATAGGCAGAACACTCTATGACATAAGTCACAGCAATATCCTTTTTGACCCACCTCCTAGAGAAATGGAAATAAAACCAAAAATAAACAAATGGGACCTAATGAATCTGAAAAGCTTTTGCACAGCAAAGGAAACCATAAACAATACGAAAATATGACCCTCAGAATGGGAGAAAATATTTGCATATGAAGCAACTGACAAAGGATTAATCTCTAAAATTTACAAGGAGCTCATGCAGCTCAATATGAAAAAAACAAACAACCCAATGCAAAAATGGGCAGAAGACCTAAATAGACATTTCTCCATAGAAGATATACAGGTTGCCAACAAACACATGAAAGAATGCTCAACATCATTAATCATTAGAGAAATGCAAATCAAAACTACAATGATATATCATCTTACAACAGTCAGAATAGCCATCATCAAAAAATCTAGAAACAAATGCTGGAGAGGGTGTGGAGAAAAGGCAACCCTCTTGCACTGCTGGTGGAATGTAAATTGATACAACCACTACGGAGAACAGTATGGAGGTTCCTAAAAAACTAAAAATAGAACTACCATACGACCCAGCAATCCCACTACTGGGCATATACCCTGAGAAAACCATAATTCAAAAAGAGACATGTACCACAATGTTCATTGCAGCTCTATTTACAATAGCCAGGACATGGAAGCAACCTAAATGTCCATCAACAGATGAATGGATAAAGATGTGGCACATATATACAATGTAATATTACTCAGCGATAAAAGGAAATGAAATTGAGTTATTTGTACTGAGGTTGATGGACTTAGAGTCTGTCATACAGAGTGAAGTAAGTCAGAAAGAGAAATACAAATACCATAAGCTAACACATATATATGCAATCTAAAAAAAAAAAGTTCATGAAGTACATAGGGGCAAGACAGGAATAAAGACACAGACCTACCATTGAATGGACTTGAGGATACGGGGAGGGGGAGGGGTAACCTGCAACAAAGTGAGAGAGTGGCATGGACATATATACACTACCAACCATAAAATACATAGCTAGTGGGAAGCAGCCGCATAGCACAGGGAGATCAGCTCAGTGCTTTGTGACCACCTAGAGGGGTGGGATAGTGAGGGTGGGAGGGAGGGCGACGCAAGAGGGAAGAGATACGGGAACATATCTATATGTATAACTGATTTACTTTGTTATAAAGCAGAAACTAACACACCATTGTAAAGCAATCATACTCCAATAAATATGTTAAAAATTAAAAAAATTGGAAATAGAAATTTAAAATGAAAATAATTTTATTTTGAAGGTAACGTGTAGGTCCTAATTGCAAATGCACACTGATAATATATCTGCTATATTTTTATGGTATTTATTTATTGAAATAAATTGGACCCATTATTTTGAATATTTAGAAGGTTGAAAATAATTATTTTTTACTTTTCCAAAGGTTTGAAATAATTGGTTTTAGCCATAGTGTATACTTGAAAGGCATGAATATTGCCTGTATTTTCACATCTATTTGCATGGATTTTTTTTCTTCCAGTTCTATTTATATATCATTTATATACAGCACTGTATAAATTTAAGTTGTACAGAATAATGGTTTGATTTACATATTGAAATGATTATCACAATGAGTTTATTGAACGTCCACTATTTCATATAGGTACAAAAGTAAAGAAATAGAAAAAAATTTTGTGTGATGAGAACACTTAGACTTTACTCTTAAGTTTTCATATATAGCATACAGCACTGTTAATTATATTTATCATGTTGTACCTTACGATCCTAGTACTTATTATAACTGGATGTTTGTGCCTTTTGACTTCCTTCATCCAGTTAGTTCCCCCTCCCCTGACATCCTGTCTCTGATAACTGCATATCCGATCTCTTTTTCTATGAGTTTGTTTGTTTGTTTGTTTTTGAAGTATAGTTGACCTATAATACTATGTTAGTTCTTGTTACACAACAGAGTGATTTTTTTCCCTACACATTTCAAAATGATCAGCACAATGTCTAGTTACAATACGTCACCATAGAAAGAAATTACTTATTTATTGACTATATTTCCCACACTGTACATTCATACCCATAACTCATCTATTTTGCAGCAGGAAGTTTGTGCTTCTTAATGTCCCTCACCTATTTCTTTCCTCTCCCTCGCCCTCTCTGGTACCTACCTGTTTGTTCCCTGTATATATAATTCTTTCTGTTTTCTTTTATTTATTCATTTGTATTGATTTTAAGATTACATATACAAGTTAAATCACACAGTATTTGTCTTTCTCTGTCTCACATGTTTCACTTAACATAATACCCTCTAGTTTCATCCATGTTGTCACAAATGGCAAAATTTCATTCTTTTCATGGCTGAATAATATTCCATTCTGTATATACATATATATGGTACGTGTATATATGCATATATATACCATATCTTCTTTATCCATTTGTCTATTGACGGGCACTTGGGTTGCTTCCATATCTTACCTGTTGTAAATAATTTTTCAGTAAACATAGGAGGGCATATATCTTTCTGAATTAATGTTTTTGTTTTCTTTGGATAAGTACCAAGGAGTAGAATTGCTGGATCATAAGGTGGTTCTATTTTTGAGGAATATACATACTGTTTTCTATAGTGGCTGCACCAACTTTCCTTCCTGCCAACAGTGCAAGAGGGTTTCGTTTTCTCCACATCCTCACCAGCACTTGTTTTTTGTTGCCTTTTTGATGGTAGCCATTCTGACAGGTTTGATGTAGTATATCATTGTGGTTTTGATTTGCATTTCCCTGATGATTAGTGATGTTGAGCATATTTTCATGTGTCTTTGGCCATCTGTATGTCTTCTTTAGAAAAATGTCTATTTAGATCCTCTGCCCATTTTTAATTGGGTCATTTGCTTTTTGATGCTGAGTTGTATGAGTTATTTGTATATTTTTTATATTAATCCCTTATGAGATATATCATTTTTAAATATTTCTTCCATTCAGTAGGTGGCCTTTTTCTTTTGTTGATAGTTTCCTTCACTGTGTAAATGCTTTTTGCTTTGATGTAGTTTCATTTATTTAGTTTTGCTTTAGTTTCTCTTGCCTGAGGATAATAGCCAAAATAATGTTAAGATCAATATCAGAAAGAGTACTGCTTCTGTTTTCTTCTACAAGTTTAATGGTTTCAGATCTTACTTAAATCTTTAATCCAATTTGAATTTACTTTTGTGCATGGTGTGAGAGAGTAGTCAAGTTTGATTGTTTTGCATGCAGCTGTCTTGTTTTCTCAATACCACTTATTGCAGAGGCTGTCTTTTCCCCACAGTATAATCTTGCTTCCTTCATTGTAGATTAATAGCTCACATAAGTGTGAGTTCATTTCTGGGCTCTCTATTCTGTTCCATTGATCTATGTGTCTCTTTTTGTGCCAGTACTATACTGCTTTAATGGCTGTAGCTTTGTAGTATAGTTTGTAATCAGGAAATGTGATATCTCCAGATTTGTTCTTCTTTCTCAAAATTTGCTATTCAGAGTCTTTTTTGTACCCATACAAATTTTAATGTCATTTGTTCTAGTTCTGTAAAAATTGCCATTGGTATTTCAATTGGGATTGCATTGAATCTGTAGACTGCCTTAGGTAGTATGATCATTTTAATAATATTAATTCTTCCAGTCCATGAACATGTCATATCTTTCCATCCTTTTGTTTCATCTTCAATTTCTTTCATCTGTAACTTAATAGTTTTCCAAGTACAAGTATTTTACTTCCTTAGTTAAATTTATTCCGTGGTATTTTGGATTGTTTTCTTAATTTGGATTGTTTTCTTAAAACATTGTCTAAACATTTAAACATTGTTTAAATTGGATTGTTTTCTTAATTTCTCTTTCTGATAGTTCATTTTTAGTGTACACAAATGCAACAATTTTCTGTATATTAATTTTGGATTCTGCACTGGACCAAATACATTGATGAGTTTTACTAGTCTTTTGGTGGCATATTTAGGATTTTCTGTATATAGTATAATGTCATCTGCAAACAGTGATAGTTTTACTTCTTCCTTTCCAGTTTGGATTCCTTTTATTTCTTTTTCTTGTCTGATTGCTCTGTCTAGAACTTCCAATACTATGTTGAATAAAAGTGGTGAGAGTGGGCATATTTGTCTTGTTCCTAATCTTAGAGGAAATGTTTTCAGCTTTTCAGCCTTGAATATAATGTTGGCTATGGGCTTATCATATACAGCCTTTAATATGTTGAGGTATGTTCCCTCTATATCTACTTTGTTAACAGTTTTTATCACAAATGGATGTTGTATTTTGTCAAATACTTTTTCTGCATTTATTGAAATTGCTGTATGATTTTTATCCTTCATTTTGTTAAAGTAGTGTACTATATTGATTGATTTACAGTTATTGAACCATCTTTGCATCCCTGAAATAAATCCCACTTGATCATGGTGTATGATACTTTTAATGTATTGTTTGATTAGTTTTGCTAATTTTTTTGAGGATTTTTTCATCTATGTTCATCATGATAATTGGCCTATAGTGTTTTTATTGTAGTGACATTTTCTGGTTTTGGTATCAGTGTGATGCTTGCCTTGTAGAATGAGTTTGGAATTGCTCCCTCCTCTTCAATTATTTTGGAATAGTTTGAGGAGAATTGGTGTTAACTCTTCTTTAAAAGTTTGGTAGAATTCCCTTGTGAAACCATCTAGTCCTGGACTTTTGTTTTTTGGGAATTTTTGGGGGGGGTTACTGATTCAATTTCATTACTGGTAGTTGGTCTGTTCATATTTTCTATTTCTTCCTGGGTCTTGGGACATTGTACACCTCTAGGAAATTGTCCATTTCTCCTGGTTGTCCATTTTATTAGATATAATTGTTTCTAGTAATTTCTTATGATCCTTTATATTTCTGTGGTATTGGTTGTAACTTCTCTTTTTTCATTTCTGATTTTATTGGTTTGGACCCTCTCTCTTTGTTTCTTGATGCGTCTGGCTAACAGTTTATCAATTTTGTTTACCTTTTAAAAGAACCAGCTCTTTGTTTTATTGATCTTTTCTGTTGGTTTTTTAGTCTCCATTTATTTCTGATCTTTATAATTTCTTTCCTTCTATTAATACTAAGTTTCGGTTTTGTTTGTTCTTTTCCTAGTTCCTTTAGGTGTAAGATTAGGTTGTTTATTTGAGATTTCTCTTTTTTTCATAAGGTAGACATATTTTTATGAACTTCCCTCTTAGAATTGCTTTTGTTGCATCCCACAGATTTTGTATTATTGTGTTTCATTTTTATTTGTCTCCAGGTATCTTTTTGATTTCTTCTTTGATTTCTTCAGTGATTCCTTGGTTGTTTAGTAGCATATTGTTTAGCCTCCACATGTTTGTGTTTTGTGGGTTTTTTGCCTTAAAGTTGATTTCTAATCTCATAGCATTTGGTCAGAAAAGATGCTTGGTATAATTTGAAATTTCTTAAATTTATGGAGACTTGTTTTGGGTCCTAACACGTGATCTTTCTTGGAGAATGTTCCATGTGCCCTTGAAAAGAATGTGTATTCTGCGACTTTGGGTGGAATGTCCTATATATACTTATTAAGTTCATTTGGTCTAACGTGTCATTTAAGGCCAGTGTTTCCTTGTTGACTTTCTGTCTGAGTGATCTGTCCATGGATGTAAGAGGGTTGTTAAAATCCCCTACTATTATGGTTTTCCTGTCACTTTCTTCCATTATGTCTGTTAATAATTTGTCTTATGTATTTAGGTGCTCCTATGTTGGGAGCAGTTGTATTTACATTTGTTATATCTTCTTCTTGGATTGATCCCTTGATTATTATGTTATGTCCTCCTTTGTCTTCTGTTACAATCCTTTTAAAAATTCTATTTTTTCTGATATAAGCATTGGTCCTCTGACTTTCTTTTTATTTTCATTTGCATGAAAATAAAATACCCTATTCTGTCCCCTCACTTTCAGCTTGTTTGTGTCTTTAGATGTGAAGTGCTATCTTGAAAATATTGTTAAATGATAAAAACATGTTTGTAATCATGTTTAATAAAATTCAAATCAAAATTGAGCTGTATTCTAATTTTACAAAAATTCAAGAGTGAAACCCCTTGTTATACTCTTATCTGTACCATTTTATTTTCCAAATTTTCTTGGCAAAATATTTTACAGCACTATAGGCAGTTCCACACTTCACATTGGAATTTTGCAGCTTGATCACTGAACAAATTATTTTTGCTGACACATAAAATGAATCCATCATATTTTTAAAGAACATGTCCGATAGGCATATTTTGTCAGATCCCTGCTGCTCATCTTCCCAATGCCTGCCTTTCCCAGGGATGTCTGTGTGTCTGCTAAGGAGCAGAGACTCTTCCTCTCCCCATGAGATCTAATAAGAACAGAATTTTTTGGGTTTTTTTTGTTATTCACAGAAACCAAAATGTCAGGGAAATAATGGAACCTGGATCAGTATTTGTTAACTGAACCGATTAATTAATGAACTAATTAGTTAATAGCTAATGAGTTCATAATGCCTATTTATTTTTATATAAATTGATCTCTTTGACAGGTTTGCACTGCAGAGGGCTTTGCATATGTTCTCAAACCAGTAGCTGCTCAAAAGTTTCATGAAATTTCAAATATTTGCAGTTTCATTTTGACATTTTGCATTACATTATTTTACATGAACAGTTCAAAACAAAGTGTTTAACAGACAGAAAACAAAAACTACTGATATGATGGAGATTGTTGGGATGTACAGTTATTTGGCAGAAATACACCTTTGTGTGAAATGGGGAAGAATGTTTGAGAGAGGATTATTGAGCAGCCAATCTTTGGTGAATATTTTGTTCTGTGAGAATTTTGCGTCCGTATACAGACCTGTAACTGGATATTTTGGTTAATGAATGCTCTGTTAATGTGTCCATGCCTATATACAGCCTTAACTTTCCTGTTACCCAAGATTTATATATGTATATACATATATATTTTATATCTATATATATAGTTACATATACACATCTATATATATATATGCTAAATATCCAATATCTGTTAGATATATGATATGTATGTATAAACTATACCACTCTGTGACATAGATAATTTGCCTCCTTCCAGTGTGTCTAGGCAGACATATCTTCTAAAAATACATAATACCTATGTGCTTCTGGCTTCATGTGTGTTTGGATCATTGCACCAATTCAGCAGCTTTTCTTTTGGTGGGCCTGGAGAGGCAGTGGGAGGACTGAACATGTAACAGCTGTGCTTTTCTATCTAGTAATTGGAATTTAATAGAGGTATCATGGGAATGTTTGAATGATTTGTAGTTGTTTTTTGTATTTATTTATTTAATTTTAAAGAATATATTTTTAAGCAAAGACAATTTACCACAAAATTTAGATGTCTTTTACAAATATCTGTTCTATTTTTGGATTTTTTTCAGGATTCTCCAATGGTTTCCTTTCTTTTAAAATGAATGTAATGTTAGGTACACAAAGTGTTTTTAACACCGTCACTAACCGTACTTCTGCTGAGCACCTTTCCTTGAGATTCCAGCATCTTAACAGTCACTCAAATATTGCAAAATTCCATTAAAGATAAATCTATCTAAAGGACAGCATTCCCTTGGCAGGCATTTTATCTCTAAACTAGTACCTTCCAATAGAATTTTCTGCAATGGAAAGATGTTCTATAATCTGAACACCCAGTATGGTAGTTTGTGTGGCTTTTGTGCATTTGAAATGTGGCTAGTGAGGCTGAAAACAAAAATCACTGTTTTAAATTTCATTTAATTTTAATTAATACAGATTTAAATCTATGTAGCCACATGTGGCTACATAGAACAGTCTGCTCCAAAACTAAATTAAAAGTTTTTTGCAAGTCAGAGAACAGAAAAGATGGCTTTATTTAATTTATGTTTTATTCCTTTATTTGACCTATCATTCAACATCAGTACTTATCATGTAGTCACTATTCTCAGGCATTGCTCTAATTAGAGAGTATTCAATAATAAGGCATATATGCCAGAGAAAGGCTGTAGGATAAGCAGCACTGTTCCTCATTCCCAAAGACACCCTCAGCATAAATAAAAATACTGGTAAGGGAAAGGCAAGCAACAAAATTTAGACATGAGTGTGTATGTTTGTGTGTTTAAGAAGTGGGTGTATCTGGCTTCCCTGGTGGCGCAGTGGTTGAGAGTCCACCTGCCGATGCGGGGGACACGGGTTCATGCCCCTGTCCGGGAGGATCCCACATGCCACAGAGCGGCTGGGCCCGTGAGCCATGGCCGCTGAGCCTGCGCGTCCAGAGCCTGTTTTCTGCAACGGGAGAGGCCACAACAGTGAGAGGCCCACATACCACAAAAAAAAAAAAAAAAAAAAAGGGGGTGTATCTATATATGTGCGCATGTTTGAATGTTTTTGAGTCATTGATTAGATTTGCTGGGACAAAGACTCCAAGAAAGAGATACTTATGTAGGAAATTTATCAGGGAATGTCTTAAGATTGGAGAGAGAACAAATGTTAACTGAAATGTAGTTGCAAAAAATACCTCAACTGATCCTACAGGGAGCTCTGGACTCAGTGAGTGAGTGGGAGGGAGAGTAATGTATCTATTCTATGGTATCATTCTAAATTTTCACTCTCAAATGCTATTAGGTATTATTTCTTACCTTGGAAAAGATTATATATATATATGTGTGTGTGTGTGGTTTTTTTATACATAAACAATTTTTATACATGAAAGATATAGAAAACTTTTATATTTCTTTTGGATATGCCAAAACATAGAATCTACTAAAAGGAAGGAATATCTGAACTAGTCTGAATGGTTGTGAGATTAGCCTACAGTAGTATACATACTAATGTTAAACCATTTAGTAAAATTAATTGCTTGATCATTTTGATGGAACTTGTATGTAAAAAAGTATAGACATATAGTATTATATATATTATATAACTATAGACATAATATTATTACATCAAGCAGTGTTTATTTTTATTACAAGGAGCAATTAACTTTCACAATAATTTATAGTAGTAGTAGTTTATGTTCTGTATCTTCCTAACATATTTAAAATAAAATTTGAATGATTAAAATAAAAATTATCACACAACTCCTGGAACACAACTGGAACACAGGGAGTAGCACCTGAACTATACTCATCCTAGAAATTAACAAAATAAATAAGTTATGGTTAATAATAATAATAGTAAAATATCTTTGGTAACAACCACATGTTAGGATCTTATGCCCTTGAAACTCATCTCTTCATTTTTCATAGACAATTGTCCTATCAGTTGTTTGAAAAATACATATCAAACCTCAGATACCCTGTAGTTTGCTTTAATGAGACATTTTACTGAGGTTTCAATAATCATTATAAGATTACTGTATCTATTGCAACCTAACATGTGGCAGACTGAGTTATTCAGAAACAAACAGCAAGTCATTCCTCTCTTCCTAGATAGAGTACTTCTCATTTTTCAAAATCATATTCCAGCACACGGTAATGCAATCATCATGCTAAGACTGTGAGTAATAACCCTCACTACTCAAGTGGCTTCTTTGAACAGCTGCTCTGACACAATTTAAAATCCCATATTCCTCTGAAGGATAACAAATAATGACTATGACTATAGAAACATTTGATATCTTAATGAGATACCGTATAAACACATTTACATGGTATCAGCAGTGTGTCAACAAAGAGTGCCCATTTCCTTACATCAGGCATTTATTGTCTTTGAACCTTTTGGGAACATCAAAGACATCATGTGTTCTCTACATACACATTCAAAAGCATCTGGAATTTGAGCATATATCTAGAAATATTCAGCACTTTTTCTATTCAATATATCAATTCAATTCTTCATGCACCAGTGTTTCTGACATAAAGCATTTTTATAAAATGATGGAAATCATGAAAGTCTACATTATGAATTTCAGACTTACTGAAAGAAATTCTTTTGTAACTAGTTAACATTTCATATGGCTATTCAATGCCCAAAATATTAGACCAATTCATTTTTGAAAAAACATATATAATTCAGATTAATAGACTGATAAAAATTCAAAAAAAGAGAAGGAAAAGAAAGATTAAAATATTGAGGAATGTAAGTTGATGTACAAGAAACTACTTTATACTAGAAGATAAATATGATGTATAACTAGTTTTAGAATTCTACTCAGTTCAGAACAGTTCTCTACGTTGTTTGGATTTAATCTGACCACATCATACCTTTGTTTAATAATTCTGAATTATTGCAAACATGCACAATTAGGAGAGAATTGTTTCAATTTTAACCAAAGGACTTCGCATCCTCATCTAACTTAATGTATAGTTGGCAAGATTCATTTTCTTGCAGCTGGATAAAGCTTGCTTCAAGAAAGAGAGTGTCTCTCATCATTAAGCCTTCTTTCAGAGGATCACCTGATTGGATCAGGCTTACACAAGATAAACTTCCTTTATTAACCTAGAGTAAAAAGTAAACTATTATAGAATGTAATTACAGCTGCAAAGTTCCCTCACTTTTGCCATGGATTCTGGATAAGCTTTGAAATTAACTAGCTTTATTTAGATAGTTCTAAGTTAATCACTCTTGATTTTTTTTCTAAGACACAGTATGTCTTTTCAGTTGTTGATTTCAATACTTTAACGTTCTTTTGAGTTTCATGTTGTTTTACTTCATTTTTTTAAAATTTTGTGAATTTTACTTCTCTCTTTCATGCCCCATATTGCATCCTTTGTGCTACCTCAAGGTAATTGTTTTCCTCTAAGATAGTTTGATTTTTCTCTTATGATTCTTCTCAAAGGTCAGCTAGTACAAAGTTTATTTCTCTAGTTTGATATATTGTCCCTGAGATTTTGTATGTCTGTTTATACTCTAATTTCACAAAAGTAAAAGGACATTGATTTATAATATATTTTCTAAAAGTGTAATGACAAAATTTTTGGTCACAGTGTTTACACTTCTCTGTAGTAAATTTTTTTTCCCGATGAGTATAACCATTTGGATATTTTTTTCTTCTTCTTTTCTCCATACATCTTATAGATACTATGCTTGATATTTTGCATTTTGCTTGCATTTGAATAGTGTAATTACTCCCTGAACCAGCTTTTATCAGGAGGACCAGGGTCATGTTATAGTATAGCAAAGACTTTCTTTATGAAATTAGAGCATCTATTTGAGTATAGTCTCTTAGTTTTTATTTCTGCTAGACAACAATGCCTCACTGCAGAAACTACTTTCTTTAAATGACTTCTCTTTGGAATTGCTCATACATAGTCACCTTCCTGCTGCTTCTTCATGACAAATGAGGTTGGAAAGAGGAAACTCTGCCACAGCCATAATATACTGCCCTGTTTCAAATAAGCAATTTTGGTTTTGAATCTCAAACTGCATCACTTAATTTGGAGAATTTGTCTCAGTCATAGTAGTGAAGTTTTCAGCCATGGGTACCTTTTGTTGACATCTTTCCAAACCATTATCTAAATTTGCCTCCATTTAACAGACTTACCCCATATAATATAGTGTCAGGATACATAACTTCCCTATTATTGTTGCAAATACAGATTGCATTTCATATTTTTTTCCTTCTTGATTCTGAAAGATTTCTGAAAGGACAATGAAAAAGTCACATGCCCCTTGCAATTTTTAAATTATAGCTCTATTCTAGAATTCCAGGTTTACCTATGATACTGTCTTAATCTATTCAGCATTTCTATCCTTCTTTATTCTTGCTAAAGAAGATCCTATATATTAGTTTTGTTTTGTATTATATTTATTGATGGTTGTTAGATAGCTGCCTTGGTTATTATAGAGCTCAAAATGAAATCTTAATTTTTTTCTCAGTTTTGAGTTAAAGTTTAGCTAATATTCTAGGTTTTTAGTTATTTTTCCTCAACGTTTCTTCAGATATTCTTTGCAGCTGGTTAAAAGAATCTGATATTTCAATTTCATAAAAAACTAATTTTATTTCTTCTGCAAATGATCTGTTTTTCTCTTTTATAAGTTAAAACAAACAAAAAACAACCAACAAAAAACCAAAACTTGATTAGCTTTTTTTTTTTTGGAAGTTTTCCATATAATGGATGTAGGTACAGATATATTTTATTTACCTTTTTAGCATAAGTGTAATATAAAAACATAACTTTTTTCTTCAATTATCAAGATATCACATTGATAATATCTTCAAGTATTACCACTCTGATATTCCTTCCACTTTATTTTGAAACTTAAATGTCTATTTCAGAGTCTCTACATGTTATACCACTGATCTTCTTAACATTATGCCAGTGCCAACGTCTAAACACTTTGGTACATTAGTGGCAAATTCCTCAGGATTGTCTGAAAAGTTGCTAAGATTTTCCTCATTTGTGTCTTATCTAATTTGTGCTATCTGTTGTGCTTCTATTTCAGGGAATACACACATACATTTATTTATTTCCAAATTTTTCAATTCTTTTTTCCATAGTCAAAAACTATCTCATTCTTCATTTCATAATACCTTTTTCTTTAAAATTTTTTATATAACTACTTGAGAATCACAAACATGCAGAATTTAATCTCTTCATTAAACCATTTTATAAAATCATTTTCATCTAGATTTAATTTACATACTAATTGTATATTTGTTTTTATTGTTAGCATTTATTTTTCTTTCACATTTTAGAATTTGGTATGTTTTATTATTTGGAAAAGGAATTTTCTTTTCTAATATATTTATAATTTTTCTTTGTCTTATTTTGTATTATATTTATTGATGGTTAATATCAATATCTCCTAGCCAGCAGTTTGTTCCCTGGCCTACTAGTCTTTAAGTTTTGAGACTTATGATGAAATATTATAGCCTTATAAAATTGATAAAATATTGGGTTTTTAATTCTATGGTGGTTTGGGGGAGTCAAATTTAAACACAGAGTTACCATAATTTTTTTTCAGTTATGAAGCTGTACATGTTTCTTTAACTGTAGCTTTAGGACTATGGTTGCCAGATAAAATGAAGATTGCCCAGGTAAATTTGAATTAAGATAAACTGGATAATATTTTAGTATAAATATGCCCCATTATATTTGGTGTTTCTGTTTACTAAATATGACAATACTATTGAAGTAGTGGTTGTTCAGTAGAATTGCTAGCCTCACTTGCTGAGATAGAGAGCTTAACAGCCAATTCTTATATTCAAATAGTGATTCTGACTCTTCTTCCCACACATGTTGGCTCTTATCATGTCAGAGCCAAATCCTTGATCATCTCTGTATATTTATGGATCAAGAGCCCATGGTTTCAACACTGTATTCACTTTTTCCACCCTGGCCTTGCCTTTTCAATTATCTATACTTATAATGTTTAGAGCTAAGAAAGGACATTGTGACATGAATATACTGTATCATCTTGATCAGAAATCCATCATCCTTTTAAGAATTAGATTGAAATACAATGAAAAGAAAGCATCACAATATTTTTCAGGTTATCCAGTTATCTAATATATATATCACATCCCGCAAAATATATTCTGCACATATATGCAGAGAAAGACAATCATAATTCCACAATCAAATCTAAAATAAGTCTGACATATTATTGAAATTCAAGTGTTAATATTTCTATAGAATCACAAGCTCAGTAAATATTTGAGAAAATTTGGTGTTTATATTCCTCCTTGTGTATAACACTGAACTTTTATGAAGTGTTTTATTATTAGGGATTAACTATAACATTAACTTTTAATGGAATCATAAATCTTTAATTACAGTTCAATATGTTGCTGACTTAAATTGCTTTTTGACTGAAACAATTCTATTATAATTTAGAGTATGAAGACACAGTTTCTTTTCACTAAAATAAATATCCTAATTTCTAAATATAAAATGGATACACTTTGCGGTACATACCATTTTGGGGAAAAAAACAGTACATTACCATTTTTAGCAAACAGATGCTCACCTCTACAGTGTGGCATTATTCATATACTTTTTACCAAACACGAGAAAATCAGAATGGGAGGGAGGACTTTAAAGATCATTAGTTTAAACCACAAATGGAATCAGGATTTACTTTCTTTGCATCCATAGTAATATTAACTCAACAATAACAATAATAGCAGCAGCAGCAAATGTTTACTTGGACATACTCTATTAAAATAGTCTCTAAAATGTGTATTTAGAAATGATTTTTTATGGGTGTATTATTTAACTTAGTTCCATATGGAATCACATATACACACAAACACATACACATGTGTTTATGTCATTTAACATATTTAAATAAAAAGACATGCCAGTTATTTAAGTGCAAATGTAATATCAGACTGGTTTAATCTTAATATTTTCAATCTAACAGAACAGAAAATATTTTGTAATAAGATACAACTTGGCTTTGAATATCATCTTCACATTAAGTTTCTTTTAATTTTCTTAACTTTTTTCAAATAACAAAATTCATTCAGTTTCATTATTATCCTAAATAAAATCGAGAATACCACTAACAGGGCAATAATAAGAATTGATTAAATAATGGGTGTACCATTCTTAGTATACCCTGGGCCATAGTAATGTACAAATAAAAACCCCATTTCTTATTCCATTTATATTCCAAATAATCATTATTAAAATTTATAGTGAATACTTATTTAAAAGTTTATTATGCCAGGATTTATCATAGATATGCAAGGCTTGTTCAACATTCAAAAGTCAATCAACAGGCTTAAAAGAAAAATCACATGATTACATCAATAAATACAGAAAAGGATTTGACAAGATTCAACATCTATTTATGATAAAAACTCTCAGCAAACTAGGAATAGAAGGGCACTTCTTCAACTTGTTAAATAATATTTATATAAAACCTATAACTAGCATCATCTATAGATTCAGTGCAATCTGAATAAAAATCCTAGCAAGTTATTTTGTCATAATGGACAAGCTAATTCTAAAGTATAAATGGAGAGGTAAAAGACCCAGAATAGCCAACGCAATACTGAAAGACAAGAACAAAATTGGAGGACTGACACAACTTGTTTTTAAGACTTTCAGTTATCAGGAACAGAAAGTGGAATAATGTTTACAAGGGTATTGGGGGAGGGAATAAGTGGGAGTAACAGTTTAATGATAACAGAGATGAAGTTAGGTATGATGAGTTCTGTAGATGGATAGTAGAGACAGTTGCACAAAGATGAAATGTGTTTAATGTCCCTGAATTGTACTCATAAGAATGGTTAAAATGGTAAATTTTATATTATGTATATTTTACCACAATAAAAACGAACAGGTCAAAAGAATGAATAAATTCATGAATTAAAAAGAAAGACAGTTGCCAAAGCAGTGTGGTATTGGTGAAAGAACAGACAGATAGATCAATGGAATAGAAAAGAGAGCCCAGAAATAGACTCACAAAATGTAGTCAACTCATCTTTGACAAAGGAGCAAAGGTACTACAATGGAGCAAAGATAGTCTTCTCAACAAATGGTGCTCAAACAACTGGACATCCACATTAAAAAAATGGATTTAGACACAGACTTTATACTCTTTATAAAAATTAACTCAAAATGGATCACAGACCTAAATGTAAAACACAAAAATATAAAACTCCTAAAAGATAACATAGGGGAAAACATAGATGACCTTGGGTATGGTGATAACTATTCAGATACAATGACAAAGGCATGATCCATGAAAGAAATAACTGATGAATTGGACTTCATTAAAATTAAAAATTTCTGCCCTACAAAAGACTATGTCAAGAAGATTAGAAGACAAGCTACAGACTGGGAGAAAATATTTGCAAAAGACACATCTGATAAAGGACTGTTATCCAAAATATACAGAGAGCTCTTAAGACTCAACAGTAAGAAAACAAACAACCCCATTAAAAAATGGGCCAAAAACCTGAATAGACACTTCACCAATAAAGATATACAAATGGCAAATACATGTATGAAAAGATGCTTCACATAATATGTCATCAGGGAGATGCAAATTAAAATAGCAATAAAATGCCACTACTTAATTATTAGGAGGGTCAAAACCTGGAAACTTGACGTCAAATGCAGATAAGGATGTGGTACAACAGGAACTTTCATGCATTGCTGGTGAGACTGCAAAATGGGACAGCTACCTTGGAAGACAGTTTGGCAAAAGGAGTTGAAACATGTCCACATAAAAACCGGCACACAAATGTTTTTAGCAGCTTTATTTACAATTGCTAAAGCCTGGAAGCAATCCAGATGTCCTTCAGTAGGTGAATGGATAAATTGTGGTATATCTAAACAACGGAATATTATTTATTGCTAAAAAGAAATGAGTTATTAAGCCATGAAAAAACATGGAGGAAATAAATGCACATTACTAAATAAAGGAAGCCAATCTGAAAAGTCTGCCTATTGTATAATTCCAACTATTTTTCATTCTGGAAAGGCAACACTATGGAGGCAGTAAAAAAAAAGCAAAGGTTAACAAGGTTTTGTAGGGGTGGGGTGAGGGAGTAGAATGAATATGTGAAGAAGTGCAGAGAATTTTTAGGGCAGTGAAAATACTCTGATACTCTAATTATGGATATATGTCATTATACATTCGTCCAAACCCATAGAATGTACAACACTAGGAGTGAAATCTAATGTAAATTATGAACTTTGTGTGATAGTGATGTGTCAGTGTAAATTCACCAGTTGTAACAAAGGGATTTGAGAGGGGGGATTTGATTATGGGAGAGACTCTGTATGTGAGGGGGCAGGGAACATATGGGAAATCTCTATAGCTTCCTCTTAACTTTGCTGTGCTCTAAAAATATTTTTAAAAGATATTATGCTATATGCTTCTGCTGCTATTCACTAGTGTTCTGATGTCAGTTGTATATAGTAAACATATTCTCTCCTCTTTGAATTGATCCTTCGTGTGAACAGTGTTTGGCCTTTTCATATGCTTGTTTATTTTGGCGATTGCATCTTTTTCTTCCACTGTAATCTAATTACTGCATATTCTTATTTGTAAAATATCAACTCATTTGATTCTGAGGAATATGGCATAGAGAGTACATTTTATAAAATTCTGATTCTGTAAGAGAAATCATTTAGGTGATCCATTATTATATGATTAAATCACATTGAAGAAGAAAATATTTTATAGCATATAAGAAATATATATATTTAAATTGAAAAATAATTTCAAATCTTCATATTATACAAAAATAGGGAAAGGTTTCATTATTGGATATTCAGTATATGCAACATATGAAAAAAGTAGACACCATATTTTAAAGTTTTATTTATCTTTACTGAGGTATAATTGACATACAATATCATATTATTTTCATGTGTATAACATAATGATTTCATGTCTATATATATTATGAGATGACCACCACAATAAGTCTAGTTATTATCCTTCATCATACAAAGTTAATAAAATATTATTGACTGTATTCCCCATGGTGTACATTAGATACCCATGACATATGTACTCTATAACTGGAATTTTATACTTCCTGACACCTCCCATTCATTTTTCCCATTCCTAAACCCCCTCTCCTCTGGCAACCACAAGTCTGTTCTCTGTGTCTATAACTATGGTTTTGTGGGGTTTTTGATTTGTTCTTTTGGGTTTTTGATTTTTTATTTTAGATTCCACATATAAGTGAAATCACATGGTGTTTGTCTTTCTCTGTCTGACTTATTTTACTCTGCTTGACTTATTTTCACATAATACCCTCAGGTCCACCAAAGTTGTTGCAACTGGTAAGATTTCATCCTTTTTTCTGACTAATATTCCATTATATATATGTGTATATATATATGTGTGTGTATGTATGTATATGTATATATATCACACAATATGTTCTTTATTCATTCATCTATCAATGAACACTTAGGTTGCTTCTATATCTTGCCTATTGTAAATAATGCTGCAGTGAACATAAAGGTGCATATATCTTTTCAAATTAGTGTTTTTGTTTTCTTCAGATAAATACCCAGAAATTTAATTCCTGGACATAAAGTAGCTCTATTTTTCATCTTTGAGGAATCACCATACTGTTTTACATAGTGGCTTCACCAATTTACATTCCAGCCAACACTGCACAAAGGTTCCCTTTTTTCCACATTCTCTCTCACATTTGTTATTTTTTGTCTTTTTTATAATGGCCATTTTGACGGATAAGAGGTAGAGAGGAGGTAGTATTTCATTGTAGTTTTGATTTGCATTTTCTTGATGATTAGTGATGTTGAGCATCTTTTCATATGACTGTTGGCAATCTGTATGTCTTCTTTGAAAAAATAGCTATCAAGGTCTTCTGCTAATTTTTTAATCAAAAAATTTTTTTGATATTGAGTTGCATGAGTTCTTTATATCTTTTGGATATTAATCCTCTAATCAGATAAATCATTTGCAAATATCTTCTCCCATTCAGTAGGTTGCCTTTTCATTTTATTGATGGTTTCCTTCACCATGCAGATGATTTTTAGCTTAATGTAGTCCCATTTGTTTACTTTTGCTCTTGTTGCCCTTGCCTGTGGAATCAGATACAAAAATGTTTGTTAAGTCCGATGTCAAAGAGCTTACCACCTATGAGCCTATGTTTTCTCCTGGGAGTTTTATGGTTTCAGGTTTTACATTCAATACTTTAATTCATTTTGAGTTAATTTTTGTATGTGGTGTAAAATAGTGGTCCAGTTTCATTATTTTGCACGTAGCTGAATTGTTTTCCCAACACCATTTGATGAAGAAATAGTTTTTCCTCATTATATATTCTTGCCTCCTTCATTGTAGGTTAATCGACCATACATGCATGGATCTAGTTTTGGGTTCTCTATTCTGTTCCATTGATCTATGTGTCTGTTTTGTGCCAGTACTGTACTGTTTTGATTAATATGGCTTTAGAGTATAGTTTGAAATCAAGAAGCATGATTCCTCCAGCTTTGTTCTTCTTTCTCAAGATTGCTTTGATTATTCAGCGTGTTTTGTGGCTCCATACAAATCTTAGGATTATTTGTTCTAGTACTGTGAAAGATGTCTTTGGTATTTTGATTGGGATTGCATTGAATCTGTAGATTACTTTGGGTAGTATGGACATTTTAACAATATTAATTCTTCCAAGCAATGAGCACAGTGTGTCTTTCCATTTCTGTTTTTCTTCAAATTTCTTTCATAAATGTCTTATAGTTTTCAAAGTATAAGTCTTTTACCTCCTTGGTTAAATTTATTTTTAGGCATTCTATTACTTTTGATACAGTTATAAATGTTTTCTTAATTTCTATTTCTGAAAGTTTATCATTAATGTGTGGAAGTGCAACAGATTTCTGTATGTTAATTGGTATCCTGAAAGTTTACTGAATTGATTACAGGTTTTTGGTGGAGAGTTTAGGATTTTCTATATACAGTATCATGTCATCTGCAAATAGTGACAGTTTTACTTCTTCCTTTCAATTTGGATGCCTTTTTTCTTGCCTAATGGCTCTAGCTATCATTTCCAATACTATGCTGAATAAAAGTGGCAATAGTGAGCATCCTTGTCTTATTCCTCATTTTCAAGAAAAGGCTTTCAGCTTTTCAATGCTGGGTATAATATTAGCTGTGGGCTTGTCATCTATGACCTTTATGATATGAAGGTACATTCCCTCTATAACTCATAAGTGGTTTTTATCATAAATATTGAATTTTGTCAAACGACTTTTTTTGCATCTCTTGAGATGAGCATAAGATTTTTATCCTTCCTTTTGTTATTGCAGTGTATTACATTGATTGACTTATGGATGTTGAACCATCCTTGCATCTCTGAAATAAATCCTTCTTTATTATGGTGTACCAGCCTTTTAATGAATTGTTGAATTTGGTTGCTAATATTTTGTTTAGAAGTTTTGCATTAAGTTCATCATGTATATTGGCCTGTAACTTTCTTTTTGTGTAGTTTCTTTGTCTGTTTTGGTTTCAGGGTAAAGCTAGCCTTTAAAATGAGTTTGAATGTGTTCTCTTAACTTTTTGAAATAGTTTGAGAAGTATAGTTATTAAATCTTCTCTAAATGTTTGGTAGAAGTCACCAGTGAATCACTCTGGTCCTGGACCTTTGTTTGTTGTGAGATTTGTGGTTACTGATTCAATCTTGTTACTAGTAATCAGTCTATTCAGATTTTCCATTTCTTCATAATTCAGTCTTGGAAATTTGTGTGTTTCTAGATATTTTTCCATTTCTTCTAGATTGTCCAATTTGTTGGCTTATAATTATTCATAGAAGTCTCTTATGATCTCTATTGTTTTTAATTAGGATCATAGTGTCCTTTGATTTTTAAAAATAATAATTAGGTGTAGTAAATATCCACAGTAATAATTAAAAGTAGCAACTGTCAATTGTTTAAAAGCAGACACAGTAGTATTAGCAAAATAGTGTAAATAAAGACAGTTTTGCTAGCTCCACAATGAATACAAACAAGTATGGTGCCAAAAATCAGCTAGTCTGGATTGCACTTGGCACAATAAAAGAAAATATACAATATATCTGATTTTCATATGAACACATGAATTCAACAACTAGAACAGGGTGGTATTTTTTATTTAATAAAAACCTACATCAACTACTCTATGCCATACTAGGGAATGCAAAGATAGATGAGACATAGACCCATTTCTCATACAAAGGAACATATACTTTATTGAAGGAGAATGGCACATCCTTAATGTATGCAGATAATTAGTAAAGGGGAAAGTACTTTCTAAACTGAAACATGTATTATTTGGAAAAGTCCATTTTATTTTTATATTTAAAACTCTTCTTCCCATCTCCCTGTAACAGAATATGCAATGTATTAAAAAAATACTAACTTGTGTTTTTCCCTTCAAGGGCAGAAAAAAATGTTTCCAAAGGAATTACTACCTCTAAATAACCTCAAAATTTTAAGGGGAAAAAGTACATTCTGAAACAATACCTAATATATGAGCCTTATTTTGTTCAGAATTAAAACATATGTTTGTGTGCCCATGTGGAAATGAAACTTATTTGAGAGTATATTTTCCATAAATTAATTATGGATATTTTTCAAGTGTTGTACTGCTGATTCTCTCTTATATTCTCTGATTTTTAGTAGTAATTTTACGTACATGGAATGTAAATATATATTTTATATGAATGTTACATTCATAAAATATTTTATAATATATAAGTGTATATATAAAATATATATAATGAATATACAGTTGAATGGTGAAAATTACAGGTTTGGACTGTGTGGGTCCACTTATACACAGATTTTTTTCAATAAATATAGTATTAGAAAACCTACTGTTGGTTGAATCTGAGAATGTGGAAGGAGGACTGACTATAGGACCTGAGCATGTGAAGATTTTGGTATCCAGGACAGATTCTGGAACCAATCTGCTGTGGATAGGGAGGGATGACTATGCAGATTTTTAATGGTACAGGGGTTGGCACTCTTAACCCCAGTGTTGTTCCAGGGTCAACCGTATATTATTTTATAAATTGTCGAATTAAATGTTAGAAATAAAAGGTGTTTTCCAGAATATAGAAGGACAAACATTTTAAGGTATATTAAATAAGTTTAATATCTCTGTTGATCGGGAGTAGCAATCAGTTATTGAAACTGTGTAACAATTTTAGTATCAAGGTAGCCACCAATGCCTAAAGGTCAGGTTTAAGGAAGAAAGTGAAAAAGAATTAAACACAGAATGCAATTAAAGAAAATAGAAAGCTAGTTATTTTCCAAGGAATCATACCTGCAAAATAGCATGAGAAAAAAACTCAATAAAACCTGACAAATATTTTAAATAGCTTATATAAAGTCATAAAATATACTTGGTGCATCACTGTATTTTAAAACATGACAGCACAGCCAGTTTTTCAAAAATGTTGGGAATCTTTGACACATTTATATGCTATGGGGAGATCTATGAAAAGTGAAATTTTAGTCAATCAACCAGATGGTTTGTCTGCATGATGCCAAATTGCCACCTGCTTAATAACAGTTGCATGATTAACTGTATTTTTTCTTTTATACACGTTTGGCAAAATGTAGGAACAATCATAATTTTATATAATATTTTACCTAAAAACATATTTGAGAGCAGAGAAAACTTTTATATTTCATAAAAATAACACTCAAGAACATAACACAAACACAAACGCAAAAATGTACTGTATAGAATAAGTGTTCATATCATTGTCTTGCACTTTTTATTACTTCCAGAAAGTATTTTTAGACTGTCTTTCACCTATCTGCTCCTATGTTACTTTGATTATAAAAGTTCTGAAGGAGAACATTTGCATTCAGTTTTCTAAGTACAGAAGTTCCTTTGCAATGCTACTTCCAGAAATTTGATTGGTAAAGTAACTTAGATGGTATTTTGTGTCTTTGTATAATTCATATTATGGATTTCATTTACATAAATATTAGGAAATTTAATGAATATTTTGTGTATCAACACATTTAGTAGCCCTGTAGCTATCACACAACTCTGGCTATTTTTAACATTAGCTGTGTTAATATAGATCATAAGCACAATTTGTATGCCTTATAAAAATAATAAATAAATTACATACTGATAATAAACTGGAAACTATCTTTGAGGGTAAATTGTGCATAGTCTTTTAAAATAGACAATGCATAAAAATGGAATTGAGAAAGCAGCCAAGTTGAGTTAGTTTGAAAGATTTTTAATATTTTCTTTTTTTTTTTTTTAACATCTTTATTGGGGTATAATTGCTTTACAATGGTGTGTTAGTTTCTGATTTATAACAAAGTGAATCAGCTATACATATACATGTGCTCCCATGTGTCTTCCCAATTTTTAATATTTTCATCATTAATGTACATTTTAAAAAAATACAGGTTTTCTACATTTTTTCTCTTTTATTGACCATCATAGTATTCAATATACTGTGCACAATAATTATTGAAGTTTTCTGCTTCGCCTCTATTATGCATGAATTCGTGAATGCTGTATGAATGTTGCTGCCTGTGAACTTCTTCCACATTAAACATTTTAATTATCTAGAATATTTTATTATTAAAACAAGACATATTCATGGTATTCATTTTTTCCCCCATTAGTGTCATGGGCATAATTGGCTTTACTTACAGAAGTGAGACATCCAAAAACCCTGAATACAAAATTTAAAATATTACAAAGAATTTCAAATTTTAAAATGATTGGATTCTTATAGATGAAACATGAATTTAAACTGCTTTTAAAAGTTATATTGTTATTTAGATATAGATTTTATATATACTTGCTCACAGTTCTTGAAAAATCTAAAATATTGGCTGGCTTTATTTACCCAATATTTTGGAAATTTCTGAAGCTATATTTTGAGATTCAAACCTTTGGCTAGACTCCTTTTAATATTTTTCACCAATTCATTCCTTAATTTCCTCTTCAGAACAGTTTTCTTCCTGCATTATTTATAATTCTCCCCACACTGTCTAGCTAGTATCAATAGCACAATAATGACTTTTATAGATCATGACAACAATGTATGCTAACTAACTCTACTCAAAGTCTAACAACACTCTCTCCTCTATTCTAAGCCTCCCTATCACATGAAATTTTAAATCAAGGATGTTTGATAATTATGACACTTTGTTTTGAAAAACAGATATTTCTATTTACTAAAAGAAAAATGGCATAAGGTGTTTAGTAAGAGACATTATAAGTACATGCTAATTGTTACTATTATTTACAAACATTTTTTCTTCAAAAGAATTTTTCGAGCATACCTCAAATATTTCTGCCAAGTCTATTTAAGTGTTTCAAATTACTTCTACCTGGAGAAAAAAATGAAGACACTGGCGGCACTCTATAGAGAGACTATAGAAAGAGAAAAAAGAATATTGCATGTAAATATATGTGCATATATAAGCTTATTATCTATTCTAGGCAAATTGTTTCCACTCTTTTTGTAAAAAATTTTATTTTTATAAGAAATTTAGTATCTAACTACTCTCACAGTTTATAATTTCAATTTTTATTTGTGGGATACTTTGCTAACTTTTAGAATCACCATGCTTTTAAAACTGTGGTAGAATATGCACATTCTTTCAACACATAAGCCCTTAATTTTTTAATGACTTTTGGTTCAATACAGTGTTTGAGACTAATTCTTAAACTCTTCTGAGTAATTTTTCACTGTCAGAGTTGAGCTTAAAATAGCACAAAAAAGTTTCCAGAATATATTTTTATCTTCTAGAACAAAATAAACAATTGACAGGATCTTAATTCATTATGATATTTATAATTCGATACTGAGTATATTTTGGTTTAACATGTAATAAGGAATACAAGACAAGTTGCATACAAGTCGCACTATCACCCTTAGCAAAAAGTAAACCTATATTAATATTTAAGATTTATAGAATAAAAATGGTTTGTATTAAACTGTATGATTAATTAAAGTTAAATTTGTACTTTGTGATGTAATCGAATTAGATATATGCTTTAATTTCTAATAGTTCTACATTTGTTTAATGAGAGAACCTTCAGATGACTGGATTTGGGAGCAAACAGATTACTGAGAATATAACCTGAATTTGAAAGGACTTGGAAGATGCAAACTAATAGAGGGCCCAAACCTCAGAAGAAGGAACACGCATCTTGCTTATTTGGATATTGTGACACAACACAAAACTTTAAGCTTACTTAGTAAAAACAAGAAAAGAATCCCCAGTGTCAGTCCAAGTGCAGCTAGGTCTTTGGCCAAGCGGATACATTAAGCAAGATTTCAATGGCACCCAGTCAGATGTTTGCTGAGGAAGAATGTCCAGGTTCTGAGAATCTTTGAACTTTTGTACCTAGCTTAGAGGTTTAGAGCCCTGAGCACTGATGGCATTTCTTCTTTTATCATTGCCTCTCACACCCAGCATTCTTTGACTTTTGCATTCAATAGAGTTTATATCATTGAACCTTGCAGGAAAAAAAAATAACTATTCTTTCAGAAGATAAATTAACTCTGTGGAAGCTAGCCTAAAAGTAACAGAATAATTTGCATATTTCATGAGAAATTTTGTTTTTTTCTAATACATATTTGTATCTCATGCCAACGATGTACATTTATCTGGCAAAATAGCCATTTACTAGTTTTTTTTTTTTTTACTCACTTTTCAACTTGCATTACCTCCCTCGTACCACTTATTTCAGGTTTGACTTAATTTACCAGTACTGTGCCTGAAAAGCCAACCAAGGAAGCATTTACTCTCTGAGTGTTGTATGGCATATGTTATCTATACTCCTAAGAAATTTACCTGCCAATTGTCAATGCACAAAAACATTAAAAAGCATCACACAGAGACTGCTAAGGGTGAAGTCATACACTGTGTATGAGAATAATGAGAGGAGAGTTACTGAATCCAGTTTTCATGGCAGGTAATATACGTAATCCTTTCAAAATCTGTGTGCAAAATTATGTGAGTTTTCTGAATAATAATGAAGGAAAAATAGGGTTTATTATAGAAAAACAATTGTGTAATCCTGTGTCTATATACTTTTACATATGGATAAGAATATGTAAGGGTATATATCTGTATGAATGTATGCATATAGATATATGTCAATATATGTTGGTATTTATCATCTGACATTGATATTATAAAACTAAGATCTTAATCATTAAATATATTTTTGTTTATCACTTTAAAAACCCTCATATATAAGCTAAGAAAATGACAAAATTACTGAGTGAAATTAAATGTAACATTCTAAACTCTTAATGACCAATAAAGTAATTTCTAAAGGGTTCAGCTAAATTTACATAAAATATTTTTTTCTCTTTGCTTTTCCCCTGCCTGTTTCCCTGCATCCCCTTTGTCCATATTTCTTACATTTTTCTCTTTGTTCTCATCAATTCTCTCTCCCTCCTTCACCCTCCTCCGTTGCTAACTTTTTCTTCTCCACCTTCTCCCTCCTTGCCTACCATCATCATCATCATTATTGTCACCTTCAAAATATTTTACCTTCAAGACATCACATAATTGGATAACACGTTATGCCACTCAGGGGTGATTTCACAATATTAATTATTTCTTATTTCTTGTGGTCATTGATTTTAATGCCATAACAGAAGTCCTCATGGGCTTCTGGTGTATATTTCTAGTTATGGTCCCAGGAGTAGAGGAGGTAAATTTATAGTTAGTATTGATTTAAGATATATCTCGATTGGTTGTAATTTCCTCCAGGAGAGGTATTTTAACATTCTTTTCTTCTTCCTTCTTCAGTTGATTATCATATTAATAGAAAATAATTATTTAAACACCTTGTGGAACATTTACTAGTAAAAAATTATGAATGTGATCGATAAAAATTTCAAAAGAAATATATTTTATAAAATGCAGATATTTTATGTTTTTTGATTCCCCCCAAATCTCTGCATATACTCTATATTGATAGTCTGCCTCATAATAGGTTAAAGTAAAAACAATAAAAAACACTTTCATTCCAAAATAAAATCAAGCAATCACACAAAACTCAACTTATTGTTGGGGCTTCCCTGGTGGTCCAGTGGTTAGGACTCTGTGCTTCCACTGAAGGGGGGCACAAGTTTGATCCCTGGTCAGGGAACAAGATCCCACACGCAGCGTGGTGTGGCCAAAAAAACAAAAAACTCAACCTTATTGCTTTCTTGGTACTGTCTTCTCATTTTATGAATATCAGTGCCTACTATTTGGCTAGAGAAACTGTATTGATTCTGTAACCTAAGTATCAGGTAAAACATGTTAATTTTTTTCAAGTAGCAAATAATATGAATATGTACTTGCTTGACCAGTTTCTACCAGAGGCTTTTAGTCATCTTATTTTTTTTTTCTTTTAAAGCACATTTTACTACTATTCAACAAAAAAATGAGTTAACAAATATTTAATAAGTGCCTGCCATATACAATGTACTCTGTTCCCTGTCCTTCAATAAAGCCAATATCCAAAGTGTATCTCAGTACATATTTTTCTATAGAGACATATTGGAAATAGAAAAAATATTTAAAACAAAACCAAAAATAACACAGAAAATACTTACTTTCTCTCCCTTAGCAGTTTAATATTCAGGCTCTTCACCTTCATTTTCTATCTCATAAACAGAGTTGGCTTCAGATAGTCTCTGGTGGTGTATAAATATTTGCCTTTCCCACCCCACCTGCCTATGCACTGTATAGAGTTAACCCTATGCAACAAGAGATAATTTAGGTTGATATAAAGAAAAAAGATATAAGGCATTATGAGAGCCTTGACAGTCCAGAGGCACTTCTGCCAATACAATTCCACTTTATTTTAAACCTCATCTAATTCTAATTGGAATTTTCTTATTTTTAACTGGGAGGCTCATGAATAGCACCAAAGAATGTCTTCTTTTACTTAGGTTAGGTTATATCAGTGAAGATCCAAGGATGAACATTTGTGTGTAAGTGATTTATAAAGAAGCCTTCTGGTAAAAATCAGAAAGAGAGTAAGAAAATTGGGACAAGGCTCAATAACAGGCAAAGTCCTTTGTAGGGCAACTTTAGTTCCATCCTGCAGGGGATCTCTGGAGCTACCAAAAGTATATACCAATTCAGAGTGTCTCTGACAAGAGAGAAGAGATGGAGCACTTGAATTATTATCCCACACATCAGTCAACCACTGGGTTACAAAAGGTGAGGGGATGCTGGCTTTTCCTGGTAGAACATGTAAAACATGATCTGGCAGCCTTAAGGGCAAGAACTTTGATAAGAAATTGCAGTCCTAACTAGTAGGAGTGGAAGTATGGCAGTGGCTAATGTACATTGAAATGGTAAAGGAATCGGAAGAGATATGCTTGGACCAGAGTGAGCTTCAATTTTTGCAAAAGAGGCAGTGAAGTCTCAAGTTCTGAATTGTATGAACTTTGTTTTAGCTGAAAAACAAAAGTCAATTATAAAAAATTAAACTAGAAAAAATTTACCCTTTTAAGTGTACAGTTTTATGAATTTTGCCAATTGTGTATAGTCATTAGCCCATTAATCAATATACAGAACATTTCCAACCAACTGAAGTGTATCCTTGGGCTCTCTGGGAGTCCATGCCTCCTGTGGCCACCCTCTCCCACCACTGGGAACCACTGGTCTGCCATAGTTTTGCCTTTTCTATAATTTCATATAAATGATATCATACTATTTACTCTTCTGTGTTTGAATTTTTACACATAGCAGACTTTTGAAATTCATCCATGTTTTTTGATGTATAGGTATGTTGTTTCTTTTTATTACTGAGTAGTACTCTGATATTGGGATATCACAATTTGCTTGCTTATTAATGAGTTGATGATGACTATATCATTGTATATTTCAATCACAAATCTCTGAGAGTTCCAACTGCTCCACTTCCTTGCCAAAACTGGGTTATTGTCAAGCATTTTGATTTTTAGCAAATCAAATAATTATGTAGTGTTATCTCATTATAATAGTATTAATTTGCATTTTCTGGGTGACTAACTGAGCACATTTTCATACGGCTGTTGGCATTCATCAAACTTCTTATGTGAATTGTCTATTCAAAATTGCCCATTTTGGGGGAGGAAATGTTTTTATTTTTGCCATAGAAATATTCAATTGTTTCAGCATCATTTATTAAAAAGACTGTCTTTTCTTCATTGAACTAACTTGGCACTTTGTAGAGAATAAATCCACCCTATAAGTTTGTGTTTATTTTTTCACTCTCTATCCTCTTTTACTCATCTATATATCTATCATTACTGCTATGCACACTGTCTATGGGGAATATTTCATTTTAAAATGTATTCTGCTGTTTTTGAGTGTTTGGTTGGAAAGTTGTTCAGATATTCTATATGTTTACTGAATTTTTTCTTCTTTTTCTAACAATTATTGATAAATGAAATGTTGTAATCTCCAATAATAACATTAGCTTTGTCTATTTCCAGTTTAGATTTGTCAGTTTTTACTTATTTATCTTAAAGCTCTATTATTAGGTTTCTTTAGGATTGTTATGTCTTCTTGATAATTTTATCATTTCCTAAGAAATATATCTCTCAGTCTGTTGTAATTGTCCGTGGTATTGCCAAGTCTATTTTGTCTGATAATAATATAATCAATAATAATATAGTCAATAATAATATAATCCCAGTAACCTTCTACTGCTATTTGCTTGTTTATGATTTCTTATCCTTTTGCTTTATCACTGTCTGGTTTTATATTTAAGCTTCAGCATTATAAGTAGCAGGTAAGTTACCCTTACTTTTGAATACAAATGGAAAATTTCTGCATTTTATTGAAGTACATGAGTCATTTAAGTTTAAAATAATTAACGATATCATTATATTGTACTTTATACCATTTTTTTTTACTTGTCTCATTTGTTATTTCTTGTTTTTTCCATTTCTGCTTCCTTTAGAGATAGTTAAATTTCTTTATCTTTTTAAATTGAAGTATGGTTGATTTACAATATTAGGTTCTGATGTACAACATAGAGGTTTTTCTTTTTTATTGTACTCCATTTAAGGTTATTAGAAAATAATGGCTATATATCCCTGTGCTGTACAACATATCCTGTTGCTTATTTATTTTATACATAGTAGTTTGTATTTCTTAATCCCCTACCTTTCCCCCATTCCCTCCCACCCCAGGTAACACCACTAGTTTGTTCTCTTTATCTGTGAGTCTGTTTTGATATATTCATTTGTTTATTTTTTAGCTTCCACATATAAGTGACAACATACAGTATTTGTCTTTGACATATTTCACTAAGCCTAATACACTCTAGGTCCATCCACGCTGTGGCAAATGCCAGAATTTCATTCAAAAAATTTCATTTTTTATGGCTAAGTATTATTCTGTTGTAAATATAAACCACTTCTTCTAAATCCACTTCATCTGTTGATGGACATTTAGGTTGCTTCCATATCTTGGGTATTGTAAATCATGCTGCCATGAATATTGAGTTCCATGTATCTTTTCAAATTAGTGTGTTTTTTTTCCCCTCTGGACATATATCTAGCAACTGGAATTGCTGGATCATATGACAATTCTATTTTTAGTTTTCTGAGGAAGCTCCATACTGTCATCCATAGTGGCTGCACTAATTAACCTTCCCAACAGCAGAGTACTAGGGTTCCCTTTTCTCCACATCCTCGCCAACATTTGTTATTTGTTGACTGTTTGATGATAGCCATTCAGACAAGTGTGAGGCGATATCTCATTGTGGTTCTGATTTGCTTTGCTCTGAGGATTAGCGATGTTGAGCATCTTTTCATATGCCTTTTAGGATATCTTCTTGGGAAAAAAAAAAGACTATTCAGGTCTTCTGTTCCTTTTTTTAATTGGGTTGTGTTTATATGCTTATTGAGTTGTATGAGCTGTTCATGTATTTTGGATATTAACCCCTTATCAGTCATATCATTTGCAAATATTGTCTCTTGTTTAGTATATTGTCTTTACATTTTGTGGATGGTTTCTTTCCTATGAAAAAACTTTTAAGTTTAATTAGAACTCATTTGTTTATTTTTGCTTTTTTTGCCTTAGGAAATAGATACAAGAAATATTGTCATGATTCACATCAAAGAATGTTCTGTTTTCTTCTAGAAATTGTATGGATTCCAGGCTTATATTTAGGTCTTTAATCCATGTTGTGTTTAATTTTGTATGTCATGTGAGAAAATTTTCTAATTTCATTTTGTTACATGTAGCGCTCCAGTTTTCCCAGCATCATCTGTTGAAGTGACTGTCTTCTCCATTGTATATACTTATATTCTTTGTTGTAGGTTAATTGACCATAGGTGCGTAGTTTTATTTTGGCCTTTCTATTCTATTCCATTGATCTATATGTCTGTTTTTGTGCCAGGATAATGCTGTAGATTGTAGTATAGTCTGAAGTCAGGGAATGTGAAAACTCCAGCTTTGTTCTCTTTTCTCAAGATTGCTTTGGCATTTGGGTCTTTTGTGGTTCCATATACAGTTTAGGATTATTTGTTGTAGTTCTGTGAAAAAAGTCCATGGATATTTTTATGGGGATTGCATTGAATCTGTAGATTGCTTTGGGTAATATGGATATTTTAACAATATTAATTCTACCAATCTTAGAACATGGGATATCTTTCCATTTCTTTGTATCATCTTCTGTTTACTTCATCAATATTTTATACTTTTCAGATTACAGGCCTTTCACCTACTTGTTTGTTTATTCCTAGTTATTTTATTCTTTTTGATGCAATTTTAAATGGGATTTTTTTTTTGTTCTTTCTGATAGTTCATTATTAGTGTAGAGAAAAGCAACAGATTTCTGTATCCTGCAAGTTTACTAATTCATTTTTTAGTTGTAATAGTTTTTGGTGGTGACTTTAGAGTCATATATATATATGTGTATATATATATATATATATTTATTATCATGTCATCTGCAAATAGTGACAGCTTGACTTCTCTTCCAATTTAGATGCCTTTTTTTTTGTCTGATTGCTGTGTCTAGGACTTCCAACACTATGTTGAATAGAAGTGGTGCAAGCAGGCATCATTGTCTTGTTTCTGATTTTAGAGGAAAGCCTTTCAGCTTTTCACTACTGAGTATTATGTTGGCTGTAGCCTTGTTATAAATGGTCCTTATTATGTTGAGATATGTTCCCCCATACCAATTTTTTTTTTTTTTTACGCGGGCCTCTCACTGTTGTGGCCTCTTCTGTTGCAGAGCACAGGCTCCGGATGTGCAGGCTCAGCGGCTGTGGCTCATGGGGTCAGCCGCTCCGCGGCATGTGGGATCTTTCCGGACCGGGGCACGAACCCACGTCCCCTGCATCAGCAGGTGGACTCTCAACCACTGCACCACCAGGGAAGCTCCCCTCTTAGTGTGTTTTTTATTTCAGTAATTGTATTCTGCAGTTCTGTCTCTGTCTCTGTCTCTATGAAATTAGGTGAAACAGTTAGCTACCCCAGTCTTGAAGAAATGTCCTCATGTGGGAGCATCCCTATATCGTCAGTCTGTCCCCATTGGCTTTAGTGGGAGATGTGGATCTGTTATGAGCACAAGTCATGTCTTGCTCCAGGGTATTCTTGCAGCTGTCACCTTGTTAAGAGGCGGGGCTGGAGATGGAGGGGTGTGAGTCACCATTTCTTCTCTGCTCAGTGTCTAACACTACCACGTTGGTGGTGGGAAGAAGCCCTGAGGGTCAGATCCAAACTGGCTTTCTTCCAAGTGTGTGCTCTCACCTTTCCCAGAACCAGCTCCCTCGCCCTAGGGAGTAGCAGTGCCACAGCAAGATAGGATGGGTGGACACTCAGCCTGGGCCTGGCTGCAGGTTGTGGTGGCCCTGGACCTAGCCCAGATTGCTTCTGATGCACTATCTCCATAAGCACTAGTAATGACTGCCCCCTGCTTCACTCAGATACCACTCCAGGTCTGAGCTGCCTTTGTCCCTCACAACTGAGCTCTCCCTTTAGCTGATGCTACTCTCGCCCTAGTGCAGAGCTGCACCACAGAGCAGGCACAACTGTTGCAGGCACCTCGCGTGGGCCTGGGCGTGGGCTGTGGTGGCCCTGGCTGCATTTAGAGTCTGGGAAATCTTCTGAATGCACTGCCTCTGTAAGTGCCAGTAATGGCTGTCTCCATCCTGCTCAGACACTGTTCTGGGTCTGGGCCAGTTCCATCCCTCCCAAATGAGCTCTCCCCCTGGTCACAGCAGCCCTTTCCCCAGGCTGGAACTGTGTTGTGAAGCAAGTCGGGCAGTTGCAGGCACTCAGCTAAGGCTGGGGTGTACGTCAGGGTGGTTGCAGGACATTGGTCATCATCCCATGCATTTTTAAGCTGCCTTCTTTGCCCTGTTTCAGGAGTAAGCAAATGTGTGTACGCTTCTCATGGGCAGAGTCCAGGCTTCCCACACTCCTCCTGTTAATTCCACCAGTCCTCCAAACAGCCAAGGGGACTCGTATTCCCAGTGTCAGACCCCAGGCTGGGATACTCATTATGTGGCTCTAACCACTCTCCAGATCCTCTTACGGGTAGAGGATCTCCACCTGTGTAATCCCCTCCATTCTGAGTCCCCTCCTAGGGGCACAGCTCCCGGAAAAGCTTTCAACATTTCACCATTGAGGATGATGTCAGCTGTGGGCTTGTCACACATAGCCTTTAATATGCTGATATATGTTCCTTCTATGCCTAATTTTTTTAAGAGTGTTTTTTTTATCATGAATGGATGTTGAATTTTGTCAAATGCTTTTCTGCATCTATTGAGATGATCATATGATTCTTTTATTCTATTAATGTGGTGTATCATATTATTTGATTTACGTTTGCTGAATAATCCTTGTATCCCAATGATAAATCCCAATTGATCATGGTGAATTATCCTTTTAATGTGCTGCTAAATTTTGGTTTCCTAGTTTTTTATTGAGAATTTTTGTATCTATACTCAGTAGGAATATACTCATTAGGAATACATGCTGATAATTTTGTATCTAGTAGTGTCCTTTTCTGGTTTTGGGATCAGAGAATGCTGGCCCAGAAAAATGAGTTTGGGAATATTCCCATCCCTTTGAGTTTTTTGGAAGATTTGGAGAAAAACTGCTGTTAATTCTTTAAATGTTTGGTAATGTTCACCAGTGAAGCCATCTGGTCCTGGGTTTTGTTGTTTTTTTTTTAATTTTGATTACTGACTAAATTTCCTTACTAGCAATTGGTCTATTCAGATTTTCTATTTCTTTCTGATTTAGTCATGGTAAGTTGTATGTTTCTAAGAATTCTTCCATTTTCTAGGTAGTCCACTTTGTTAGTGTATAGTTGCTCATAGGATCCTCATGATTCTGTCAGTTTTGGTGGTATCAGTTGTAATGTCTCTGTTTTCATTTATAATTTTGTTGCTTTAGATCCTATTTCCTTGGTTAGCCTAGTTAAAGGTTTATCGATTTTGCTTATCTTTTCACAGAACCAGTTCTTAGTTTGGTTAACCTTTTCTGTTGTTTTTATGTTCTCTATTTCATTTATTTTTGCTCTATTCTTTATTATTTCCTTTCTTATGCTAACTTTTCACTTTTTTCCCCCTAGTTCATTAGCATGTAGTTAGCTTGTTTATTTGGTATCTTCCTTGCTTCTTAATGTAGGCATTTATTGCTATGAACTTCTGTTTTGGAACCACTTTTGCTGTATCCTACAGATCCTGGTGTTTTGTGTTTTCTTTTTTTTGTCTCAAACTTTTAAAATTCCCTTTTAAGTTATCTTTTTTATCCATTGGTTTTCAGGAGAGTGTTGTTTAATATCCATGTGTTTCTGAATTTTCCAGTTTTCCTCCTTTTATTGATATCTAGTTTCATGCCATTGTAGTCAGAGTAGATAATTCACATGATTTCAATGTTCTTGAATTTTCTAAGACTTGTTTTGTGGCCTAACACATGCTCAGTGGTAGAAAATATTCTATGTGAGCTTAGAAAAAAATGTGTTTCTCTTATTGTTGGATAGAATATTCTGTATATGTCTGTCATTTTGACCTATAGTGTTCAAATCCATTGTTTCCTTATTGATGCTTTGTGTGGACTATCCATTGTTGAGAGTGGGGTATTAAAATCCACAACTATTACTGTATTACTGTTTATTTTTCCTTTTATCTCTGTTAGTTTTTATTTTATATATTTAGATGCTCTGATGTTGGGTGCATAAATATTTATAAATTGTTACACCTTCTTGATGGATTAACCCTTTTAACTTTATGTAATGACCTTTTCGTCTCTGTCACCATTTTTAGTTTAAAGTCTATTTTGTCTGATATAACTACCTCTGCTTTCTTTTTGGCTGCCATGTGTTTGAAATGACTTTTTTCATTTCTTTACTCTCAGTCTATGTGTGTCATTAAGGCTAAGTGAGTCTTTTGTAGGCAGCATATCATTGGATCCAGGTTTTTATTTTTTATAAATCTAGCCTTTATATTTCTTTTAATTGAAGAATTTAATCCAATTATGTTTAAAATAATCATTGATAGGTAAGGACTTACTAATAGATTTTTGGTTATAGTTTTCTGGTTGTGTTGTAGATCCATAGTTTATTTTTCTTGTCCTGCTGTCTTTTTTTGTGTGTTATGTTATCTTTTGGTATCAGTATGCTTTGACTTCTTTATCATGTTATTTTGTGTAATTGCTACAGATTTTTCACTTGTGTTACCATGTGGCTTAAACAATACATCTTAAAATTATAGCACCATATTTTAAGTGATAACTTAATTTCAACAGAATTCCTAAATTTTACACTTTTAATTCTCCTCCTCCTCACATTTTATAGCATTGCTGTTAAAATTTACATAGTTTTATACTGTGTAATTAATAATTGCAGATTATTGCAGTTATGATTATTTTTACTGCATTTGATTTTTTAGCTTTTAATCTAGAGTTGTAAGTGAATTATGCATTACCATCACCAAATTATGGAGTCTATCTTTGACTATATATTCACCATTGTCATTGAATTTTACACTATGTTTTCTTCTTTTTATATGCTAATTAGCATTCTACTACTTCCTGTCAAATAGCTCCTTTAGCATATGTTGTAAGGTAGGTATTGTGGTAGTCAACTTCCTCAGCTTTTGTTAGTTCAGAAAAATCTTTATTCTCCTCCATTTCTGAAGGCAGTCTTTTCTGGGTATAATATTCTTTGTTATGTTTTACTTTTGATAGTTTGAATATGTGTTCCCATTTTCTCCTGGTCTGATATATTTCTGTTGAGAAATCTGCTGATAGTCTCTTGGATGTTCCCTTGTATGTAACTTCTCTTTTCTTTTGCTGCTTTTAAAATTGTTCTTTGTCTATGACTTTTTAAAACAAATTTTATTGGTGTATAGTTGATTTACAATGTTGTGTTAGTTTCAGGTGTATAGCAAAGTAAATCAGTTATAAAATATCCACTCTTTTTTAGATTCTTTTCCCATATAGGCAATTACAGAGTATTGAGTGGAGTTCCCTGTACTATAGAGTAAGTCCTTATTAGTTATCTATTTTATATATAGTAGTGCATATATATCAATCTCAATCTCCCAGTTTATCCCTCCCCTCCGCCCTTTCCCTTGGTAACCATAAGTTTGTTTTCTACATCCATAACACTATTTCTGTTTTGTGAATAAATTCATTTGTACCATTTTTTAGATTCCACATATAAGCAATATCAGATGATATTTGTCTTTCTGTGTCTGACTTACTTCACGCAGTATGACAATCGCTACATCCATCCATGTTGCTGCAGTGACATTATTTCATTCATTTTTATGGCTGAGTAATATTCCATTGTATATATGTAACACATGTTCTTTATCTACTCCTCTGTCAATGGACATTTAGGTTGCTTCCATGTCTTGGCTATTGTAAACTGTGCTGCAATGAACATTAGGGTGCATGTATTTTTTGACTAATGGTTTTCTCTGGATATATGCCCAAGAGTGGGATTGCTGGATCACATGGTAGTTCTATATTTAGTTTTTTAAAGAACTTCCATACTGTTCTCCCTAATGGTTGTACCAATTTACATTCTCACCAACAGTGTAAGAGGGTTCCCTTTTCTCCACACACTCTCCAGCATTTATTGTTTGTAGATTTTTTGGTGATGGCCATTCTGACTGCTGTGAGGTGATACCTCATTGTGGTTTTGATTTGCATTTCTCTAATAATTACTGATGTTGAGCATCTTTTCAAGTGCTTGCTGGGCATTTGAAGGTCTTCTTTGGAGAAATGTCTGTTTAGATCTTCTGTCCATTTTTTGACTGGGTTGTTTGGTTTTTTTTGATATTGAGCTTCATGAGCTCTTTGTATACTTGGAGATTAATCCTTTTTTGGCTGCTTCATTTGCAAATATTTTCCCCATCCTGTGGATTGTCTTTTCATTTTGTTTATTGTTTCCTTTGCTGTGCAAAAGTTTTTTAAGTTTAATTATGTCCCATTTGTTTGTTTTTATTTTCATTACTCTAGCAGGTGGATCCAAAAAGATACTGCTGCAATTTATTTCAGAGAGTGTTCTGCTTATGTTTTCCTCTAAGAGTTTTATAGTATTCAGCCTTACATTGAGTTATTTAATCCATTTTGAGTTTGTGTGTGTGTGTGTTTGTGTGTATGGTGTTAGAAAGTGTTCTAATTTCATTCTTTTACAAGTAGCTGTCCAGTTTTCCCATCACCTCTTATTGAAGAGACTGTCTTTCCTCCATTATATATTCTTGCCTCCTTTGTCATAGATTAATTGACCATAGGTGTGTGGGTTTATCTCTGGACTTTCTATCCTGTTCCATTGATCTCTATTTCTGTTTTTGTGCCAGTATCATACTGTTTTGATTACTGTAGCTTTATAGTATAGTCTGAAGTCAGGGAGCCTGATCCCTCCAGCTTCATTTTTCTTTCTCAAGATTGCTTTGACTATTCTATGAGTTTTGACAATTTAATTATGCAGTCATCCCTTGGTATCTGCAAGGAATTTGTTCAATGATCTCCTGCAGATATCAAAATTTGCAGATGCTCAAGTCCCATATATAAAATCTTACATATCCTCGGATGTGGACCCTTCAAGATATGGTGGGCTGACTATATTGTGCCCTGTTGTAACCCTATTCAAATTCACCTATTTGGTGTCCTTTGGGCTTCACTGGTCTGGATATCCATTTATCTTCCAAGATTCAGAAAGATTTCAGCCATTATTGCTTTAAATATGAGAGACTTTTAGTCTCTCTTCTCTTCTCCTCCTGAAATTACCATAATGCAATATTGTTTCTTTTCATTTTGTCCTATTAATTTTGTAGGCTTTCTTCACTCTTTTTTACTTTTTAAAAAATTTTTGCTCCTCTGACCAGATAATTTCTAATATACTTTCTTCCAGGTTGCTGATACTTCCTTATGCACGGTCGAGTCTGCTTTGGAAACACTACTGAATTCTTTAGTTGAGGTATTGTATTTTTCAACTCTTGAATTTCTGGAGGTTTTACTTTTTTGTTTTTTGATGATTTCTATTGCTTTGTCAAACATCTCACTTTATTCATATATTGTTTTCCTATTTTCATTTAGTTTTCTGTTTGTGTGTTCTTGAGGTTCACTAAACGTCTTTAAGAGGATTTTCTAAATTCTTTGTCTGACAGTTTATAGATCTCCATTTCTTTGAGATCAGTTGTTAGATTTTTATTAGTTTTATTTGGTTTTCATGAACCTTGATTCCTTACATTTTTATCTGGGCATTTGAGTAATCAGTTTTCTCTTCCAGACTTTACAGATTTGCTTTTATAGAGACAGATCTTCACCAGTCTGCTTGGTTTGGATTCTAGGGTGTGTCTGCTGCTAATGTCCTTGGGCAGGTGGGGCCTACTATTATGGTCTCTGTTGGGTGAAGCAACTGTTTGGGCTTTAGGTCAGGGATGGTGGGGATGGGTGTGCCACTGACTGAGGACAGTTGGATAGAACTGTTGGCTTGGCTACCTACATGAATGGGGCTGTAGGACAAGCTCCAGAGTTGCCTGTATCATCTGGTCATGCTTACTAGATGGTTGAAACTAGGTACTATATAGTATATAGTGCTATGAATTAGCTTTACTCCACTGGTTGGGCAGCAGGACATGACCCAGAGCCTATATGGGTCATTGTTTGGGGACCTGAATCAGGTAAGAGTGTGCAATGAATTATACTGATTTTGCTCTGCAGATGGGAGAAGCCATGGGATGTGCTTTCTCTTCAGGTGCTATTGTAAGCAGGGCTGGATGAGCTACACAGCTTCTTGTGTGCTCTGGCTATGTTCCCTGGTCAAGTAAGCTGGAGGCTATATTCAGCAATGAGTGTGGTTACAAATTAGTTTTCCTTCCTGTGTACAGTGGGAGAAGCAGCTCTAAAGCCTGTAAAGCTCTTTGCTTTTGTCCTAACTCAAGCCAACCCACATCCCAAGTTCCTTGGCCAAACAGGTCCATTGGGTTTGCTCTGCCTGTCACCTCTTAGCTTGAGTGCCACTTGGTGGCACAGCTTCCAGGTGTTCTCAATAGCTCTTTTGGTCAAATGGGGCCAGCAGCCACAGCAGGTGGGGTTATGTCCCAGCTCTCTTCAGTGGGCAGGAAGAGGAAGGTATATTCTAGGAAATTCTCTACTTCCCAACAGGTTCTCCATTGGTGGGGGGGGGGGGGCGCTCAGGAACTACCCTCAGCCTTGGCTGTGAATTAATGCTCCTGCCCTTTTGTAGCAGGGGAACTCCCCACACCTGATATTGGCTTTCTCTGTGGGTGATCAGCTCTGCCTACCCACTTCTAGGCTCAAGACTTGATGGGCTATACATCTTCTAGGTGTTCTCCCAGCTCCTCTGGTCAAATATGTCCTGGAGACATTCTTCACAGCAGGTTGGGCTGTGACTCAGCTCCTTGCCTTGGCATGGGCAAAGGAGGCTCTAGGGCTGGCTAAACTCCTTGCTTGAGGATCCAAATCAGACAGATCTGTACCCTGCCAAGTCCCCTAGTCAGAGTGTACTTGGTTCTGCAGATAAGCAAAGCTGCCTGTTGGGATTATTACTTGGGCACTACAAGTATGAACTCTATCTGCCAAGACACATGTACTGGTTATTGTAAACTCCTCCCCCTTTCTCCATCACAGATTCCAAGGGGTTAAGCCCTACAGATTCCCCTGCAATCCCCATGGGGTAAGATCAGTGTAGGGACACCCACAAGTTATCCACAATGCTGAGGTAATATGGTTGTTCCCCAAGGCTCTCTTTTCTACTGGAGAAACCAGAGGCTCAGGAGAGATCTCTTTATGTGGTAAAGAGACTGCACTGGTCTGGGAGAGGGGCAATGCAGTCAATATGTAGCCACTTCTCTTACCTTTATAATGTACTATGTCTTGACCTCTGTAGTGCAGGAGAGTGCTTTAGCTTCATCCCCATTTTCTAGGATTCTGTCAGTGATGTTTTGTTCTTGATTAGTCATTAGTTGTTCTTGTGACCAGGAGCAAATTCAGAAATAACCTATCCTGCCATCTTAGAGATGTCAGTCCCCAAGACTTATTCTCAATTCATTGTCCTTCTGAGAGTTTACAGAATATCTGGCGTGATAATCTCTGCGTTTTGGTTCATGGGAATTTGAACAATTCTGTCTAAACCCAAGCAATTGTGTAGCTCACAGCTCTCCAATAGGTTTTCTTTCTACGGTAGTTTTCTTTCTTTTCCTGTTCTTTCCTTTTTCCTTTCTTCCCCCTTCCCCTTTATTTCTTTATTTTTTTTCTTTTGGTTTTGATGTAGTTGGCTTTACAGAATCTCCCCCTGTAACTTCTCAGCTTAGTATTTAGCTAAAGACAGAACAAATTCTATGCATATCTCTAGAGCTTCTTCTTTTTATAATTCCTTCTCTAATTCTTTGCCCTGTAAAATCCAGATGCCTCAATAACCTGAACATTGATCTCTGTGGCTTCAACTCAGTGTGATTTCCTGCTTTGTTTGGACCTGCTGCACTCCAGAAAGTCTCTAGGCATAAAGCTGAAGTTATAGAGCCATCTGACAGTTTTTCCTTCTCTCAGAGCAGTTCTGTGTTGCCTGTCATACAATATTTGAAAATAGTTACTATGGTTATTTGTTAGGAGAGCTTAGTTGCTAATGGTTTTGCCATTTTAATCATACATGTATGTCCATATATATATATATATATATATATATATTTTTTTTTTTTTTTTTTTTTTTTTTT
>NW_020174703.1:1684848-1744202 GCF_003031525.2 Neophocaena asiaeorientalis asiaeorientalis
TCCTAAGACCTTTTTATTGTTTTGTACAGTGGATGTCCCTATATTTTTAAAGTGAGCTTTTCAACCAATTATCTTGACAAAATAAACAGGTTTTCTTAGTTTTTGAACAGTATTTTTTTTGATATATGGGCATTCTTGAAAATACCCTTTATAATTAATGACAATATCCAATAGGGAAAAATGAGTATATTTCTTATCATTGGATTAGCCTAATACTATAATTAGGGTTTATGGTATGTCATTACTGAAAAAAGAAATAAAACTTTCAGAATACTGTTTGTCATTTCTCATTAATGTAGTATTCCAATAATCACAATAATTATTGGACCTTTCACATTATGTATATTGGTGAAAATTAGTGCTCTGTCCTTTATTTGATTAGTTATGTTTGGAGGTAAAGTCATGAACAGCTATCCTTTACAAAATAGGCTACTGAATATATTCATATATGGGTAAGAAATAGTGAGTAGTTGTCTAAATCCAAAAGCTGTATACCCAATTTCTATTCTTACAACATGTTTCATTGAACTAGTTAAAAACAAACAAAACAAAACAAATCCATGGAAAGATTGTGATGGTTACTTTAAATGGTCAAATTGGCCAAGGATGCAGATATTTGATCAAACACCAATCAGATGTTGCTGTTAAGGTATTTTCTAGATCATATTAACAGTTGAGTTCCTAGACTTTGAGTAAAGCAAGTGACTCTCCATAGGATGGGCAGGCCTCATCCATCAGTTGAAGGCCTTAACAAAAAAAGACTACAGTTGATCCTTGAACAACATGAATTTAAACTGTGTGGGTCCACTTATATGTGAATTTTTTTCCAATAAATATGTAGTATAGTACTACATGATCTTTGGTTGGCTGAATCTGTGGATGCAGAACTACATATGTGGAGGTCTGACTATAAAGTTGTATGCAGATATTCAACTGCCCTGGGGGTTACAACCCCTGATCCCTGTGTCAACTACGGAGGTAGAATGAGAATACACTTTTTAAAAATTTAAATCCTTTTGCTGTGTATTTTGCTGCCCTTTGTGAATAAATATGAAGCATCTGATACGTCAGTAAACATCAAAAAGTGTGTGTCAGTGTGTGTGTTGGGAAAAAGGAACAAAGTAGTATTAGTATTAGTCATTTCTAATGACTCTCAAAGGAACTAAACGCTAAGTGAAATTCTGTGCATGAGTGTGCTTAAAAGATATAGCTCTGATCATCATGATTAATACCATGACATAATATTTCAGATTGTTTTCAATGAAATTTAAAGACAGAAATAATGTCATACCTATTTTAAGTATGCTATTGCATACTCATAATTAGCCCCAAAGTGAAGATAGGTAGGTTTACTTTTACTGCCATTTGTTTTTAAAATGAGAATATTTCATTGACAAGAGTAGGATATTCTGATTGTCTTCAAATAAGAGAAATAAACTCTACTTCATAATTTACTTCTACCTTGTTACCTAGTAGAATATCGTTTATTTCTTAGAACCTGTTTCCTATAATAAATGATATAAATCATGATCCTCATCTTTCTACAAAGTTGAAATATGCAAAGACTAACTGAAAGGTTGCCTTCACCTATTTTATTTTCATGCGAATTATTTAAGCGACACAGATGCAGTTTCTTTATTTAATTGGCAGATAAGCAATCAAACTGAAGCAAATCAAGTTATAAACCTGTAGAATAATATAGACATAAATCCACTGAAACACATTCAATTAATATTCACATCCTCTGCATATATTTGGAATCATTTTTTGCTCATATGAAGCTAACCCTAATCCTCTATCCATAGCCACATATAATGCCAATACAGGCATCTGGAGGTTTAGCAGTCTTCTGTTTTTTCTTTCTTTTTATTTTATTTTTCTCCAGGCTCTTCAATTTTTATCTTTTTCATTGACTCCACTAAGCTTCTCCTGAGCTTTCTAAGGTTGACAAAGTTGTCCTCTGGCATGTTTTTGCCAGCTGTCATGACTCATAGTGCAATTTAAGCCTCTGTTGCACACTATTGTAAATCCAGGTAATGAAAGCCACAAACTTTTCACAAGCATTATGAAGCTGACATCTGTCAAGATAAATATTGTGCAGTCAGCAAGAAGGATATGGTTTAGAGGGCTCAGTTAACCTTGATATGTCATTAAAGAACGCTTTAGATGTCCCTTCAAAGTATAGTGATTTTGTATGTTACTGTTCTGTAAAAATTGCAGATTAGTATGATGTCCTTAATAAGTAATAGTTTAAATTTTAAGAACATATGTGTGTTGGAGAAAAAGGATTAATTTTTTCCTAAGCCCATTATTACAAAAAACAACGGTATGATTTTATAGGTAATTTCTACTTATGTTTTGGTATATTTCATTATAATAGTAATTAATACATATTATTTAAATAAAATATACACATATGTGAAAATAGAAATATGAGGAATATCATGATTATTTCTACCATCAAAAACCTCTTAATTTTATTTAGACTTTATATCCTTCCAATATCCTGTTATTTGTAGGTTGAACACTTTATGAAATCCTGCATCTTATTTTTCAGTAAAATTTATGTCAAACATAATCATGTTAATCTAAGTGCTAACATAAAGTTATCCTACCACTTTCTGGGTACTACTGACAGAAGGAGTTCACAGAGTGCTTTAATTACAACTGATATGACAACTATAAAAATAGGTTCTAACATTGACCATTTCCTATAGATCAGACTGCTAAGTGATGTATATATAATGAGATAATTCTAATGTAATCCTAATGATGATCGTATTGACATATTGTTATATGTATATTTATATATATAATTTATTATTTTCAATATATGTAAATTATTATATAAATGTGATAACCAACATTATATCATTATAGCTCCTCTGTGTTATAAACAGGAAGCCAAAGATTAGAGGAGTAAAAGAAACTAGTTGAGACAACACAGCCAGTAAGGGGAAGGGCTGGCACTTGAATAGGGTCTTGTAAACATCTATAAAATTATTTCCTATAATATCCTATCATATCTAACAACATTTGTTATTTTTAGACTTTTTGAAGATAGTCATTCTAACAGGTGTGAGGTGATATCTAAATGTTGTTTTTATTTACATTTCTCTAATAATTAGTGATGTTGAGCATCTTGTTGTGTGCCTATTAGCCATCTGTATGTCTTTTGTAAAGAAATGTCTATTCATGTCTTCTGCAAAGTTTTTGATTGGGCTCTTTTTTTTTGATATTGAGTTGCATGAGCTGTATATACATTTTGGTTATTAACCCCTTGTTGGTCACATAAATTTCAAATATTTTCTGCCATTCCATAAGTTTTCTTTTCATTTTGTTGATGGTTTCCTTTGCTGTGCAAAAGCTTTTAAGTTTGATTGCAACTGATTTTTTGTTTGTTTTTATTTCTTTTGCCTTAGGAGACAAGTCCAAAAGAATTACTACGATTTATGTCAAAGAGTGTTCTGTCTATTCCTCTTCTAGGAGTCTTATGGTTCCAGGTCTTTAAACCATTTTGAGTTTATTTTTTGTATATGGTAGGAGAAAATGTTATAATCTATTGTTTTACATGTAGTAGTCCAGTTTTCCCAGCACCAATTGTTTAGAAAACTGTCTTTTCTCCATCGTATATTCTTGTCTCCATTGTTGTAGACTAATTGACCCTAGGTGCTTGGGTTTATGTTTGGGTTCTCTGTTCTGTTCCACTGATTATGTGTCTGTTTTTGTGCCAGTACTATGCCATTTCGGTTACTATAGCTTTGTAGTACAGTCTGAAGTCTGGAAGGGGTATACCTCCAGCTTTGTACTTTTTTCTCAAGATTGCTTAGGCAGTGCAGGGTCTTTTGTGGTTCCAATGAATTTTAGGATTATTTGTTTTAGTTCTGTGAAAAATATCATGGGTATTTTGATGGAGATTGCATTAAATCTGTAGATTGCTTTGAAAAGTATGGCCATTTTAACATTTTAATTTTTTTGTATGTACTTATTGCCATTTTATTACCTGTTTTCCAAATTTTTGGTAGTTCTTCTCTGTTGATTTCCTCTTTTTTGTTTCTACCAATGTAGTTTGATAACTTTCTTTAGTAGTATGACTGGGTTTCTTTCTTTGTAAATGTCATATATCTATTGTAGGTTTTTGATTTGTCATCACCATTGGGTTCATATATGCTGACCGATAATTAAATCTACTTGTTTTACAACTTGTAGTAATTTAAGTTCAAATACATTCTGAAGGATGTACATTTTTTACCCCTTTCCCCCACATTTTGTTTCTTTGATGTTGTATTTTACATCTTCATGCTTACCCCTGAACTGTTTTGTAATTATAGGTGCTTTTACATTTTTTGTGTGTTTTAATCTTCATACTAGTTTACTGTAGTAATCTTCAGTCCTTACTGTATATTTACCCCTCCTAGTGGGATCTTCCCTTTCCTATAGATTTTCATTTTCCATTTAGAGAAGACCCTTCAGTATTTTTTAGAGTAGTTTTTGTATTGATGAATTCTTCTAGTTTTTGCCTCTGGCCTGCAAAATTTCTGCAGAGGTAACCTTAAAGGAATTCTCTTTTATGTGACTCTCTGTTTTTCTTATTCTGCCTTTAGAATTCTCCCTTTATCCTTTACTTTTGCCACTTTAAAATTAGATATGTCTTGGAGTGGGTCTGCTTAGGTTCATCTTGTTTGGGACCCTCTGTGCTTCCTCTATCTGGATATCTGTATCCTTCTTTAGGTTTGAGACATTTTTAGTCATAATATCTTCAAACACATTTTCAATCCCCTTCTCTCTTTCTTCTTCTGAGATCCCTATAATGTGAATATTGACACATTTAATTTTATCCCAAAGATCTCATAGATTGCTTTAATTTGTTCCTCTTCCTTTCTTCTGTTTGATTGGATGATTTTCCATTATTCTATTTTCCATATCACTTAGCATTCTTCTGTATCACTTAGTCTGTTATTTATTCCTTGTAGAGTATTTTTTATTTCAGATATTGAAAAATCTGTTTTTGATTGGGTATTCTTTATTGTTTCTAGCTTCTTTTTAAAATGTTCTGTGTTTAGATCTATTTTTTCCCTAATTCAGGCAGCATTTTTATTACCAATATTTTGAATTCTTTTGCTAGTGAATTATTTATTTCTGTTTTATTATGTATTTTTTCAGGTTTTTCTCTTGCCCTTTCAATTGAGACTAGTTCCTCTGCCTTCTCATTTTACTTATTCTTCTCTGCCTCTGTGAATTTATATGGAATAGTAACCTACGATGGTCTTGAAAGGGTGTTCTTATTTGGGAGCATTCCTATGCAGATTGTTTGCTGAATGCCTTTGGTTGGAAGGCTGGATTTGATGTAGATGTCAGTCATGTCTTTCCTCAGCATCTGCTGGAGCGTTGACCTTGGTAGGGTGTGGTTCTGGACATGGAGGAGATAGAGCCTGTGCATGGTGTATGGTGGGACTTCCTCTCTGCTCAGCGGCCTTCACTGCCCTGGTAGAGGTGGAAGCTGTTAAAATGGAAGCCCTGTGGGTCAGGTTCAAGCTGGCTCTGTTCCCTTTAAGTGTGACTTGTCCCTTCTCTCTGCCCCAGTACCTTTGATCCAAAGGAGGGGAGTGCTAAAGCAAGTGGGACTCATGTGCCTACAGGGATCTGATGCTCTGCCCATGTAGTGTTGCAGCTCTGCCCAGACACAGCCCATGGTTAAATCTTTTCCTCAGTCATGGACATCTCAGATCTAGTACTGAGCTGTGGCATGGAGTGAGTGAGTGGGGCCTGATTGTTCACTTGGCTTTGGCTCTGGCACACAGCAAAACAGATACAGGAAACTCTGCAGCTGTGAGACGTCTGGCCTACTTCTGGGGCACCACTTAAGTGAGTGTCAACAGTTGCTGCCACAGCCCCATTTGGGCTCCATCCAGGACCAGGTCGCTTCTATGTCCCAAGGTCAAGTCTTTTCCTAGGTCCTGGCCACCCTAGATGCAGTGCCACACTGTGGCATAGACTGGGGTCAGGGTGTTTGCTTGGCTCTGCCTTGGGAGCATGGCAAGGTGGGGAGCATGGTAAGGTGGTCATGAGAAACCTGGCAGCAAGTACGGAAGACCTCTGTCTGCCACAACTGGGGGTAAGCCGGCACCCATGCACTCCTCAAGAGTGGAGTCCAGGCTTCTCAGCCTTTCTATCATCTGTCTCAGCAATTCTACAACCAGTTTGTGTAGCACCCCATGACTGGGATGCCCCGTCTGTGGCTTGACCCACTCACTCCCTAGGATGGGGATCCACCTATGCAATCTCTCTTTTCCTCTGAGTCCCCCTCCTAGAACTTGATCACTTTTCTTCTCATCCTACCTTATTACATGTTTATCTTTGTTAGAGCCTTGGTTGCACAGGAGTCCTTCCGCTAGTTTCCAGCTGGTTTTCATTGAGAATTCTACCACATGCAGATGTATTTTTGATGTGTTCATGAGGGGAGGTGAGATCCATGTCCTCCTACTCTGCCATCTTGATCTCTCCTCCTCCAAGTTAGCCTACGTTTTATCACAGGTTGGTAGAATGAGGAAATAATATTAAGAAAAATAATAAATAGTCTAACATTAAAATTCTATTTTAACTATCATCCCCGATCACATTTAAACCAACTGACCAAGAAAGCTATTACACAAGGCAAAGAGTCAGCGACACCTCAGTCTTTCACTTGCCTTACTATCTTTTGGAGCTATGTATGATAGCATAATATCCTAAAACCAAAAGCAGAACTCAGAAAGAAGTGGTCAGGCTAATCATCATCCTATAAAATCTATTGCATCAGACATACCAAAGCAATAAGTTACAGTATGCAATTCCAGGCTAGCTCAGATTCACCTTGTGCTACATGCATGCTGCCTCAATCTTGTGTCACATCTTCTTATTTGTGCCTATGATTTTCACAATGTATGCAAACACAACTTGATCAGGGACAATACTTAATATACTGTGGACAGGAGCTGGCGGAAAAATGCTCCAGCTTCAGTCCTTGAGAAGACAATACTGGGATCATTTCTATATGTGTCAGGAGACCTCCATAGAAATTTCTTAACACATCCTTATTGTTGGTTTCTCCTAACTTGTCTCATGACCTCTTATCCATTTCTTTGTTTCTTGTAATCACTTCCCAAATAAACTATCTACACACAATTCTTTTTCTAAGGCTCTGCTTTTTAAAAAAACACGTCACAATATTCATCATGTATTTATGGAGTTATTTTAAAACTTTCCCCTTCCCTTAGAAAAGATATTTATACTTAATAAAAGGAAATGAAAGATATGTTATCTACATCTCTTTATCCCTCTATCTAATATATAGATATACATATTCACAAACACATTATTACCTTCTCTTCTTTACTGTGGTAATAATGAATTTTTAGGCACTTGATTTATAAAACTGTATGAGAATTTCCAATACTATCCTATACTAACAGGTGCCTATGAAAGCTTTTCTAATGAATTATCTTGCTTTTGATTTCTTTTTGAAGAAAGGAGAGATGTGGTAAAAAATAAGATCAAAAGAAGATATCTGCCCATTTTTTTTCATCTTACATTTTGAGAATCATTTCTATCTGTATTCCAGAACCCACAGCAATAACAAATATAATAAGAGAAAAATATCATGCTAAAGAATAGTAGAGGTAAGGTGAGACCTTAAAGAACAAAATCAGTGTGTCAAATGTTGAAAGTTGATATTTCTGGTAGACACAGGACTGCTATAAAGATGAATAGTGTATGGATTAAAGACCTAAATGTAAGGCCAGAAACTATCAAACTCTTAGAGGAAAACATAGGCAGAACACTCTATGACATAAATAACAGCAAGATCCTTTTTGACCCACCTCCTAGAGAAATGGAAACAAAAATAAACAAATGGGACCTAATGAAACTTCAAAGCTTTTGCACAGCAAAGGAAACCATAAACAAGACCAAAAGACAACCCTCAGAATGGGAGAAAATATTTGCAAATGAAGCAACTGACAAAGGATTAATCTCCAAAATTTACAAGCAGCTCATGCAGCTCAATATCAAGAAGACAAACCACCCAATCCAAAAATGGGCAGAGCACCTAAATAGACATTTGTCCAAAGAAGATATACAGATTGCCAACAAACAAACACATGAAAGGATGCTCAACATCATTAATCATTACAGAAATGCAAATCAAAACTACAATGAGGTATCATCTCACACCAGTCAGAATGGCCATCATCAAAAAATCTAGAAACAATAAATGCTGGAGAGGGTGTGGAGAAAAGGGAACACTCTTGCACTGCTGGTGGGAATGTGAATTGGTACAGCCACTATGGAGAACAGTATGGAGATTCCTTAAAAAACTACAAATAGAATTACCATATGACCCAGCAATCCCACTACTTGGCATATACCCTGAGAAAACCATAATTCAAAAAGAGTCATGTACCAAAATATTCATTGCAGCTCTATTTACAATAGCCGGGACATGGAAGCAACCTAAGTGTCCATCATCGGATGAATGGATAAAGAAGATGTGGCACATATATACAATGGGATATTACTCAGCCATAAAAAGAAACAAAACTGAGTTATTTGTAGTGAGGTGGATGGACCTAGAGTCTGTCATACAGAGTGAAGTAAGTCATGAAGAGAAAAACGAATACCATATGCTAACACATATATATGGAATCTAAGGAAAAAAATTTCATGAAGAACCTAGGGGTAAGATGGGAATAAAGACACAGACCTACTAGAGAATGGACTTGAGGATATGGGGAGGGGGAAGGGTAAGCTGTAGCAAAGTGAGAGAGTGGCATGGACATATCTATTTTACATTTGGTAGTGTATATAACTAGTGGGAAGCAGCCGCATAGAACAGGGAGATCAGCTCGGTGCTTTGTGACCATCTGGAGAGGTGGGATAGGGAGGGTGGGAAGGAGGGAGACGCAAGAGGGAAGAGATATGGGAACATATGTATATGTATAACTGATTCACTTTGTTATAAAGCAGAAACTAACACACCATTGTAAATCAATTGTACTCCAATAAAGATGTTAAAAAATATATTTTTTTTGTAAAATAGTAACCTTCTATAGTCTTGACTCCAGAACTTAGGTTAAGAAATAGCAGAACATGGGCTTCCCTGGTGGCGCAGTGGTTGGTGGTCTGCCTGCCGATGCAGGGGACACGCGTTCATGCCCCAGTCCGGGAAGATCCCACATGCCGCGAAGCGGCTGGGCCCATGGGCCATGGCCGCTGAACCTGTGTGTCCGGAGCCTGTGCTCCACAACGGGAGAGGCCACAGCGGTAAAGGCCCCAGGGGGGAGAGGCCCCCGTACAGCAAAAAAAAAAAAAAAAATGTAAAAAGACATAGCAGAACATTGAAGTCTCATGGTAGATGGGGAAAAGGAAAATGGACTTTAAAGCTCCTCTTCAGAAGTGGTGCACATAACTTTCACAAACGGTAAATTGGCTAAGCAAGTCACTTGCAACTCCAGTGTTTTTTTTGTTTTTTGTTTTTGGCGGTACACGGGCCTCTCACTGTTGTGGCCTCTCTCGTTGCGGAGCACAGGCTCTGGGCATGTAGGCTCAGTGGCCATGGCTCACGGGCCCAGCTGCTCCGCGGCATGTGGGATCTTCCCAGACCGGGACATGAACCCATGTCTCCTGCATCGGCAGGCGGACTCTCAACCACTGCGCCACCAGGGAAGCCCAACTCCAGTGTTTAACAAGGCAGAAATGTATAATGTTCTGGCAGAGAGGAAGAAATACTCATGACAAAAAAAAGTGATCTATATTTCCTTGAAAAAAAAAAAAGAATAGTGTGCAGTGACAAATCTAATTAACACATATGGAGACACATTCCATTCACTTCAGTGTTTTTGTGATATCCAAGGTGAGGATGTTGTCAAAGGGAGTTATTTTCGAGTTTGTAATTTTCAATTAGATTTCTGCAAAACGTAACATGAATTTTCACAAAAATAAATAGCTAAGCTTCCTTTTCAATTTGCTATTCCTGTAGCATCTTATCAAGAATAGTGCCTATTTTCATAGCAAGACAAATTTCTGCTTTATGAGTCACTCGTTTACACTGTAAACCTTACTAAATTGTGAAAGAAGACTTACTTATGAACAGAAGATTTCAGCTATAAATTATTTCGCTCTCCTTTTATCTAAATTCAGTGTTTCAAATCCTTATTCTTACATTCTATTGCATTATTCTTTTTTTATCTGTCAAATCATGCATACTATAACTATGTTATGGTAACACTAAATCAGCTGGTCTGTAGACTTACACACACTATACTCAAATATTTGTGAATCAGTGAATCACTGGCTCTGCTTATCTTAGAAGCATCATCTTGAATAACACAAAACAATGAGTAACTTCTATACTCTTAGAAAAGTTTAAAATAGTTTAAAAAGCAGGTAAATTAGGTAGGACATCTACCAAATTCTTAAATGCTTATGCTTTTAAAACAATATTGCACTTTGCTATCTTTATAGCCTTAATCTAAAGTTATCTTACAGTGATATATTTTCCCCCAAATCCTATCATCTGTCGACAATCCTAAAACTGCAAATTGTATTAACAACTACTATTCATTATTTAAAATGTTCACTTCAGTATCACATTCTCAAACAAGGATATGTGCTAGAGGAATAACAGCTTTGCATCTACACTGAATCTAAATGGGTTTGTTGAATGAACTTTCTGAAACAGGTGTTCCTTAACAAGGAATATCACTGAGAGACTTTCAGCTGCTCTCAGCATTGAGGATACATCATAAGGAATAGCTGTTTCCTTTTTCAGTCCCTCTAAATATGGAAACAATCTCCTTATTCTTGACTTCTGATGAATGTCATAAAACTAGAATAATCTAGTGTGTACCCTTTTGAGCATCACTTCTTTCACATAGCATGGGTTTGAGACTTATCTATGTTATTTTTGTCACTTCATTTGTTATAATGCTGAATAGTATTCCATTGTATGGATGTTTCATAGCTGGTTTATCAGTTCACCTATCGAAGGACATTTAGATGTCTCCATGCTGGACTATTAAGAATAATGGTGCTATAATCATCCATACACAGATTTTTTTTGTGAACAAGAATTTTTGTAGGCAATTCTTTAGAGTGAACACTTGGGTCTAGTACTGCTGGGTCATATATAAGTGGATGTATAACATTTTTGAAACTACTGAACTATTTTCCACCATCTTTCATTGCTATCAACAATGTATGAAGTTTCAAGTTACTCTGCATTCTAGTTAGTACTTGTTACTGTCAGTTTCATTGAATTTTGTTTTTTTCATTTTAGCTAACCTAATAGGTGTGGTGTCATGGTTTTAATTTGCATGCTCCTAATGACTAATAATTTTGAAAATCCTGTCTCATGCTTACTTACTAACTGCATAAAGTTTTAATGAAATATTTATTCAAATCTTTGGCTAATTTTTTGTTGGGTTATTTGCTTTATTGCTTAGTTCTGAAAATTTTTAATATATTCTGTATATAAGTCATTTGTGTATAAGTGATTGCAAATATATTCTCCTAATATGTAGCTTGTTTATTCATTCTATTAATAATGTTAGAAAACAGTAAAAGTTTAAAGTTTATATTAAGTTCAACTTTTATATTTTTTCTCATATGGATTGTGCTTTTATTTTTGTATCTAAGAATCTATTGCTGGATTCCGGACAAGATGGCAGAGTATAAGGACTTGAGCTCACCTCCTCTCAGGCAAACACCAAACTACAACTAACTAATTACTGAACAAGCAACAAAGATGAACCTACCAAAAAAAGATATTTTACATCCAAAGACAAAGAAGAACCCACAAAGAGATGGTAGGAGGGGCACTTTTGCAACATAATCAAATTCCATACCTGCTGGGTGGTTGATGCACAAACTGGAAAATAATTGTATTGCAGAGGTTCTCCCACGGGAGTGAGAGTTCTGAGCCCCACATCAGGCTCACCAACCTGAGGGTCTGGTATTGGGAAGAGGAGTCCCCAGAGCATCTGGCTTTGAAGGCCATCAGGGCTGGATTGCAGGAGTTACTTCTTGGAGGGCTCACACAAGATTTCACATGCACTGGGACCAGAACAAAGCAGTGACTCCATAGGAGCCTGGGGAAGAGAGACCTACCTGTGCTCTTGGAGGGTCTCCTGGGGAGGTAGGGGTGGCTATGGCTCACTGTGGTGTCAAGGACACTGGTGGCAGAGGCCCTAGGGAATATTGATTGGCATGACATCTCCTGGAGGGTGCAATTTTGGCACTGAGACCTGGCCCCACCTAACAACCTGCAGTCTCCAGTGCTGGGATGCCTCAGGCCAAACAACCAACAGGGAGGAGCACAGCCCTGTCTATCAGCAGAAAGGCTCTGTAAAGTTGAACTGAGGTTACAGTCACCTCTAAACTCATCCTTTGACACGGTCCTGCTCACCAGAGGGACAAGATCCAGCTCCACCCATCAGAGGGCAGGTATCAGTCCCTCCCACCAGGAAGCCTGCATAAGCCCTTGGACCAACCTCACCCACCAGGTGGCAGACACCATAAGCACTACAATCCTGCAGCCTAAGAAATGGAGACCACAGACACAGAAAGTTAGACAAAATGAGAAGTCAGAGAAATGTTACAGACAAAGGAACAAGATAAAAACCCAGAAAAATATCTAAGTGAAGTAGAGACAGCCAATCTACCTGAAAAGGAATTCAGAAAAAGAATTCAGAATAATGGTAGTAAAGATGATCCAAGATATCAGAAAAAGAATGGAGGCACAGACTGAGAAGATATAAGAAATGTTGAACAAAAACCTAGAAGAATTAAGGAACAGAGATGAACTGTACAATAGCAGAAATGAAAAACACAATAGAAGGAATCAATAGCAGGATAAATGAGCAGAAGAATGAATAAGTGAGCTGGAAGACAGAGTAGTAAAAATCACTGCCTCAGAACAGAATAAAGAAAAAAGAATGAAAAGAAATGAAGACAGCCTAAGAGATGTATGGGACAACATTTAACACACCAACATTCAAATTATAAGAGTCCCAGATGGAGAAGAGAGATAAAAAGGGGCAGAGAAAATATTTAAAGAGATTATAGCCCAAAACTTCCCTAACATGGGAAAGGAAACACTCACTAGAGCCCAGGAAGTGCAGAGAGTCAAATATGGGATAAACCCAAGGAGAAACATGACAAGACACCTATTAATCAAACTGACAAAAACTTAAAGACAAAGAGAAAATGCTAAAAGCAACAAGGGAAAAGCAATAAATAACATACAAGGAAATTCCCATACAGTTATCACCTGATCTTTCAGCTGAAACTCTGCAGGCCAGAAGAGAGTGGCATGATATATTTAAAGTGATGAAAGGGTAAAATCTACAACCAAGAAAACTCTACCCTGCAAGGCTCTTGTTCAGATTTGAGGAGAAATCAAAAGCTTTACAGAGAAGCAAAAGCTAACAGAATTCAGCACCACCAAATCAGCTTTACAACAAATGCTAGAGGAACTTCTCTAGGCAGAAAAGAAAAACCCACAACTAGAAACAAGAAAATTACAAATGGGGAAACTCACCAGAAAAGGCAAACATACAGTAAAGGAAGGAAATCATCCAAAAAAACCCATGATATCAAAACCAGCAATCATGAGAAGAGGAGAGTACAAATGCAGGATATTGAAAATGCATTGAAAGTAAGAGACCAGCAACTTGAAATAATCTTGTTTATATATAGACTGCTATATCAAAACCTCATGGGACCCACAAATCAAAAAACCTATGATAGATATACACACAGAAAGAAAAAGCAATCCAAACACAACACTAAAGTTAGTCATCAGATCACAACAGAAGAGAACAAAAGAGGAAGGGAAGAAAAAAAGACCTACAAAACCAAATCCAAAACAATTAACAAGACAGCAATAAGAACACTCATATTGATAATTACCTTAAAGGTAAATAGATGGAATGCTCCAACCAAAAGACAAAGACGGGCTGAATGGATACAAAAACAAGACCCATATATATGCTGTCTACAAGAGGCCCACTTCGGATCTAGGGACACATGCAGACTGAAACTGAGGGGGTGAAAAAAAGATATTCCATGCTAATGGAAATCAAAAGAAAGCTGGAGTAGCAATACTCATATCAGACAAAATAGACATTAAAATAAAGACTGTTATAAGACACAAAGAAGAACACTACATAATGATCAAGGGATCAAACCAATTAGAAGATATAACAATCATAAATACATATGCCTCCAACAAAGGAGCACCTCAATATCTAACGCAAATGCTAACAGCCATAAAAGGAGAAATTGAGAGTAACACAATAATAGTAAGGGACTAAAAAATACAAACAAGTGGAGGCTAAACAACATATTGCTAAACAACCAATGGATCACTGAAGAAATCAAAAAGGAAATCAGAAAATACTTAGAGACAAATGAAAACAAAAGTACAATGATCAAAACCTATGGGACATAGCAAAAGCACTTCTAAAGGGAAAGTTTACAGCAATACAATCTTTCTTCAGGAAAGAAGAAATATCTCAAATAAAAACCTAACTTTACACCTAAAGAAACTAGAGAAAGAAGAAAAAATAAAACCCAAAGTTAGTAGAAGGAACGAAATCATAATGATCATCACAGAAATAAATGAAATAGATACAAAGAAAACCATAGAAAGGATCAATGAAACTGAAGGTTGGTTCTTTGAAAGGATAAACAGAATTGATAAAGCTTTAGCCGGACTCATCAAGAAAAGAGGGAGAGGGTCTAAATAATTAAAATTGGAAATAAAAGAGGAGAAGTTACAACAGACACCACAGAAATACAAAAAATTATGAGAATACTATGGGCAGCTATATGCCAATAGAATGAACAACCTATAAGAAAATCACAAATTATTAGAAAGGTAAAACCTTCCAAGACTGAACCAGGAAGAAACACAAAATACGAATAGATGAATCACAAGTACTGAATTGAAACTGTGATTTAAAAATTTCCAACAAACGAAAGTCCAAGACCAGATGGCTTCACAGGCAAATTCTATCAAACATTTAGAGAAGAGTTAATACCCATCCTTTTCAAACTCTTTCAAAAATAGCAGAGGAAGGAACACTCACAAATTCATCCTATGAGACCACCATCACCCTGATACCAAAACCAGACAAAGACACCACAAAAAAAGAGAAAGTTACAGGTCAGTATTACTGATGAACACAGACACAAGAATCCTCAACAAAATACTAGCAAACTGAATCCAACAATACACTTAAAGGATCATATATCATGATCAAGTGGGATCTATCCCAGGGATGCAAGGATTCTTCAATATCAGCAAATCAATCAGTGTGATACACCGCATCAACAAATTGAAGAATATAAACCATATGATACTACCAAATGTAAAATAGATAGCTAGTGGGAAGCAGCCACATAGTACAGGGAGATCAGCTCCATGCTTTGTGACCACCTAGAGGGGTGGGATAGGGAGGGTGGGAGGAAGACACAAGAGTGAGGGGATATATGTATACATATAGCTGATTCACTTTGTTATACAGCAGAAACTAACACACATTGTAAAGCAATTATACTCCAATAAAGATGTTAAAAAAAAGAACCCCTGCAAAAAGAAATTTTAAAAATAATAATACTTAAAAAAAACCCAAACAAACATATGATCATCTCAATACATGTAGAAAAAGCTTTTGACAAAATTCAACACACATTTATGATAAAACCTCTCCAGAAAGTGGGCATAGAGAGAACCTATCTCAACATAATAAAGGCCATATATAACAAACTCACAGCTAATGTCATTCTCAATGGTGAAAAGCTGAAAGCATTTCCTGTAAGATCAGGAGCAAGACAGGGATGTCTACTCTCACCACTTTTATCCAACATAGTTTTGGAAGTACTAGACACAACAACCAGAGAAGTAAAAGACATAAAAGAAATCTGAACTGGAAAAGAAGTTAAACTGTCACTGTTTGCAGATGACATGATACTATATGTAGAAAATCCCAAAGACGCTACCAGAAAAGTACGAGAGCTCATCAATGAATTTGGTAAAGTCGCAGGTTACAAAATGAATACACAGAAATCTATACATTTCTGTATATTAATTTTGTAACCTGCAACTTTACCAAATTTTGAAGTAACAACAAAAGATCAGAAAGAGCAATTAATCAGAAAGAACAATCCCATTTACCATCACATCAAAAATAATAAAATACCTAGGAATAAACCTACCTAAGGAAACAAAAGATCCGTACTATGAAAACTATAAGATGCTAATGAAAGAAATTGAAGATGACACAAACAGATGGAAAGATATACCATGTTCTTGGATTGGAAGAATCAATATTATCAAAATGACTATACTACCCAAGGCAAGCCATAGATTCAATGCAATCTCTATCAAATTGTCAATGGCATTTTTCACAGAACTAGAACAAAAAATCTTACAATTTGTATGAACACACAAAAGACCCAAATAGCCAAAACAATCTTGAAAATGAAAAATGGAGCTGGAGGAATCAGGCTCCCTGACTTCAGACTATACTACTAAGCTACGGTAATCAAAAGAGTATGGTACTGGCACAGAAACAGAAATATATATCAATAGAACAGGATAGAAATCCCAGAAATATACCCACACACCTATGTTCAATTAATCTATGACAAAGAAGGCAAGAATATACAATAGCAAAAGACAGTCTCTTCAATAAATGATGCATGGAAAACTGGACAGCTACAAGCAAAAAAATGATATTAGAACATTCTCTAATACCATATACAAAAATAAACTCAAAATGGATTAAAGACCTAAATGTAAGGCTGGATACTATAAAACTCTTAGAGAAAAACATAGGGAGAACTTTTTGACATAAATTGCAGCATTATCGTTTTGGATCCATCTCCTAGAGTAATGAAAATAAAGACAAAAATAAACAAATTGGACCAAATTGAACTTAAAAGCTTTTGCACAGCAAAGGAAGCCATAAATGAAACAAAAGGACAACCCACGGAATGGGAGAATATATTTGCAAATGAAGTGACCCACAAGGGTTTAATCTCCAAAGTAGACAAACAGCTCACACAGCTCAATATCAAGAAAACAATCCAATCAAAAAATGGGCAGAAGACCTAAATAGACATTTCTCCAAAGAACAAATATAGATGGCCAACAGGCACATAAAAAGATGCTCAACACTGCTAATTATTAGAGAAATGCAAATCAAAACTACAATGAGATATCATCTCACCGGTCAGAATGGCCATCATAAAAAATCCTACAAACAATAAATGCTGGAGAGGGTGTGGAGAAAAGGGAACCTTCCTACACTGTTGGTGGGAATGTAAATTGATACAACCATTATGGAGAAGAGTATGGAGGTTCCTTAAAAAACTAAATATAGAACTACCATATGATCCAGCAATCCCACTCCTGGGCATATACCCTGAGAAAACCATAATTTGAAAAGATATATGCACCCCAATGGTCATTGCAGCACTGTGTATTGCACAGTAGCCAAGACATGGAAGCAACCTAAATGTCTATCAACAGATGAATGGATAAAGAAGATGTCGTACATATATACATTGAAATATTACTCAGCCATAAAAATGAAATAATTCCATTTGCAGCAACATGGATGAACCTAGAGATTATCACACTAAGTGAAGTATGTCAGACAAAGACAAATATCATATGATATCACTTATATGTGTAATCTTAAAAAAAACTGATACAAATAAACATATTTGCCAAACTGAAACAGACTCACAGCCTTCAAAAGCAGACTTGTAGTTACCAGGAGAGGGGGAGAAACGTGGGGGGGGGGGGCAGGATAAATTAGGAGTTTGGGATTAATATATACACACTAAAGTAAGTTCCCTACATATGAATGAATTCCATTCTGAGAGTGCATTCATAAGTCCAATTTCTTTAAGACTTGTAGTTACCGGGGGGGAAGGAGAAAGGGGGGGGGGGGGGCAGGATAAATTAGGAGTTTGGGATTAATATATACACACTAAAGTAAGTTCCCTACATATGAATGAATTCCATTCTGAGAGTGCATTCATAAGTCCAATTTCTTTGTAAGTCCAACAAAATTAGCCTAGGTACCCAACTAACACAATCAACCATACAGTACTGTACTGTGATAGGTTTATAATACGTTTCACACAAATAATACATAAAACACAAACACAGAAAATAAAGAAAACATTTTTAATCTTACAGTACAGTACCTTGAAAAGCAGTATAGTACAACAGCTGGCATACAGGGGCTGGCATCAGGTGAACAGGCAAGAAGAGTTACTGCCTGGAGGAGGGAAAGGAGGTGGGAGATGTTAGAGCTGAAGGATCATCAGCTATAGGAAAAGGAGGGCAAGCTACAATTTCACTCATGCCTGACGTTGATGGAATGCATGTTCACGTCTTTGAATGTTCATAACTTGAAGGTTCGTATGTAGGGGGCTTACTGAGCTATATATAAAATAATCAAAGGGACTACTGTATAACACAGGAAACTCTCTTTAATATTCTGTAATAACCTATATGGGAAAAGAATCTGAAAAAAAATTAAATTTAAAAAGAAGAATCTATTGCTTAACCCAAGTTTACACTTTTATTCCCCTAAGATTTCAATAAAAATTTTATAGTTTTACAGTTCATGTTTAAGTATGGGTGTTTTTTTCCCATATGGTTATGCAAAAATATGTAGTTGTTTTAGTACCATTCTGTTAAAAGATTACCCTTTCTCTCTTTCAAATTGAAGTATATTTGAACTTCATCAAAAATATCCCCACACACATTGGAAAAACAACAACAGCAGCAACAGAAGCCTGTTCTCTCTAGTCAAAAAAGGATGAAAAGGGCAGCCTAATAAGACATAAAACTTTTAAACTGTATCCACTTAAGCCAAACACCAAAGAAAAACAGTGGCCCTGGTTCCGTACACACCAATAAAGGCTAAATGAGGCTACAGTGAAGTTCCCAACACTACAACCTGGGTGGTGTCAGAAAATGCCAAGTACAGAGTCAGGACTTTCATCACCACCCATGGGTAACAAGACATCCCCCACTGCCACAGTGTCGTTGGAGAGACCACATCAGTAGCCTAGACATCCACCTCCACTGACAGTAATAAGGGTTCCCTTCATCTCCATGCTAGGTTGATGTCAGATGATGCCTAATAGATAGTTAGAACTTTCAAAATCACCTGGTAACAAGTGGAAATAAGACCACTCCTACCATAGTGTCAGTAGGTACCATGTGAGAAGCTGAAACTTCAATGCCAGCTTAGCAGTAATCAGGAGCCCCATCTCAAGTATCATGAGACAGAAATGGGGCAGTTCCCCTTCCTCTGCCAAAATTAAAGTCAGAAAAAGCTAGTTAAAATGAAATTTAGGGAATTCCTTGGTGGTCCAGTGGTTAGGACTCCGCACTTTTACTGCCGAGGGTGTGGGTTCGATCCCTGGTTGGTCAGGGAACTAGGATCCTGCAAGCCTTGTGGTGCAGCCCAAAATAAAAAATTAAAATGAAGATTTAAATAAGACCCAGAATCTCATCACACAATATATAAATATCCAAGTTTCCATAGAAAATCACCCATCATACCAAGAACCAGGAAAATCTCAATCAAAACAAACAAAAGACAGTAAACTGATGCCAAAACCAAGATTGCAGAGTTGCCAGTATTATCCAACATATGTTTCAAATCAGTTATAATGAAATTGCTTCAGTGATCAATTATGAATATGCATGAAACAAAAACTAAAAAAAAGTCTTAACAAAGAAATATGTCTCAGTATAGAAATAGAAGAAATAAAGGAGAATTGAATAGAAACTTTAGACCTTAAATATACTTTGTCTAAAATGGATGGGCAAAATATCAGATGGAAGAGAAAAAGAGAATCATTGAGCTAAAAGAGTATATTAAAACATACAATATGAAAAAAAGAGGTGTAATACATACTAAAAAAATGAACAGAGCCTCAGATACCTATGGGAATATAACAAAAGGTTTAATACCTATGTAATCAGAGTCCTAGAAGTGGAAGAGAAAGATGTTGAAACTGAAAAAGTACTTAAAAATATAATGACTGAGAACTTAAAAAATGTGTTAAGAGACATAAAACAATAGACTCAAGAAGCTGAAAGAACTACAAATAGGTTACACACAAATTGATCTCTGCCAAACTACGTCATAACTGAACTACTTAAAACTAATGGCAAAGAAAAAAATCATGACAATAGCCAGTGAAAAATGGCACCATACCGATAAGGGGAAAACTGTTTGATTGAAAGTAAACCTCTCAAAAGACATTTTATCTAAGATGTCAAATTTATGAGTATGAAAATTTTCAAAGTATTCCCTTTTTGATGTCTTCAGGGTCTGTAGTAATATCCTCTTTCATTCCTGACATTTGTAGTCTAGACTTCTCTCATTTTTTTCACTCTTACTAGAGGTTTGTCAACTTTTTTGAACTTTTCAAATTACAGGCTCTTTGGTTTACTAATTTTCTCTATTGAATTTCTGTTTTCCATTTCTTTGGAGTATAGTCACAGTCAAAGACCTCTTAGACTGTAATAAGAAAGAACAAATTAAGAGAATAAAAAGATAAACTGCAGGCATGGAAAAAAAATTTCAAGCCTCACATTCAACAAAAATTATCTTAGAATATAGAAAGAACTCTAAACTGAGCAGTTGAAAAAAGCCTTCAACAATTGAATTTAAAAAATGGGCCAAAGGTAGGAACAGACATTTTACCAAAGAGATTATACAAATGCAAACAAGCACATAAAAAATGCTAAACATTATTAGCATTGTGTAAGTATAAATTACAACAATAATGAGATATTATGACACTTCTATCAGGAAGGCTAAAAGGAAAAATAAATAAAGTGGTGACACCAAAAGTTGGAGAGTATTCAGAGAAACTGGATCACTAATACATTGCTCTTTTTTTTTTTAACATCTTTATTGGAGTATAATTGCTTTACAATGGTGTGTTATTTTCTGCTTTACAACAAAGTGCATCAGTTATACATATACATATGTCCCCATATCTCTTCCCTCTTGCGAACCCTCCCTCCCACCCTCACTATCCCAACCCTCGAGGTGATCACAAAGCACGGAGCTGATCTCCCTGTGCTATGCGACTGCTTCCCACTAGCTATGTATTTTACGTTTGGTAGTATATATATGTCCATGTCACTCTCTCACTTTGTCACAGCTTACCCTTCCCCCTCCCCATATCCTCAAGTCCATTCAATGGTAGGTCTGTGTCTGTATTCTTGTCTTGCCCCTAGGTTCTTCATGACCATTTATTTTCTTTTTTTTAGATTCCATATATATGTGTTAGCATATGGTATTTGTTTTTCTCTTTCTGATTTACTTCACTCTGTATGACAGACTCTAAGTCCATCCACCTCACTACAAATAACTCAATTTCTTTTCCTTTTATGGCTGAGTAATATTCCATTGTATATATGTGCCACATCTTCTTTATCCATTCATCACATTGAATCTGTAGATTGCTTTGGGTAGTATAGTCATTTTTACAATATTGATTCTTCCAATCCAAGAACGTGGTATATCTCTCCATCTATTTGTATCATCTTTAATTTCTTTCATCAGTGTCTTATAATTTTCTGCATACAGGTCTTTTGTCTCCTTAGGTAGGTTTATTCATAGATACTTTATTCTTTTTGTTGCAATGGTAAATGGGAATGTTTTCTTAATTTTACATTCAGATTTTTCATCATTTGTGTATAGAATGCAAGAGATTTCTGTGCATTAATTTTTATCCTGCTACTCTACCAAATTCATTGATTAGCTCTAGTATTTTTCTGGTAACATCTTTAGGATTCTCTATGTATAGTATCATGTCATCTGAAAATGCTGATAGCTTTACTTCTTGTTTTCCAATTTGGATTCCTTTTATTTCTTTTTCTTCTCTGATCTCTGTGGCTAAACCTTCCAAAACTATGTTTAATAATAGTGGTGAGAGTCGGCAGCCTTGTCCTGCTCCTGATCTTAGTGGAAATGGTTTCAGTTTTTCACCATCGAGGAAAATGTTGGCTGTGGGTTTGTCATATATGGCCTTTATTATGTTGAGGAAAGTTCCCTCTATGCCTACTTTCTGCAGGGTTTTTATCATAAATTGGTGTTGAATTCTGTTGAAAGCTTTCTCTGCATCTATTTATATGAGCATATGGTTTTTCTCCTTCAATTTGTTAATATGGTGTATCACATTGATTTATTTGTGTATATTGAAGAATCCTTGTATTCTTGGGATAAAACCCACTTGATCATGGTTTATGGTCCTTTTAATATGCTGCTGGATTCTGTTTGCTAGTACTTTGTTGAGGATTTTGCATCTATGTTCATCAGTGATATTCGCCTGTAGTATTCTTTCTTTGTGACATCTTTGTCTGGCTTTGGTATCTGGGTGATGGTGGCCTCGTAGAATGAGTTTGGGAGTGTTCCTCCCTCTGCTATATTTTGGAAGAGTTTGAGAAGGATAGGTGTTAGTTCTTCTCTAAATGTTTGATAGAATTCGCCTGTGAAGCCATCTGGTCCTGGGCTTTTGTTTGTTGGAAGGTTTTTAATCACAGTTTCAATTTCAGTGCTTGTGATTGGTCTATTCATCTTTTCTATTTCTTCCTGGTTCGGTCTTGGCAGTTGTGCATTTCTAAGAATTTGTCCATTTCTTCCAGGTTGTCCATTTTGTTGGCATATAGTTGCTTGTAGTAATCTCTCATGATCTTTTGTATTTCTGCAGTGTCAGTTGTTACTTCTCCTTTTTCATTTCTAATTCTATTGATTTGAGTCTTCTCCTTTTCTCTTGATAAGTCTGTCTAAAGGTTTATCAGTTTTGTTTATCTTCTCAAAGAACCAGCTTTTAGTTTTATTGATCTTTACCATTGTTTCCTTCATTTCTTAATAACACACTCTCTAATACAGTTGGGCCATTTTTCAATAAAACTAAACATGCAACTACCATACAACCCAGAAATTGCACTCTTGAACATTTATCCCAGAAATATTTGAAAAATCTATTTTCATGCAAAAACCTACACATGAATGCTTATGGCTATCTTAATAGCTAAGAAAGGGAAAGACATAAAATGTGCAACAGGTGAATGGTTAAACAGTGGTACATTCATACTTGGAAAACTACCCTGCAATAAAAAGGAAGAAACTATTGATAAAAAAACAACCCAGATGAATCTCCATAAAATTATATTAAGTGAAAAGAAGCCAAGTCCAAATGGTTACATACTGTATCATTCCATCTATATTACATTTTGAAATAACAAAATTATAGAAATAGAGAAATGAATAGTAGCTTCCAGGGGTTAACAGGTAGGTGGAGATGGGAGGGAAGTAAAATAAATATGGTTATAAAAGGTCAAAATGAAGAGTGCTTATAGTGATAGAAATGTTATATATCTTGACTGCATCAATGTCAGTATCTTGGTTGTGATATTGTGCTATAATTTTACAATTATTTTTTACAATTATATTTATAATTATTATTTGAGACAAGTGGATCAAAGGTATACAGGATTTCTTTGTATTATTTCATATAATTCATTCTGCTTCCAAATCTACAATCATTTTAAAATTAAAACTTTAATTAAAATATAAACTTCCCACATATAAGTGGTTCTTTTTCTGGACACTATGTTCTATTCCATTCATTTATATGTCTTTCCTTTCACCAATATCACATTGTCTGACTTCCTATATGTTTATAGTGAGTCTTAAAATCAGATAGTGTGAGTCCTCCAGTTTTGTACTTCTCTTTATCTGGAACAGTAAACAACTGAGATTTTACCCTACTCGTAAGCTAAAAATATTAGCTTCCTACAGTTTCATAATTGCTTGCAAAATACATGGATTGGTGATGGAGACAAAGGAATGTATTGTTTACAGCACAGCAAGCAGCATGAGCTTCATACTCAAAACTATTTACCTTGTCCACAAAGGCCCATGGGGTGAGACAGAAGCAAACCCACATAGATACTGTACAGGCAGTGGGTTTGTTCTATAGATAAGGAAACCTAACCTTATGAAATTGACAATATTATAAGGTTGTTGCTAGTAAATCTGCCCAATCTTTGCCCTAGAGGAGACAAAGCTTCAGGACACTATCATCTAATATTGCTTGTTATACAAACATCATTAAAAAGATATCCCTGGTGGCGCAGTGGTTGAGAGTCCGCCTGCTGATGCAGGGGACACGGGTTCGTGCCCTGGTCCGGGAAGATCCCACATGCTGCGGAGCAGCTAGGCCCACGAGCCATGGCCACTGAGCCTGCACGTCCGGTGCCTGTGCTCCGCAATGGGAGAGGCCGCAACAGTGAGAGGCCCATGTACCACAAAAAAAAAAAAAGAAGATATCCTGGAACAAAAGGATTTTTGCATTTCTGCTACCAGTCATGCAGAAATGCAAGAGACCATGGAAAAGTGTCTCCCAACAATATTTACAAGTCTTCCTACATCACCTTAGCTTCTGGCAAATTCCCCTATAAATATGCCCCTCCACCAGTCTTTCTGACTAATCTAACCAACTGGGGCTGGAAAGAAATCCACTGAATTTGGCACACACAGTATTACATTAAGGCTACTATTAACAGGATTCCAAGAAGCAGAATGCAGCCAACCGGCAGTATGAATTTGTCTGTTGTTTCCTCCAAAGTCTCAAATATCATCAGTGTCTTCCTTAAAATCCTGGTGGCATTCTCCTTCAGTTTTTGTATTGACTTATGCATTTGGTCCAGGACATTTATCCAGGTAGAACAGAATGTATTTATTAGTGATTTCACAGATTCCACCTTTCCCCTTAAAAAGGAATTTTAAAGTATATCTGTCATTTCAATTTCTGGTCAGCGTATATCTGACCAGAAATTGAAGTTAATCTAAATGCCTTCAAGGGCTCAGCTGGCATTTGCTTAAACATTTAAAGGTATCTTACGATCATCCCCTAAGATGCAATTCACCACATTTTCAGGAGGGAGGCAAGTTAATGCTTGGCTTTTATACCAGAAGTAAAACCCCCAGGGTGCACATGGTGTTTCTAAAAAGAAAGTGTTTATAACTGTTGTGCTCTCCAAGTAGATTATATCAGAAATGGGTAATTTTCAAAGACAAAGGTTATTATCCCTTGTACCTTCTAGGATCTAATGTGTTTCCACGCCAGGAACCAGGATGCTGCTCTCCCTCTAACTCCTCAAGTTCTGGGTGCCAAGACCCTTTGTCTGGAAGCATCAGTAACAAGAGGAATAAGATCCTTTTTATAAAATGTAATTTGAATTGCTTGAATTCCTGAGACTTCTACTTGCTGGGAGCCATGTAAAAGGTTATCAGCCAGGCTGGCTTTGAGTTGCTATCAGCGGAATGAAAAAAGCATCATGACCAGGAATTATTATGAAGAAACTATGCATTTTCAAACTAGGTCCATACATAACTCCTATCGTCTCCTGTGTAGTAAAGAACTTAATCATACCCTAAGAGAGGTCTGGCCTTTGCCCTCAGCTCCTGAGAGGTAATCTCTAAGCCCTTAAAATGTCACACATGATCAGAATGTCTCTGCTTGGGGACGTTGGGTTACACTGAATACTATAATAATGGATTTAGAGTAGGGGCTGGCCACACCATGTAGTAACAATGGCATTTATATGAGGGCTTTGGATCATGCAGTATTAGGAGAACTTTGGAGGGGCTGTAGGCTTGAGACTATAATCAACAATGTGGGCAGTCAATTGTGTCTATATAATGGATTCCCAATAAAAATTCTGAACTCAGGCTCAGGTGAACTCACCTAGTTTTCAATTGTCACACATTAATGCTGGGAAAGTAATGCTGTTCTGACTCCATGAGGAGAGGGTGACTGGAAGCTCCATGAGTCAGTCTTCTAGGAGCTTGTGAGGTAGTCTCCCCTACTGTAGGACTAATGGGTTAACTTTCAGCAGGAGTCACAAGTCAGACATGTAGTGGTAGCCTCTGAATCAACAGCAAATTAAGGCTCAATCAGTAGCAGTAGTTGGTGTCATTTTTAGAGAATAGGACCCTACCATGGGAAGATGAATGACCCAGTCAATTAACAGCTGCAAGTTTTTCCACAGTTTGTGGACCTGAAGAAGAATGTCATTAATCTGCCAGTCTGTAGTTTTCCAACTGGCAGACCAAATAGCTAGGCAACTGAGTGAAAGTTCTGCCTTCTGAGTAAAATAACAATGTCTTATTTTTGTCCTACATAGCTAGTGTTGTGGCTAAATAACCCCAGGAGCTAAGTAGACACCATCAGCCTTCAGCTAAACCAAACCATCAAAGGCCCAGGCCCAAACATTTAGATAATCCTTGGAGAATTGTGAGCTAAATTGCAGCAGTGGTTTTGCTTCAGGCAGGGTACTATGGTATAAATATTTATCTAGAGGGACTGGCTGGAAAGATGGCAGAGTAGAAGGACATGAGCACATGCCTTCTTACAAAAACACCAAAATAACAACTAACTGCTGAACAACCATTTACAAAAAAAAGCTGGAACCTACAAAAAAGATACCCTACATCCAAAAGACAAAGAAACCATAACAAGAGGGTAGGAGGAGCACAATTGCAATAAAATCAAATCCCATACCCACTAAGTGGGCAACCCACAAACTAGAAAATAATTACACCACAGAAGTTCTCCCACAGGGGTGAAAGTCCTGAGCCCCACATCAGGCTTCCCAGGCTGGGGGTCCGTCAAAAAGAGGACAAGTCCTCAGAGAATCTGGCATTGAAGGCCAGCTGTGTTTGATTGCAGGAATTCCACAGGACAGGGGAAAAAACTTCACTTTTGGAGGGCACACACAAAGTCCTGTGGACACCGGGAACCAGGGAAAAAAGCAGTGACCTAGTAGGAGACTGGGCCAGACCTACCTGCTAGTATTGGAGGGTATCCTGTAGAGGTAGGGGGTAGCTGTGGCTCACTGTGGGGATAAAAACACTGGCAGTGACAGTTCTGGTGAGTACTCATTGGCATGAGCCCTCCCAGAGGCCACCATTTCCTTCCCAAGACCTAGCCTCACCCAAGAGCCTATAGGCTCCAGTGCTGGGATACCTCAGGCCAATCAACTAACAGGGTGGGTACACAGCCCCACCAATCAGCAAACAGGCTGCTTAAAATCTACCTGAGCATGGCCCTGCCCATCAGAGGGACAAGACCCTGCACCCACGAGTGGGTAGGAACCCTCCCACCAGGAAGCCTTCATAAGCATCTTAGGCTCATCCGCCAGAGGGCAGACAGCAGAAGCAAGAAGAACTACAATCCTGCAGCCTGCAGAATGGAATCCACAATCACAGAAAATTAGACAAAATGAGATGGCAGAGGAATATGTCCCAGATGAAGGAACAAGATAAAACCCCAGAACAACTAAATGAAGTGGAGATAGCCAATCTACCCAAAAAAGAATTCAGAGTAATGATAGTGAAGGTGATCCAAGATATCAGAAAAAGAATGGAGGCACAGATTGAGAAGATGCAAGAAATGTTTAGCAGAGACCTAGAAGAACTAAAGAACAAACAGAGATGAGCAATACAATAACTGAAATGAAAAATACACTAGAAGGAACCAGTAGCAAGGTAACTGAGGCAGAAGAATTGGATAAGTGACCTGGAGGACAGAATGGTGGAAATCACTGCTGTGGAAAAGAATAAAGAAAAAAGAATGAAAAGAAATGAAGACAGTCTAAGAGATGTCTGGGACAACATTAAGCACACCAACATTCACATTATAGGTGTCCCAGATGGAGAAGAGAGAGAGAAAGGACCTGAGAAAATATTTGAAGAGGTAAATACTAAAAACTTCCCTAACAGTTTTCAGCACTGTTGAAACAGTGCTGAAACTGGGAAAGGAAACAGTCACCCACATTCAGGAAGCGCAGAGAGTCCCAAGCAGGATAAACCCAAGGAGGAACATGCCTAGACACATAGTAATCAAACTGATAAAAATTAAAGACAAAGAAAAAATATTAAAAGTAACAAGGGAAAAATGACAAATAATATATAAGGGAACTCCCATAAGGTCATCAGCTGATTTTTCAGCAGAAACACTGCAGGGCAGAAGGGAGTGGCACAATATTTTTCAAGTGATGAAAGGGAAGAACCTACAACCAATAATACTCTACCCAGCAGGCTCTCATTCAGATTTGATGGAGAAAACAAAAGCTTCATAGACAAGCAAAAACTTTGGGAATGTAAATTGGTACAGCCCCTATGGAGAACAGTATGGAGGTTCCTTAAAAATCTAAAAATAGAGCTACCATATTATCCAGCAAGCCCACTCCTGGGCATAAACCTGGAGAAAAACATGGTTTGAAAGGATACATGCTCCCCAATGTTCATTGCAGCACTGTTTACAAGAGCCAAGACATGGAAGCAACCTAAATGTCCATCAACAGAAGAATGGATAAAGAAGATGTGGTACATATATACAATGGAATATTACTCAGCCATTAAAAAGAACAAAATAATGCCATTTGCAGCACATGAATGGACACAGAGATTGTCACACTGAGTGAAGTAAGTCAGACACAGAAAGGGAAATATCATATGATATCACTTATATGCCAAGTCTAAAAAAAAAATGATACAAATGAACTTATTTACAAAACAGAAAAAGACTCACAGAGAAGGAACTTATGGTTACCAGGGGGGAAGGGTGGGGGGAAGGGATAGTTAGGGAGTTTGTGATTGACGTGTACACACTACTATATTTAAAATGGATATCCAACAAGGACATGCTGTATAGCACAAGGAACTCTACTCAATATTCTGTAACAACCTAATTGGGAAAAGAATTTGAAAAAGAATAGATACATGTATATGTATAACTGAATTACTTTGTTGTACACCTGAAACTAACTCTAATATGAAAAAAAAAGCTAAGAAAGAAGGTTTGTCTAGAGATAAAGCGGCCGCCTTTTTATATCAAGCTGTTACCTCAAGGGAGAGACCAGCTGTTCTTGCATATACAATAATCATTTGATAAACTAAGTTTTTGTGTTCTTTACATCTTGATATTCACTGAATCCAAGTGAATATGATATTTGATCTACCCCAAATTAGTAATATCAGGACAGAGTCATAAAACTTTCATGGGTCGGCATTCAACATTGATAAGAGCTTGGTAGCAAGCTAGTAGTTGCTATTAAAAAGGTTTTCAATCATGTCAGAGAGGCCAGAAGTCCAAAATCTGAAGGAGTGGCTCTCAGTGGAGGCTGCCTCCTAGTATAAGTAGAGCCTACCTTTCAATGAGGCCGAGAGTATGAGGTAGGTTCGAGACATGCTGCTTGGATTGTGCTTTGATTGTTGCTTGCTCTCCTGCAGGATGGAGGACTGGGAATGTATTATGACTATAAAGCAGCAAGCCAAACAGCTCCAACCAAAAGGCTGTACGGCTGTGGCTGCTGAATGTCACCAGAACTGAAGTAAATGAAAATACAGGAATTTGGATTGACAAAGGACAATTTGTTTTTAATTGACCCTGGGCAGCTGCTGGCCACTTGACACAGGAAGTAAATGTAATGTCTTGCTTGCTAGAATGGAAGTGTTTTAACCTCCCAATCCATGATCCCTCACTCCTCCAAGCCAACCTAAGCCATTTTAAGAAAAAAGCCAAGTGTGTTGGGGATCTTTGTGAAATGGAAGGAAGTAAACTTTTATATTTCTTTTGGCTGTAGATGCCAAAGTCATCCTACCCAAAAAAGGGAGAGAGAGAAGTAGGTGCAGGAGTGGCTTAAAGTGTCAAAGATTTGGGGATAGAGCACAACAGCATACACAGGACAGAAAGGGGTCCCTGAGCCCAGACACTTTTTGGAAACTGGAGGTTACTAGGAGAGGAGGCAGTATGGACCCAGAAGCAAAGAACTAAAAAAAAAAACCACTCAGCTGTCCCTAGTAAAATAGCCTCCCCCTCTGTCCTGTACTTCCCTACAGTTCTGGTGATGGAGAGTATGATTATCTAGAAATTGTAACCTCTAACTCATATTTCCATGAAACCCCTTGGTCTGTCTCATGGGAGCACATGTAAGGTACAGTTTGAGCATGATTCATGCTGGGGAAGGGAAGGGAAGGGAGAGGGGGAAGGGAGGGGAGGGGAAAGGAAGGAAAGGGAGGGGAGGGGAGGGGAGGGGAAGGGACGGGAAGGGAAGCGAGGCTAATGTGACCTTGTTGATTGTACCACTTGGCCCAATTCAATGTGTTGTTTTGGTTGCCTCTACATCTGAATGTACTGTAGGAATTAGTGTGTTATATATTTGCATTCCCCATCCCAGAACTAACAGAGAGGATGATTCTGATCAGGGAAAACTACAAATAATACTCATACCATTTGCTCTTAGTGGGTGGGTAAGGATTTAGTGTATCTCTAGCCTCTGTTGTCCAAGACTATTGCTATATAGATGGTTTGTTGGCAAATCAGAAACCTCAGTTTCAGCAGTCTTGTCTGTGGTGTTAACACACCTTCACCAGCAGAAAAAATTCAGGGATTTGTTTGCCAAGTAAAAATTCTGGGACTGTGTGGGCAAATTCAAATGGTCATTCCCTCTGGCAATCAAAAATATTTCTGTCTTCTTGGTCTCCCATCATAACAGGTGACTCAGCACATTTGTGTAATTTTATGGGTATTAAAGATAATACAAGTCTCTATGACTGATTATCTTGCTGATTGGAACTTCTTCATAGCACAAAATCTCCATTCCTAGTTATCAGAATAGGAAGAGAGGATTTTGTTTGTTTGCTTGTTTTATTTTATGAAGACGCTTTGGTCTTTGTCGGCTATGCATTTATGCAATTCTGGGATTCAGGCTATCTGGCATGAGATATGAGATGAAAAAACAGAAATAAGAGAAACAAAATAAAATAAACTAGAACAAGGAATTTACCACTTTACTGGTTGCTCTTTGAATTCTGATTTCCCTTCCAAATTTGCCTGCAACTATTTACTTTTTAGGGTCTACAGATAGTTGCTTTATATATTCTGCCCAGTTGTTGTAATCATTGGGAATGATTAGACAAAGTGTGCCTACTTTATCTTAGGTGAATCTGGATGTCTGTCCTGTAATTTTTAGGACTAACAAAATTCTGTTATTTCAATACAAACACATAGTGGTAGCTATAGCTATGTTTCCTCATGTCACACTTGCAGTGAGTAAAACACAGCTAAAAGAAAGGGAGAAAAAATAATGCTAGGAACTAATTGCTTTCTATATTATATTTATTTAAAACTCTCCTTTTACTATTCATATTTTAGGTGATAATGATATCATATGCTGCATTCATATTTCATTTATTTACTAGTGTGGCAGTTAACATGAAAATTGAACATTATTAATCTACTTTCTTTTGTGTCTATTGGTACTTGGCATCAGGCTTTCGCTTTTATTTCCTATACTTTACTAAGCACTGTCTGAGAATAATTAATTTTAGAGTCAGGCAACAATTTTCTCAGTCTTTCATACCTTGTTTACCTTGTTAGAATAGTATAGTAAAAACTTAGAGTGTTTCAGCCTATGAATAAGCAATCAGTCACAAAATACCTTTCTAATTAAGTTCAGTATTTCTACTGCCTTCCAACTTAATGCACATCAAATTTAACCAATAGAAGAACCAAACACCTAATGGATCCATTATACAGATATATGCCCATTTGACTGTTTGTTTGGTCACTAAAGTAACCTACTTCTGAACACGTTTTAGTACTGCCAGAACAATTAATGCTTACTTAAAGTTATGGATATTGCAAGTAAATGGATTTTGAGTACAAGTTTTTTCTCATATTGTTTCATTTACCATTGTGATTTAGTGATAAGTTATTTAATATATCTAACTTGTATTTGTGTCTCATAAATTAAAATTAGGAAATATTGTATTAATAATTTTATTACTCATTATCTAAAAAATATTTATTTAATATTCAACCTTAGAATATACATAGAACTATGACATCATTAAGAATGTGACACAGGTCGTTCTTGATTTTGCCCCTCAGAAGAACAACAACTAAGAAATATTCTAAAACAAACAAGGCATCACTGAGAGAATCCTAGAACACAGGGGTGAGGCCTAAGCACCCACCTGCACCACAGAGACCAAGACAGACTACATTAGAATGTAGGAGAAGTAGCTACATGTTAACCATGTTGACCCTCCTCCAGGCCAGCACAGCACCAGAGGAAGAGGTCTTCCCTGAGTTTCTGGTTCCTCCAGTGGGAAAAGAGAACCTAGGAAAGACAACCAGTACCCCTAGATTTGTTGGTCATTTTGTGGGAGGCCCTACTTGTAAGGCCAACTGGCCCGAGGCAGGAAAACGCAATCAGACTCACAGGTTGCATCAGACCGAAATTTCCCGGACCACCCAGTTCCAGAAACTGACCTGGAGACTTTCCAGACCACCCAATTCTAGGAACTGACCTGGGGACTTTCCACCCGGCCCAGTCTTCCCGCCTTTCGAGGAGCGGGACTAACAGTCCCAAGACTGATGCGACTGGCACCAGATATTGCCATGGTACCTGAAAAGACCACCAAATAAGGAATACCCTGCGCCCTCCCGGATTCACCACACCCCTTTCCCTTCTTCCCCTATAAATTCTGCCCAAACCCTCGCCCGGGTGCGACTTCTCTGACCCCTTTCTCTCGGACCAGTGAACCTCGCCCGGGAGCGTTCCCAAATAAAGCTTGTTTAAGCTCTCCTCCGTTTCTTGGTGTCATTCCTTACACTACTCAGCTCTTGCTCCATGGGGATTGCCAGGGAATCTTTGCAGCTTGCAACAACTAGCACAGGGGTCTTGGCAGACTGAGTTTATACCTGCAGTGCCCAAATAATAATCCCAACAAGCAGCCTTGCTTATCTGCAGAACCAAGTTGGTGGCACCCTCTGATCAGGGAACTCAGCAGGATGAAGATCTGCCTGATTCAGATTCTCAAATGAAGAGTTTTGCCAGCCCTAGAGGCTGATTTGCCTGCATCCATGTAAGGAGCTGTGTCACAACCCTACCCACTGTGGAGGGTGTTTTCTGGCCACATCTGACCAGAGAATGGGAAGAACAGTTGGAAGCTGTGTAGCCTAGCAACACTCCAGCCAAGAGGTAGGTGGGCAGGACTGATTGCCCCTAGACCAAAGTAACTGCCAGACATGAAGAGTTCCTCTGCTACACACACATAGGGGGATTAATTCACAGTCAAGGCTGAGAGTACCACCCAGCTCCTCCCAACAGAAGAGGCTTTAGGAAAATTGAGAATTGCCTGGAGTGGGCCCTCCCTTTCATGCCCAGGTAAGGGAGCTAAGACATAAACCCACCTGCTGTGACTTCCAGCCCCATCTAACCAGAAAGACTAGTGAGAAAACCTGGAAGCTGTGTGGCCCAGTGGTACTCAAGCTAAGAGGTGGGCAGGCAGAGCCAATAAATAGTTTGCAGAGCAAATGCAGTGGCCCAGTTGAATCAGGAAACTTGGGGCACGGGTCAGCTTGAGGTAAGACAAAAAACTGTTTTACTAGTTTAGAGCTTCTTTTTCTACTGTGCCTGGGCAGAAAATCTAATTTGTAGCCCTACTCATTGCTAAATACAGCATTTGGCCTGTCCAACCAGAGAACCTATCCAGAGCACATGGGAAGCTGTACAGCTGATGTAATAGCCCTGTGTACAGTGGCACATAAACAGAAAGCACATCCCATGGTTTTCCCCATCTGCAGAGCAAAACTGGTGACCTCATCTGACCTCATTGCACACACTGTGGCCTCACTGAGTCCCCAAATAATGAGCTGCACAGGGTCTGGGTGCTTTTCTGCTGCTCTGCCAGGGCAGAGAAGCTAATCTGTAGCCCCATCTACTAGAGAATACAGTACACAGCTTTGACCATCTAGTAAGCCTGACCAGAGACTCCAGGCAACCACATAGCCCATCCCACAGCCTTACTTAGGTAGGAAACCAAGCCAGAAGCCCTACTGTTCTCAGTTAGTGGCACACTCTGTAATCTCCAACTTCAGAACGTGAGCAGTTGACTTGCCTTATGATAGGCCATTATAGCAAGCCCCAACTGCCTAAGGACATTACCATAATACACACCCATGAGACAAAACAGAATTGACTGGTAAAGAACTGTCTCTGCCAAAGAAAACCAGTAAGTCTGAAAAAAGCCTGATTACTGAAATGTGTAGATACCAAAGTAAAAAATCAAGGATCATAAAAATCAGGTAAATAAGAACCACCAAATGAAACTAATTAAGCTACAATAATTGACTCTAAATAAATAGAGATCTATGAACTGTCAGACAATAAATTCAGAATAATCCTCTCAAAGAAGTTCAATGAATTAGAAGAACACACAGACAACTAAGGAAATTAGATAAACAATGCATGAACAAAACAAGAAGTTTAGCAAGGAAATAACAACCATCAAAACAACAAACAAAAAATTCCCAGACTTGAAAAATATATTAACTGAAGCGAATAATTCAATCAAAAGTTTCAAAAGTAGAATTGACCATACAGATGAAAGAATCAGCAACCTGGAGGATAGGACATTGGAAATTACCCAGTTAGTTAGAGGAACAAAAATTAAAAAAGGAATAGAAAGAGTGAAAAGCTTATGAGAATTATAGGACACAAAGGAAAAAATATTTTCCTTATGGAAATTTGAGAAGGAGAAGATAAGGGGACAAAATCCATATTTAAAGCAACGATGGCTGAAAACTTCCCAAACCTTGGGAGAGAAATGTACATCCAGACCCATGAGACCCAAAAGATTCTAAATAGGTTAAATCCAAATAGGGTTACTTTGAGATGTATTACAATTAAATTGCCAAAAGCCAAAGAGAGAAAGAATTTTAATAACTATGAGAAAAGAGAGACTTTATAAATAAGGGAACCCCCACATAAGTATCAGCAAATTTCTCCACAGAAACTTTTCAGGCCTGGAGAGAATGGGATAACATATTCAAAATATTGAAAGAAAATAACCGTTAACTAAGAATTCTATACCCAGCAAAGCTGTCTTTCAGAAACTAAGAAGGGATAAAGACTTTCCTAAACAAACAAAAGTTGAGGGATTTCATTACCAACAAAACTTTCTTACAAGAAATACTAAGGGGAGTTCTTTCAGTGGAAGTAAAAGAATGCTAATTAACATTATGAAAACATAAAAAGAGGGGGGACCTTGAAGATGGCGTTAGAGTAAGACACGGAGATCACCTTCCTCCCCACAGATACACCAGAAATACATCTACACGTGGAACAACTCCTACAGAACACCTACTGAAGGCTGGCAGAAGACCTCAGACCTCCCAAAAGGCAAGAAACTCCCCACGTACCTGGGTAGGGCAAAAGAAAAAAAGAAAACACAGAGACAAAAGAATAAGGACGGCACCTGCACCAGTGGGAGGGAGCTGTGAAGGAGGAAAGGTTTCCACACACTAGGAAGCCCCTTCGCGGGCGGAGACTGCGGGAGGCGGATGGGGGAGCTTCAGGACCACGGAGTGGTGCACAGCGACGGGTGTGGAGGTCAAAGCGGGAAGATTCCCGCACAGAGGATCGGTGCCGACCGGCACTCACCAGCCGGAGAGGCTTGTCTGCTCGCCTGCCAGGGCGGGCGGGGCTGCGAGCTGAAGCTCGGGTTTCGGTTTCAGACAGAGCACAGGGAGAGGACTGGGGTTGGCGGCTTGAACATAGCCTGAAGGGGTTAGTGCACCACGACTAGCCGGGAGGGAGTTCAGGGAAAAGCCTGCACCTGCCGAAGAGGCAAGAGACTTTTTCTTCCCTCTTTGTTTCCTGGTGCGCGAGGAGAGGGGTTTAAGAGCGCTGCTTAAAGGAACTCCAGAGACGGGCGCGAGCCGCGGCTAAAAGCGCGGACCCCAGAGACGGGCGGGAGACGCTAAGGCTGCTGCTGCAATTTGTAATGAGATGGATAGACCTAGAGTCTGTCATACAGAGTGAAGTAAGTCAGAAAGAAAAAGACAAATACCGTATGCTAACACATATATATGGAATTTAAGGGAAAAAAAATTTCATGAAGAAACTAGGGGTAAGACAGGAATAAAGACGCAGACCTACTGGAGAACGGACTTGAGGATATGGGGAGGGGGAAGGGTGAGCTTTGACAGGGTGAGAGATAGTCATGGACATATATACACTAACAAACGTAGTAAGGTAGATAGCTAGGGGGAAGCAGCCGCAAGGCACAGGATATTAGCTCAGTGCTTTGTGACAGCCTGGAGGGGTGGGATAGGGAGAGTGGGAGGGAGGGAGACGCAAGAGGGAAGTCATATGGGAACATATGTATATGTATAACTGATTCACTTTGTTATAAAGCAGAAACTAACACACCATTGTAAAGCAATTATACCCCAATAAAGATGTTTAAAAAAAGAAAACATAAAAAGATACTGTAAATCCCACTGTAAATGGTACATACATGGCCATTGTCCGATGTTGCAGTTTGGTAATAGTGGTGAATAATTCACTTACAATTCTAGTTTAAAAGTTAAAAAAAACAGCAAAGGTAACCATAATTACAGTAATCTGTTATTAGTTACACAATATTAAAAAACATGTAAATTGTCAACAGCAATAACTCAAAATGTGAGAGGGAGGACAAGTAAAGGTGGAAGTTTACAAGTTCTATTGAAGTTAAGCTTTTATCAGTTTAAAATAGGATGTTAAAAGATAGTTCATGTAAGCCTCATGGTAGCCAGAAAGGAAAAATCTTTAGCAATTACACAAAAGAACATGATAAAGAAATCAAAGCATACTGATACCAAAAGACATCAAAATACAAAAATAGATAGCAGGAAAAGAAGCAAGGAACAATAGATCTAAAAAACAACCGGAAAACAATGAACAAAAAGGCAATAGTCCTTACCTATCAAAAATTATTTTAAATGAAAACAGAATTATCTAATTAAAAGCCATAGAATGGCTAAGTGGATATAAAAACAAGATACACCAACATGCTGCCTATAAGAGATCTCTCTAGCCTTAAAGACACAAATAGACTGAGTGAAGTGATGAAGGAATATATTTCAAGCAAATGATAACTTAAGAAGAGCATAGGTAGCTATTTTTACATCAGAAAAAGAGACTTTAAACTAAAAATAGTAAAAAGAGACAAAGAAGGTCATTTTATAATGATAAATGTGTCAATACATCAAGAGGATATAACAATTATAAATATTTATGCACCCAATATTGGAACACCTAAATATATAAAGCAAAAACTAACAGATCTTAAAGAAGAAATAAACAGTAATACAATAACAGTGGAAACCCTACTCTCAAAGCATCCAGACAGAGAATCAATGAGAAAACAGCAAATTTGGACAGTACTACAGACCTTATGAACCTAACAGACATATACAGATTGTTCCACCCAACGACAGCAGAAAATGCATTCTTCTCAAGAATACATGAACCATTTTCTAGGATAGATCATAGGTTAGGTCACAGAACAAGTACTAACAAATTTAAGAAGACTGAAATCATAACAAGTATCTTCTCTGACCACAATGACATGAAACTAGAAATCTGGAAAATTAATAAACACATGAAAATTAAGCAACACTTTCCTGAACAGCCAATTGATCAAGGAAGAAACTAGGGGGAAATAAGTTTTCTGAGACAAACAAAATGGAAACACAACATACCAGAATTTGGTGGGGTACAGCAAAAGCAGTTTTAAGATGGAAGTTCATAGCAATAAACACTTACCTTAAGAAGAAAAAAACAAAAAAACAACAAAAAAAAACCCCAAAACCCAGATAAACAGCTTGACTCTATGCCTTAAGGAAATAGAAACAGTAGAACAAACAGAGCCCAAAGTTAGCATAATAAAGGGATTAATAAAGATTAGAGCAGAAATAAATGAAATAGGGAACATTAAAAACAATGGAAAAGATAACCAAACTAAGAGTTGATTCTTTGAAAAGATAAACATAATTGACAAACTCTTAACTAATCTAGGAAAAAAAAGACCCAAATCAACAAAATTCTAAATAAAAAAGGAGCCATAACAACTGATACCATAGAAATTTGAAGGATCATAAGAGGATACTATGCACAACTATGAGCTAACAAAGTGGACTACCTAGAAAATGCAAGAATCCTTAGAAACATACAAGTTAGCAAGTCTGAGTCAAGAAGAAATAGAAAACTTGAATAGGCCAATTACTAGTAAGGAGATTTAATCAGTAATTTAAAATATCCCAATGAGGAGAATCCTACAATCAGATGGCTTCATGGGTGAGTTTTACACAATATTTAAAGAAGAATTAATAACAGTCCTCCTCAAACTCTTCAATTGAAGGGGAGGAACACTACTAAACTCATTTTATGAGGTCAACATTGTCCTGATACCAAAACCAGAAGAGAATATGAATAGAAAAATATAAGCCAATACCCCTGATGAGTATACATGCAAAAATTCCCAATAAAGTACTAGCAAATTGAACTCAGTAGCACATTAAAAGTATCATTCACCATGATCAAGTGGGAATTATCATTTGGATGCAAGGGTGGTTCAGCATACATAAATCAATCAATGTGATACTTCATGTTAGTAGAATGAAAGAATCATACGATCACTTCAACAAATGCAGAAAAAGCATACGACAAAATTCAACATCCTTTCATGATAAAAAAATAAAAACTCTTAAAAATTAGGCATAGAAGGGACATATATCAGCATAATAAAAACTATTTATGACAAGCCCACAGCTAACATCATACTCGATGGTGAAAGTTTGAAAGCTTTTCCTCTATAATCAGGAAGAAGACAGACAAGGGTGCTCACTCTCACCACTTCCATTCAGCATAGTACTAGAAGTCCTAGCTAGAGCAATCAGGCAAGAAAAATAAATAAAATGTATCAGAATTGGAAAGGAGGAAATAAAATTTTTCTATTTGCAGATGACATGATTTTACATATAGAAAATACTAAAGACTCAACTAAAAAACTGTTAGATCTAAACAATGAATTCAGTAAAGTTTCAGGATACAAAATTAACATATAAAAACAGTAGTGTTTCTACACACTAAGAGCAAATTTTCTGAAAAAGAAATAAAGAAATTGATCCCATTTACAATAGCATCATAAATAAAATACTTAGGAATAAATTTAACTTAGGAGGTAAAAGAACCCTACTCTGAAAACAAGACACTGATAAAAGAACTCAAGGAAGACTCAAAATAAATGAAAGTTATCTCATGTTCATGGTTTGGAAGAATTAATATTGTTAAAGTATCAATACTATTAATACTGAAAGCCATCTATAGAGTCAATGCAATCTCTATCAAGATTCCAATGGCATTATTTATAGAAGTAGGAAAAAAGAATCCTAAAATTCATATGGAGCCACAAAACACCCTGAATAGCCAAGGAAATCCTGAGAAAGGAAAACAAAGCAAAAGGCATCACACTTCCTGATTTCAAGCTATACTTCAAGCTATAGTCATCAAAACAGTATTACTAGCATTAAAAACAAACAGACCAATGGAACAGAATCAATAACCCAGAAATAAACACAAGCATATATGGTCAACTAATATTTACAAGGGAGCCAAGAATACTGAATGAAGAAAAGAGTCTTTTCAATAAGTTGTGCTCATATAATTGGATATTCATATGTAAAATAATGAAACTGGACCAGATCTTACACCTCACAAAAATTAAATCAACATGGATTGAAGACTTAAGTATAAGACCTGAAACCATGAAAGTCCTAGAGGAAAACATAGGAATAAAGCTCTTTGTCATGGGTCTTGGTAATGATTTTCTGGATATGACACCTAAAGTACAAGCAACAAAAGCAAAAATAAACAAATGGGACTACAACAAACTAAAAGGCTTTTGCACAGCAACAAAAACTGTCAACAAAACAAAAAGGCTGCCTACTGAAGGGGAGAAGATATTTGCATAAGATTTATCTGGTAAGGGGTTAATATCCAAAATATAAAAAGAACTCATATAACTCAATAGCAAGAAATCAAATAACCCAATTAAAAAATGTGCAGAGAACTTGAATAGACATTTCTCCAAAGAATATATACAAAAGTCCAACAGATACATGAAAAGTTGCTTGACATCACTAGTCATGTAGGGAAATGAAAATTAAAACCACAATGAGATATCACCTCGTGCCTGTTAGAATGGCTGTCATCAAAAAGATAAGAGATAATAAATGGGGGCATGGATTTGGAGAAAGGGGAACCCTCATGCACTGTTGGTGAGAATGTAAATTGGTACAGCCACTATGAAAAACAATATGGAAGATCCTCAAAAAAAATTAAAAAACAGATCTACCACATGATCCAGCAATTCCATGTCTGGGAATATATCTAAAGGAAACATAAACTATAACTTGAAAAGTTATCTCTACCCCCATGTTCATATCAGCATTATTTACAATAGCCAAGACACGGAAACAATCTAAGTATCCATCAATGAATCAATGGATACAGAACTTATGTTTTGTGTGTGTGTGTGTGTGTGTGTGTGTGTGTGTGTGTGTGATGGAATATTATTCAGCCATAAAAAATTAGGAAATCTTACAGTTGTGACAACATGGATGAACCTTGAAGACATTATGTTAAGTGAAATAAGACAGAGAAAGAAAAATACTATATGATCTCATATGTGGAAACTAAAACAAACAAACACATAGAAAAAGAGCTCGGACCTGAGGTTACCAGAGGTGGGGGTAGGGGGTAAGGGGAATTGGAGATGATAGACTGCTGTATGATATATAAGAAACTTAAGAGAGTTTCATCACAAGAAACAATGTTTTTCTTTTTCTCTTTTCTTTTTATTGATCTGTATGAGAAGATGGTTGTTAGCTGAGCCTGTTATGGTAATCACTTCACAATATATGAAACTCAAATCATTGTGCTGTATGTCTTAAACTTATACAGTGATGTATGTCAATTATTTCTCAGTAAAACTGGAAAAAAATGAATACACATAAAATCATTTTAAGATTGTTAACTCAAAACCCTGTGAGAAGCATATATATACATATATATATATACACTAGATAACTGGGTTTGTGGTTAGCTCTTTGTCTTTTGCCTTACAGTATAAAGTAAAAATATTCCTTTTCAACATTACTTAGACTATTCTCTTCTTCACCATCATATGATGTGATTCATCTGTAATAAAGTTTAATTTTTCATAGCATTCGTTTATACCATTCACTCCCCACACAAATCCTGGTTGATTTTTTTAAAATTACCATATATTTAAATTCATTCTTTGTAGTGTGGAGTTGTATGGGTTTTGACAAAGATGTGGAGCCATATATCCAACCACCATGGTCATCATAAAAACTGAACCAAAAAAAAGAAAAAAAAAATTAAACCATTACCCCAAAATGCTCATGCTGTGTCTATGTAGAAAAACCTATTTGACCAACAGTACCCTCAAGCAAATGAGAATAAGATAATTCCATCCCTGTAATTTTACCTTTTCCATATGTCATATAAGTGGAATCATAAGATTTTGGATATGGCTACTTTGACTTAGTAAAATGCATTTAAGAGGCACCCATATGTTGTTTTGTGAAATGGTACTATGTTTCATTGTATTGCCAAGAAGTATTCCATTGTGTGTACCTACCTTGCTCCATGAGTTTACTACTTGATGGAAAGCTGGGTTGTTTGCAGTTTGGGGTGATTATCAATAAATTCTTTTATAAACATTTATGTACAGATTTTCATGTGAATGTAAGTTTTTATTTATCTGGGGTAAGTAAGTTTGAGGAGGATTACTAGGTTTTATGATATCTGTATTTTTTTAACTTCTTTAAACAGGTAATCGAGGTAAACTATGGTTATTAGGGTAGGCCCTAATCCAATGACTGGTGCCATTATAAAAAGTGGAAATTTGGACAGAGATACACAGGGAGAAAACCATGTGAAGATGGAGGAGGCGATTGGAGTGATGAATCTATAATCCAAGTAATGCCATGGAGTGTGGGCAATCACCTGAAGCTAGGAGAGAGGCATGGAACAAATCCACTGTCACAGAGCCCTCAGAAGGAACCAACCTTACTTTGAGTTTAGACCTCTAACCTCCAGAACTGTAAGAATAAATTTCTGTTGTTTTGAATAACCAGGTTTATAGTACTTTGTTACAGCAGGTTTGGGAAATTAATGCATGTCAAACTGTTTTCCCAGGAAGCTATAGCAATTATATCACACTAGAAATATATGACAATGTCAGTTACTCTCCATCTTCAATAGCACTTGATATTGCCTTTGTCTTTTCATTCTATTAGGTATGTAGAAATATCTCATAGTGATTTTAATTTGAATTTACCAAATGATTGATCATCTTTTCATATGGTTATTTACCATCTGCATACTTTTTGAAATATCTGAGTTTTTTGCGCATTATAGAATTTTTTTAAAATTAGTTTTTTGTGGCATGTAAGAAAAAGTGAATGAATAAATAGTTGTGGTAGGCTTTAGGCATATTTAGGATTAGGAAAAATTGTACTTATAATAATTGCAAGCATGTGTCTAGGAAAGACAAGAACAGATGGAACTAATTCTATATTGTGCTGCTCACCAAAATGACTAATTATCTATATACTGTTGTTTGGCACCTTAGGTCTGATCTGGGATGGCTGCTTTCCAATCGGTATGATCTAGGATGTTGATATCATGGCAAGTGATATTTGGGAAGCATAATTAAATTTCTTGAGGTATTTACAAAAATATGTTATATGGAGGAATGTTTTAGATGGAAATAAGTCTTGAGCCAGACTCTGAAGTAACAGAGTACAGACCTTAGAGTACAGACCTTATGGGGAATGGCAGCAGCAAGACCTGAAAATCAAATGCCAGATTAACTGTCTGAGTTTTACCACATAAATTTAATAGGTCTCTGGATTACCCAGAATTCAGGTAAACATCTGATTATAAAAACTGGGAAAATATAAGAAGAGCTAAGGGGAAATCACATTATTTATGGGTGTACAGGTACCCCTTACTACATGGGTTTAGAGCACCAAATTTCAGATCTTTATTTCTAGTTTTATATATATATATATATATATATATATAAAACTAGAAATAAAGATCTGAAATTTGGTGCTCTAAACCCATGTAGTAAGGGGTACCTGTACACCCATAAATAATGTGATTTCCCCTTAGCTCTTCTTATATTTTCCCAGTTTTTATAATCAGATGTTTACCTGAATTCTGGGTAATCCAGAGACCTATTAAATTATAGGGAAACATACTATTTTAATATGCTTACCACAAAGAAGCTTAGATTTTGAAGGGCCACTAAAAACAACAATGTATAGGGATTTTTGAAATGACAGTGAATTTGCTTCCTTTTGGAGACTTTTATTTAAAATGCAATTTTTCTACCTGGATTATTCCACAAAGTTATTGTGAAGATGAAGTGTCATCCTCTCTCATCCACTTATGTGTACAGAATTTCACTGAGATACTTTGAATTTATCTTCAAGTAGGTCTGTCAGATAATTTTCTATGCTATTCTTTCTTTCATTTACAGTTTCTTTTCCCTTATCCTCTCTTCTGAATGGTTTATTTGCATCTGGAAGAAAAAGTAATGCTGGAACAAATAATGATTGAGTGGCCACTTACTTTTTTCCTGTGATGCTTAACTTAAAGAAGGGTGAGAATAAAGAGGAGGCAGACCAAGACAGACCTGTGTCCGTCAACAAATAACTAAAGTGTAGTGCACTTTAAATTCAGTTTCTTAGTTCAATTTTTTAACCTATAGATTTTTACTTCAAATATAGTTACACAGTTTTATATGATATATAAACTATGTATGACATATAGGATATGTCAAATGTGCCTATTAAGGTAATTTTTGCCATAAGTTCATCAATAAATGTTTATTCATTAAGAGTTTATTTTGGTTTAAAATTAAAAGATTTTTCTTCAATCTGGCATACCTGTGTACTACAACTGCGAGGTAATAAGGAAATTGAATGAATGCCCTGATAACTCTGTAAATTATTTTGAGGTTCATCAGAGCATTAAATTTAGTCATGACCTGCCCTTCTTTTTCTTCACATTCCAAGAATGAAAGCTCAACAAGAATGTGTGGCTTTCTTTTAGAAATTTGAAATCTACTTGGGATTCACAAAGACTGCTGATTATTTTTGGGTGGGGAAAGTGATTGTCTGAAATCTATTTAAATGTATTTAATATTCCAGAAGAGAGATTAAATCACACAGAATATATAAACCAAATAGTACTTTGGGTGTAAGTACTATTTATAATATATATAATGTAATTTATAATTATAAAATATATGTAATTTATATATATATAATTTTACATATATATATATAAAATTATACACACACATGCACACACACACATACTGGATCAGTTGCTTCTTTTAAACCTATTGTGTCTAATGGACATTTTTTTTCTACTTCACATTAGATGTTTACAGACTGTAGATTGTTTTTGAATAAGATGCCAACATTTCTCCTGCATTCCAGTTTCTTCCACAATGTTGTGAATTACTTCTAATTGTAAAATATTTGCTGACTAAGAAATGAATTAATAGCATGAAACAGTTTAAGACAATGGCCTTTATGGTCAAGGTATATCAAATTGGTATGCCATCATCACACTCCACGCTGTCTGAGATTTAGAAAGTTAGTATCTCTTATTATCAGTAAAATATGTGGATGACACTACCTCTGTTTCAGAGTTGGAATGAGGGTTAAGTGAGTTTCTATTATTTCCAGAACCTTTTTGTTCTGATCACTATCTTTCAGAAACACAATGCTTCAAATTGATCATAATGTTTGAGTCATGGGTGATTAATGAAAATAATTAATACATGCTTGTTTTTGCAATAAGATCCTACATTGATATACCTTAGGATAGGCTAAACATTATAACAGCCGTCCAACATTGTTAGCTTTTTCAGTTCAAAGTAAATTAAACTTCAAATCTGAGTGAAAGGCATACTTGAGATGTTGCAGTCACATGTATTTTTTACTTCCCAACAGGTTATTTGTTAGAATTGCAGCTCTATAAATTGCTGTGGGGAAAAATTTTGTGCGCTAAGTTTAATCAGGTAAATCTGTAAACGTGTCAAAGTGCAGAAACTGCTGTCATTTTAATGTGATTTGTTTACTACAATTTTTCATGTACATGTAAGCATAGTTGGAGATATATCTATATTCCTTATGAAGAGTTATCTCTTTCAAAATAAAATGATAGATAGATATGTTTTAACTTGATAGTGCATAAAATCTTCTATAACCTATGGAGGTTGGGCTTGTCTATTAAATATTGCTAAAGTCTTTCAAACATAAATGGGAATTTATTGGTATAAGACCATGGTAGATGGAAAAAATGTCAGAAGTTCCAGGAAAAGTAAAAAATATATATAAAATTGCAGTTCTGTTCTTTTAAATTTTTCCATAACATTAAAAGACAGTAACAGGGTAATGTGACACCAGGGAAAGATTATTGTATTCAGATTACTGTAGCTAATTCCACCAGGACAGTCTACATATTTGTCTGATTCACCTTTGTGTAACTGTGCCTAATAGACTTTGGCATATCATATATGCTCAGGAAATATTTAAGGAGAAAATAAACTGAAAAGTGAATGATGGATGAATAAATAATGAAGAAAACCAACCTATTTTGTGAAAACTTGTATTTTTATGAGTATTGTATACCAATGAAAAATATCCTAAATTAAATAGGGCAAATACTTATTGCATACTTGACACATATAACATGTATCAAGTGTTAAAAGAAAGAAATAGGAGTAAAAAAGACACAGTACCTGCCTTTAAATTCCTTATCACCTTAACAGGAGTACATGGTCACGACATAATAATACAAAGGCAAATGTAAATGCGATAATAGAAATGCTGGAGAAAATGGGATCAGCTTCATTCTAAAATAACATGTTTTAAAATTCAGATATAATGTACATATAATAAAATCTGAAGATATTGGGTATTTATTTACATGAGTTCTGACAATTGTGTAACCTGTATACACACCATTCAAAACAAGATATAGAATATTTCCCCCACCTCAGTTAGTTCCTCCTTGCCCATTCCATGCCCCACAGACAATCACTCTTTATTTCTGTCAGGTCAATTATTTTTGCCGGGTTATGGACTTTCTACAAATAAAACCATAAACTGAGTATGCTTTTGGGTCTGGCTCCTTTTGCACAACATGTTTTTGAGATTTAAAAAATTGTTTAATATTGTAAAACATGTGTTTAAAAAGTCTGAAATATATAGAAAACAAAATAAGATGTGTTCCCCTCCCCCAACAAGTAGAAGGTAGATGTCCTATTTTTGCCTTGGTGTGGGCAAAAACAAAATTGAAAATAAGAAGCTTAATTCTCCCTGTTGAAAATAAGGGAAGAGACTGCCTTTTCTTAGAGCACTTACTTTAGAAAAATTGTAAGATCTTATCTGTCTCTTTGAAATATATGCAAAACTTTAAAAAATTAAATAAGTCTCTCCTCTGCTTTATGACCCAGGAATGTTTCTCTCAAGGACCTGGGAGCCATCCCTTTAACATGCACTCATCAAGAGGACAGTGCCCCTATCTTCCAGTTTCTGTGGGAGGGTGGGACCATAACTTTTGTGGATACCTTGCTCCAAGTTGCAAAACTACCACCTGTCATAAAAATACAAGAAGTTTATTTTTCCTTTGGTTAAGGCCAGTTAACACAGATGGTCACCCCAATTATAAGGTGAATTTAGGATAAACGATAAATAAATGGTGTAATAAATGGTGCTGCCAAGTCCCCTTACTTGAAGCCAGGTGTTGTTTATCTTGAGAACATGTATGTAGTGGATTATGTCTGCTTGGCTACTTTGGTGAGATATCTTTCTGTCTTTGCAGTCTCTTAGAGAATTGTCTGTGATGCACACCACATTCCGGCTTAGTGCTTATTCAGTAATGAAATTGTTTTCTTTCCCTCTTTGTCAGAAGTTTCCTGGGTTGAGAAGAAACTTTGATTTTTTATCTTTCCCCAAAAATTATGTTGATAAAGATGGATGTCTGGCAGTCCCTGAACTCAACGGACCAGCTGAAGCTCTGTGGCCACACAAGTCAGGTAAGAGACCCTAAATTATTGGAAAAAAAAAAATTCCCTTCTAGCTCTCTGCTCTTTTGGCATACTAGCTGGATGAACCACTCTTCAAAATCAAGATTTTACTCTTGAATAAGCATGGGCAATACAGGTTCTAAAATGCCATGAAGATTATCATACGGTTGGAAAATATGAAAAACCAGAAATGTTGCCCATAGGTCTTTCTCTTAAATGTTTACTATCTTTCTGTCATATTTTCAATGAGTATATGAGAATCTGGTCTTTCAGTGGTCTAAGGACAATTCTTTTAATTTGAATAAATTAATGTATTTGCTGGAGTCTTCAGTCTCATCTCAAGCAGGTTCATTACTGATATTTAAGGGATATCATTCTAAGAAGTAAAACTGATTTTGATAACCAGAATATTGAAAAAACGGAAGAGGAATGTGACAATTAAAGGCACTTACTGTTTCTCAGAACTCTCCTTCTTTCTGTACTTTCCCTACTCCTTTTATAGCCCCTGTATCACTTTATCCCTCCTTGCTTCAAGTTGACTCATTAAAGAAGGTGATGTTCTTTTAGACATGTAGTTCCCCCTCATTAGTGGACTTCCCTGAAGAAAAGGTGTGGGGGCACAATTTCTTTACCTGGTAGTGAATCACCTACACTGATGACATAGATTTGTGTATTTTATGACCCAGCCCTGAGTCCATTTCATGTCTTAGCCCAGATTCTTCCTACAAGAGTTCCTTATCATCCATATACAATGCAGATAGGAAAATAGATTTGATAAAGAGACTTGATCAAGGAATAATTGAGGACTTAGTAAAAGCCTGTACCCCTATATGAAGGCAAAAGGATGGAGAGTACCTTCATTTGTCACTTGGAAAAAGGCAAGCAGCAAGGTCTTAAGCTGATGAATGCCAATATGGGAAGGGAAACCAAAGTGCCATATAATTTACATTCTTCCTATCTTAATGCAAGGGAAAACAGGCCTTCTTATTTAGATTGACAAAAAAGCTGATGCCATTGAGTACCCAGAACTCCTGAGTCATCCACAAGCCTTCCTTGTCAACTGATATTTATCATTTAAAGAATTATTTTCCCTATTCCCCAGAAATTTGAAAAAGTACTCTGAAGCATGTTTTCTGTTTACAGCCCAACACATTCCTTGCCTTGTGCAAAGGCAAGGAATTCTGCATCTAGCAGCTGCATGGAATTCTGCAACCAGAAGACTGCTCCTTTGCTGGAGCAAAGAAGTTGAGGTCCAAAAGATTACCACATCAGGGGTATGGTGGCCAAGGGGAACTGAGAAACCAACTAGATAGACAGACAGACAGATAGATAGATAGATAGATAGATAGATAGATAGATAGATAGATAGAAAGTTAGATAGGTCTCACACTGAGCTGAAACAAATATATGCAACATTTTGGTCCCTAAAGAATAATGCTACTGGTTTAATTCAAGATATAAAACCAACAAAGACAGTTTACCATCCATGGCCATGTAGAAAACAATGTCCTTTGTTGACAGCTCAATTAAAAGGAATAAAACCAATTATAAAATAATTAGAAAAGGAAGGGATACTTTTGAAAGGACACTCACCTTGCAATATTCCCATCCTTCCAGTAAAGAAGGAGAGTACATTTGATAAAAAATTTCAACCATCATACAGATTTATATAAGACCTTAGAGAAGTAAATGTATTTGTTCCATTATTCACCATAACTCCTAACCCTACAATTATTCTGCCTTCTTACTTTGGTACTTTTGTCTGCAAAGTCTTTTCCTCTGTAAATGATCTATGTTCTGCATTTTCTTTCTCTGTTTCTTTCTTTCCTTCCTTCCTTCCTTCCATCCATCCTTTCTCTTGTTTTCCTCTAGTGGACAAGACCAAATTCCTCTTTCCTTTTGCTTATGAAACAGTACAATATAGGGTTTCAAGATTCTTCTACTAGCTTTTTCTAGTCATTTACAGAAAAACTTAGAGAAGTTTGTACCACCAGAGGGGTCTATAATTATTCACAATGTAGATGATTTGCATCACATTTCTCTCTGGCTGCTTTCAAGATATTTTTCTTTTTTGTAGAAGGTAAACTTTAGAAGTTTAATTATAATGTGTCTTGGGTTTCTCTGGATTTACTCTATTTGAGTTTTACTTAGCCTCCTGAATCTGTTTGTTTACATTCTTTACTAAATTTGGAAAGATTTTAGATACTACTTTCAATACTTATTCAATTCCATTCTCTCTTTTCCTCTCCTCTTGGACTCTAATGATACAAATGTCAATTCTTTTGTTATAGTTCCACAAGACCCTGATATGTTCTTTTTTTTTTTGCCTATTTTCTCTCTGTTGTTCAGACTGAATAATTTTTACTGATATATCAAGTTCAATGATGATTAAATCTGCCATCCCCACTCTATTATTGAGCCCATCCAGTAAGATTCTTTTCAGTTACTCTATTTTTCAGTTTTATAATTTCTATATTTATAATTTCTATTTCTTTGCTGATATTTTTTTTCTTTTCTTCATTTTGTTAAGGATATTTAAAATAATTGCTTGCTAATGAAATTTGGATTCTATTTAAACATTTTAAGCAGGAAATCCCTATTAAGGTTTAGCATGAGTCCTGTGGGTTTGTATGTTGAGTTTCCTGTTGGGCTCTGCCAGCACTACCCTAGCAAAAGTGGGCACTGACTCACATTGCCTCTTTACAGATATCTGGGGTCAAAGTACAGTAAATAAGTAAATATGCTGGTGTTATTGAATAACAAAATTCTCACTGTCACTGTGGAAAATGCAAATACGGAGAGAAAAGGAAGAAAAGAACAGGGTGATATTGGCTTGAATTAGCGTTATAAGCAATAACTCACTTCCATTAGCCCTGTCCACTGAAGAGCCTAGAAACAATGCTACCCCAAAATATGAGTAGGTCTAGTTGACCAGAATTTTATTTCTAAATATCACATCACTATAAATGATGAGGTTTTATTGTTGTTGAAAATTTAGATCATGTCATGACAGAAAGCATCTTAAAGGAATCCCAAATTCCAAATTTAAGATAATTAGTAAAAAATAACAATCATAGTAGTAGATTATAGTGAATTGAATAAAAAATAAGCATTAACTCCATGTGACTAACACACACATATACAGACACACACACACACGAATTCAGAAGAGAAAAATCTCTTCTGTACAGAAAAATTCCCATAATATAAGTCAAAGGAATGATATAGAACATCAACACTTTTCAAATATCAATGTATTAATTGACTCACTTAGACATCATCAATGATTTTAGTAACTGCACATTTAGTAACATGATTAATAATTAACATTGTAAAAATATACTTTTACAATGAAGATATCTAGAAGACACCACTTTAAGTCAGGAAATCAAACTTAATATCTACAATAATATTACAAAATGACTTTATGGCTTTACTCATGTGGTGAACTGAACATGACACACCATTTTTACATAACTCTTGAACAAAAGATGTTTAATCTGAACAAGGAGATAATAAACAATTTCAATTTGGGAGGTATATCACACACACTCACGAAAACCTGAGCTCTCTAAGATATAAATGACAGCAAAAACAGAAAATCAAGGGAACTGTTTAATTTTAAAGGAGATCAAAGAAAAAAGAGATTAAGGGAGATTAAAAAGAGAGATTGAAGAGATCAAAAGCGAAATGAAAAATGCCAACTAAATGCAGTGCATGGTCCTTGGATGGACTCTGGAATTTACAAACAATCATAAACCATGCGTAAAGACATTATTGGGTCAATTGAAAAATTTAATGTAACTGTTTATTAGATAATTCTATAGTTTTAAATTAAAGTTCTTGAGTATATTAAGTAGGAAAATGCACTTTTTCTTTAGAGATATAAGGTAAAGTAACTAGAAGTGGCATATCACAATGTTCAGAGGTTAATTTGAAATGATTTAACCAAAACCAAGTTTACATCTATATTTCATCCAGTACTATATTTACAAAAAGAGGAATAAAGTTAATGTGGCCAATGTTACCAACTTAGGTATCAAGGGAAAGGGTATATATGTGACTGTTTATTTTCATGTTTTCTGTATGTTCTAAGAAATTTTAAATGTTTGAAATAAAACCAAAGCAATCAAAGAGTGGAAAATAAGATACAAAGGATTATAATTGAGTATTTAATTGGAAAATTATATTATAAAAATTATCTTTATAATCTAGGGAAATTATAAAATGCAGGCTATTTATCTTTCATGTACATATGCTACGAAGTACATTCTAATTGGTTTAAAATATGTACAAACTTCCAAAGGAATGAAAGTACAATAACATTTATACCCAACTGATTGGAATATTTCTTTTAGAGTTCTTTTTAAGTAAATAAGTAGTTACATAATTAAGAAGAAAAAAATTGCTATTTACCTGAGAGAGATATTATCTTTTATTTCTATGAGTTTGCCTAAAGAAGTATGTGTTTTATAAATTGTTACTATAAAACCTTTTGCCTTTTCTATCTTTCCAATATTGTTTATCATTGTTTACTCAGTTTGAATAATTGTTAAAGTTTATTTTTGGAAAAATTACTTGTGGGGAATTCTTTGAAATAACTCATAAAATTATACAATTTTAATAATTTACCATAATCTAGAAGAAAATTTGCATGATTAAGGGATGATGAAATTATTGTAGAGACTGATTTCAAGGGCAAACCAAATGAAGAAGATTCCACATTAAAATCTGACTTTTTCAGGTGTGCATCCTCAGTGTATATTAACTCATACAGGTTGTATATATAATCTTACTTAGTCTCATTTTTTTCATTGTAAAATGTGAATAAGAGTATTTCATCATAAAGTTGTAACAAGTATTTATTTGTGTTTATTTAATTATACAGTAGATTATTAGTTATCTATTTTATACATATTAGTGTATGTATGTCAATCTCAATCTCCCAATTCATCCCACCACCACCACCACCCGCCCTTCCCCCCTTGGTGTCCATACGTTTGTACTCTACATCTGTGTCTCTATTTCTGCCTCATAAACTGGTTCATCTGTACCATTTTTCTAGATTCCACATATATGCATTAATATATGATATTTGTTTTTCTCTTTCTGACTTACTTCACTCTGCATGACAGTCTCTAGGTCCAACCACATCTCTACAAATGACCCATCCTAAATACCCATCGACAGATGAATGGATAAAGAAGATATGGTACATATATACAATGGAATATTACTCAGTCATAAAAAAGGAATGAAACTGGGTCATTTGTAACAAGTATTTAAATAGAAAATGGATATGCCTAAAATGAATATATACAAGTGGTTTATTGGTCAATAAATGATAAACTGTTATTGATATGTTTCTTAAGGCTAGAAAGGCCTGTTTTGCTTTCTCATGTGATCCACATGAAGTCTTACTATCTTTTATATCAACTTTTCCCAGGATTTGTAAAAAGTGAATACAATTGCATGATTATCTTTATTGTGTGTGCGTGTGTGTGTGTGTGTGTGTGCATGTGTATATAGCTTCCCTCTCAAGAACAAATGGCAAACTTATTTTTTTAATTACTCTAATTTGAGTTGATCAGTAGCTCCATGAAGATTTACTTTAAGAGAAATAGTCTAAGTTAGGATGTGTTTTATAAAATAAAAATGAGAATATGCTCAAATTAATGTATGAACACAATTTAAGACAGTTTCTTTGATGAGGATAGTTTTTTTCCCCTCACAATTCCTACTGCTTATTAAAAGAATTTGACACATTATATTTTTGGAGACTTTATACTGTACATGATAAATTTTCATGAGGAATTTGCAGATTACTATGTAGGTTGAATATATTAATTAAAAGGTAAATTGCAATAACCTAAATAAATGAATATGATAATCTGAGAATTTGGAAATTTGCTTAAAGTGTTTTAAACTTTATATCATTTAAATGTATTATCTTTTGAGATTTTGATATATTTATATAGAAATTAGAAATTTAAAAAAATTTTCATGAAATAAAAAATTTTTATCATATTCCATGGGTAGGCACTCATATTGTTATTATTACAAAATAATGTTATTACAAAATAAACATTATTACAAAATAAACATTTCATATGATGGAGTACATTCCCATATAGACCTATACCTAGGTAAACTCCTGCTATGTAAAATCAGTTAGATTTGAGTATTTTTTGAACTAGTTAATATCACATAAATTCTTCTTTTTTTTTTCTTTTGGCTGCACTGTGAGGCATGAGCGATCTAAGTTCCCTGACCAGGGATTGTACTTGCACCCCTGCAGTGGAAGCGTGGAGTCTTAACCACTGGCCAGGGAAGTCCCCACATGAATTATTCTTTAAAGAAAGTTCAGATCTATACTGTGTCTACATCCAACCTTCCCCATACAACATTTGAACTCACTCTACCTTCAATGAGGAGGTAAAAGAAATAGAATCTAAAAATATAACTACATATTATCAGTGGTGGAGCTTTGAGCTTACAGGAAGTGTTGGCAATTACCTTAAAAATTAATTGTCTGCAGATCCTTCATTTGCAATTTTTAGAAATCACTTTTTGGAATGTGTGCTCTCTTTCACTTTCTTTTATCTTCTATGGTATAGTTCATAGGACAAACCCAATGCTGTCTGCAAGATGAGACTCCCCTCCCCAACTTAGGGTCACTATACCATTTGTTATCTAAAATTATTATTCATATTTACTTGGAGAAACTCTTTAAAGGAATGTTTCCTTTAGCTTTATTGCAGACCTACTAATTCAAAACCTCTGTGATAGGAAAGATGGTATTGATGCCAGAATGCACTTTTATGTAGTACTCCAAAATATTCTTTTTTATATATTTTAATTTTTTAATCAAAGTGTATCTGATTTACAATATTGTGTCAGTTTTAGTTGTATAGCATAAAAGATATTGGGTAAAATTTCCTGTGCTATATTAGTAAATCCTTATTGCTTATCTATTTTTTATATAGTAGTTTGTATCTGTTAATCCCTTCCTTTTAATTTATCCCTCCCAAATCCTCTGTTTGGGAACCATAAGTTTGTTTTCTATGTCTGTGAGTCTGTTTGTTTTGTATACAGATTCATTTGTATTTTTTTTTAGATTCCATGTATGAGTGATATCATACAGTATTTGTCTTTCTCTGACATATTTCACTAAGGATAATATTCTCTAGGTCCATCCATCCTGCTGCAAATGACAATATTTCAGTCTTTTTTATAGCTGAGTAATATTCTATTTTGTGTGTGTGTGTGTGTGTGTACACATACTAAATCTTCTTCAGCTAGGCATCTGTTGATGGGCACTTGGGTTGCTTGCATGTCTTGGCTATTGAAATAGTGTTACTATGAACTCTGAGGTGCATATATCTTTTTGAATTAGAGTTTTTGTTTTTTCTGGATATATACCCTGGAGTGGAGCTGCTGGATCATATGGCAGCTCTATAGTTTTTAAGGAATTTACATACTGTATTCCATAGTGGTTGAACCAATTTACCTTCCCACCAACAGTGTAGGATGGTTCCCTTTTCTCTACACCCTCTCCAGCATTTATTATTTGTAGACTTTTGCTTATGGCCATTTTGGCCAATGTAAGGTGATACCTCATTGTAGTTTTGATTTGCATTCCTCTAATAATTAGTGATGTTGAGTTTCTTTTCATGTGCCTGTTGTCCATCTGTATGTCTTCTTTGGAGAAATGTATATTTATGTCTTCTGTCCATTTTTGTTTGGGTTGTTTGGTTTTTTTGATATTGAGTTGTATGAGCTACTTGTATATTTTGTATATTAATCCCTTTGTTTACAAATAATTTCTCCCATTCTGAAGGTGGTCTTTTCATTTTGTAGATGGTTTCCTTTGCTGTGCGAAAGGTTTTAAGTTTGATTAGGTCCCATTTGTTTATTTTTGCTTTTATTCCTTTTCCCTTGGGAGACTGATCTAAGAAAATATTATTAAAATATATGTGAAATAATGTTTTGCCTATGTTCTCTTCTAGGACTGTTATGCTGTCATGTCTTACATTAGGTCTCTAATCCATTTTGAGTTTATTTTTTGTATATGGTGTGAAGGAATTTTCTTATTTTATTGATTTACATGTAGCTGTCCAGCTTTCCCAACACCACTTGTTGAAGAAACTCTCTTTTCTTAATTAATTGACCATAGGTATGTGGGTTTATTTCCGGGCTCTCCACCCTGTTCCATTGATCTATATATCTGTGTTTGTGCCAATACAATACTGTTTTGATTATTGTAGCTTTGCAGTATAGTCTGAAGTCTGAAAGAGTTACACCTCCAACTTTGCTATTTTTTTCTCAGGATCTCTTTGGCAATTCTGTGTCTTTTTGTGCTTTCATATAAATTTTAGGATTACATGTTCTAGTTCTGTGAAAAAATTCATGGATATTTTGATAGGAATTGCATTAAATTGGTAGATTGCTTTGGGCAGTATGGCCATTTTAACAATACTAATTCTTCCAATCCAAAAGCACAGGATATCTTTCTGTTTCTTTGAATCATCTTCAATTTTCTTTATCAATGTTTTATAGTTTTCATTGTATAGGTCTTTCACCTCCTTAAGTTTATTCCTAGGTATTTTATTTTTTGACACAATTTTAAATGAGACATATATTTACTTTCTATTTCATTATTAGTGTATAGAAACACAACAGATTTCTGTATATTGATCTTGTGTCCTGCTGCCTTGCTAAATTCATACTAGTTCTAACAGTTTTTGTGTGGACTCTTTAGGGTTCTCTATATAGAGCATCATATCATCTGCAAATGGTGACAGTTTTACCTCTTCCCTTCCAATTTGGATACCTTTTATTTCTTTTTCTTTTCTGACTGCTGTGGCTAGAACTTCCAGTACTATGTCGAATAGAAGCAGTGAGAGTGGGTATCCTTGTTTTGTCCTGAATTTAGTGAGAAGTCTTTGAGCTTTTCACCTTTGAGTTGGCTGTGGGTTTGTTGTATATGGCCTTTATTATGTTGACATATGTTCCCCTAATCTACTTTGGTGGGAGTTTTTATCACAAATTTATGTTGAATTTTTTCAAATGCTTTTTCTCTATTGAGATGATCATGTGGTTTTTGTGTTTCCTTTTGTTAATGTGGTGTATCATTTTGATTGATTTTTATATCCTTGAACCATCCTTGTGACTCTGGAATAGATCCAATAATCATGGTGTAATATCCTTTTCATGTGTTGTTTGATTTGGTTTGCTAATATTTTGTTAAGGATTATTGTGTCCATGTTCATCAAAGATATTGGCCTGTAATTTGTGTGTGTGTGTGTGTGTGTGTGGGGTGTCTTTGCCTGGTTTTGGTATCAGGGTAATGGTGGCTTGTAGAATGAATTTGGGAGTGTTCCCTCCTCTTCAATTTTTTGTAATATTTTGAGAAGGATAGGTGTAAGTTCTTCTTTATATGGTAGAATTCCCCATTGAAGCCATCCAGTCCTGGACTTTTGTTTGCAGGTCATGTCCCTTCTCCTGCTGTGTCCATCCCAGACATAGTGCAGGGCTGTGCTGTGAACTGGGTGAGGCCAGAGAGTTCATTAGGCTGGGGCTTGGGGTCAGGGAGGTGGGCTGCAGGAATTGAGGTGGCTGCACAGCTGCCAGAGATCCAGGCTGCCTCCACGGGAGTCTTCTCCCAGGACCTATCTGTCCCAGACCCAGTGCTAAGCTGCAGTGTAGCATCGCCAGAGCTCTCTCACTTGGCTGGGAGACAAACCAAAGCATGTCCTATGGTGCTGCTGTCAATGGCTACCACCACCACACCCAGGCCATATCTCATGCCCCCCATGGTATTTCTGCTTAGCTAGGCTGATTATATTCCTAGAGCCCAGTTGTCCTAGATCTCATGCCAAACTGTGTTGTGAAGTGAGTGGAACCACCACATTCACCCTGTTTGAAGTGTGGCAAGGCGGCAGGTGTCAGTTCAAGGCTCTCTCCATTCTGATTATTGGCAAGTAAGCATATGCATGCTACTTGTGAGTAGAGTCTAGGCCTCTCCAGCTCTTCTATCTTTCCCAGTGTTTCTACCAGTAGCCAAGGGGACTTTTCTCCTCTGCACAGGACACCAGGACTGGGACGCCCAGACTGTGGCTTGACAGGCTCACTCCCCAGGATGAGGGTCTGCCCATGTAGACCTTCTCTTCTTTTCAGATCCCTCTCAGTGGCAAGGGTCTTGGCCCTATGCCTTTTTTTTTTTTTGTCCTACCTGGTTATATGGAGATCTTTCTTGCGGCTTTGTTTGGATAGGAGTTCTTCTGCCAGTTTCCAGTTTTCTGTGAGAACTGTTCCAAATGTAGATGTATTTTTGATGTATTTGTGGGGGGAGGTGAGCTCCGCATCCTTCTACTTTGCCATCTATATTCCTTCCCCTCACAGGAGATTCTGTTATACTTTAAATTTGAAAGTCAAAAAATTGTATATGTTCCAGGAATATAGGCAAGAAACTTCTCTCTTACGACTTTTCGAGCCTCACCAATGAATCACTGTCAGATCATCCAACCCAACATAGCAAGGAAAATGGCCCAACATCAATTTGAGGCTAAGCAGAGCTCAAATATAGTGAAGGGGGATGTTTCTACAAACATATTCCTCCAGTGGTGTGTGTGTGTGTGTGTGTGTGTGTATGCGTGTGCGTGTGCACGCTGAGAAGGTGAATATAATTGGGTCGGAATAGTAGTAAGGGGAGGGAGTCAGAAAATTTGAATTTTACATATTTTTACTTAGAAATCATGCCTGCATCAAGCAATGAGAAGTTTTGAGATCTTGATTCTGAGAACATGTAGCACACTTAAAGAAATGACCAGTTGCACTGATGTGTACACATTCTTTCTTCTCCTTCTCCAATATGGTCTATGACCAAACTGCTATATAGAGCAGAATAAAGTTGGGATGTAGAGTGCAAACGTGGGCATAATATTTTACATTTAAAATATATTTTATGTAAACATCCAAATTTATATTATATATATATGATTATATATATATTTTTCCATATGATTATTTGTGTATGTATATAGTTACACAAAGCACATAGGTACTCAAAACAGTAATCAAAATAATGTCTTAGATATTATTATTGTCTATTATAACCAAAGCTACAGCAACACAGGAGGAGAAATGGAGAGAATTATCATTAAAATGCTTACACAAGTATGTGTATTATGTGTCTGTGCATATGCAGATGTTTATGTTGACAACTGATGATGTTATAACAGACACCTGTTCCTTGTGTGTGACATGAGCCACAATGCTTATACGTCCTCTGCTCTAAACTCCCTTTGGCACAAGTGTGAGGAAAGGTGGCTAATAAGATGTGTCAGCCGTAGGGTATAAGTCATAGGAAAGCTCCCAGCAGTAATAGTACCAAGTTGGGAGATATACCAGTTGCTCATTTCCCCTTTTTCCTACTTACTTTATGTAAAATAGAACTGATGGAAGGAATAACAATAGCATCTTGGAGCCATGAGTGAAAGGTCAAGAGAGTAAAAAGTCATTAGAGTTGTCAAATTTAAGCTATGTAACAACTCTAAGAAATTTGATCAGTAAGAATACTGGTAAGTAAAAACATAAAAATTCCAAAGAAAATTAAACAAGATAACTTAACAGGCAAAATACAGAAAGAATATCACTGGGAAAAATAAGTGCTTAATCTCAATATCACTGAGAGAAAATGCAAGTAAAACAGACACACTGGTCATATAGTATGGAACAGGGGTTAGGATAAAAAACAATGAAGAGTTTTATGCATTTTTGGTAGAGCACTTTTATGCAAAATCATTTTGTCATACCTAGCATTTATGTTCATTTTTCTTTGGCAGCACTGCATGGCTTGTGGGATCTTAGTTCCCCGACCAGAGATCAAACCCGGGTCCCCAGCAGTGGAAGCAAGGAGTCCTAACCACTGGGTCACCAGGGAATTCCCATAGTTTTATGTTCATTTTAAATACACACACATGCACATACACACCCACATATTCATTTTTATGTTTACTGTATGTCTAAAGCTTCATAAAAAATGAAAATGCAAACATATGTGTACTTAAACACACATGAATGTTTATACATATAATGAAAATAAAAAATAAAAACATTCATGGTCATAAGATCTTCCAAGCTCAGGTGAGTGTCTGTATCTCAGGAAGGAGGGGTAGTGGGTTTTTTAAGAAAACTTTAGCTATT
>NW_020174703.1:1744697-1864320 GCF_003031525.2 Neophocaena asiaeorientalis asiaeorientalis
TATATATAATTTATATTTTAAATTTGTATTAATGTATTTTGTTTTATTTTTCTTTATATATATTTTAAGTAGAGCAATTTAAAATGTTGTAGAATCCTTTTGTTAGTTTAACAACAGCTCTAAATATATAAAATTTCTGTTTTCTTAGTTTCTGTAGTTGTACATATTAAATATTTTGTTTTACATTTTAATAAAAGCAATTCCCAAGACCAGAGACTAAAAAAGAAATGGTGAGTAACAAAAGTACAATCTACCTGATACAGAAGACAGTTGAATTTTCTCTTGTCATCGAACAAGCTGATTTGAGCAGTATTATTTTATGATTTAAAAATGACCTCGAGTCATTATTTTCATATAATATGGCCACTTATCCATTGGGAAATTTTCCCTAGGGAAGCAATCTTCCCAATTCAAACTACCAATGAGTAATGCTTTGGCAGAAAAATTGCCAATAATGGCATTTAAGTCTTTGGAAATTATGATATCAGCTAATGAAGCCATAGAGTATATAACACTCAGACAACTGTCAAATTGGTTCCAGACCTTGAGGGACTTGAATGTTCATTAGCAGGAGGGTCATACGTTAACACATACCCAGTCATTCATTTCAGGGCAGTGAATTAGGTTGAGAAAAAGAAAAGAAAAAAAAATCTCATTAAAGTGCCCTGATGTTCAATGTCATGTGAATGTGACTAGCCTATAGCTGCCTAAGTCATTTTGCCAGATGACTGGATGAAACAATGGCTTAAAGTCTTGCAAGATGTGAATTTCTCTTCTAAAACTCAGGTCCCCTCTATAAAAAATGTTAAACTTTTAGAAACTTTTTAAAAAATAAAGACATTTGGATTTGTCCCATTATCCTTTCCTGTTCCAGGAAACAACTACAAAGTAATGGAAGCTGCGGTCTAAAATACCTTCAATATAACAATCAGGACTGTGCCTGTTAAGATTTAGAATTAATGTATTCCTTTTCATTGTATTGCTAGTGTTGGCAGGTTATGACAGGCCTAATTTCTCTGAGTTGGCATGCATAATACACCAAATTTCTAAACAATCATTTTGAGATGAAAGGAAATTTCACAGTTTCAGGATTTCCACATTCTACTGCTTTCTGTCTTAAACCCTTGTTTGTTTTTGTCATAGCAATATCACAATTGCTAAATCATTTTTAGTTTATTATCATGGTATGATTTAATTGTTTTCATTCACCTCTAGAGAGTTCATTTGAATGACTCAATGAGTGAATGAAACAGGAGAGAGGTCATTATTGCAATTAATGTTAACGTGGTTATGCAAAGGGAATACATAAGAGACAACTTGTCAAAGAGTCCAAGAGGGGGAAAAAAAGGAAGACACCTAAAAGCCTGAAAACAATACGAATGGTAAGCAGTCATAATCTGAATATGTGTCAATTTGGGTAGTTCTATAGGATCAGGCTCCACTTACAGGAGATACTAAGCAATGATTTTTGAAGTAAGAATAAAGCAGAGAAACCAATTGAATGTGAAGCATAATTTTTGAAAACAATATCAAATATGGTTCCAAGGAAGAGAATCAGGGATAAATTCTTGGTCCTCTAGAATAACAACAACGACAACAACATTAGAAGTAGAATTTGCTTTGGAGAGTTTCAGTGTATCCCTAACACCACCATCCAGTTTCTCTATAAAGAGGACCAGTTGTAATGATTCTTTGTTGGTAGAGATGAGATTAGCACCAAATCTACCCAGTTACTCAAGTCAAATACTTGGAATCCCTGAAACGCTTCCATTCCATATGACACCTATATCCAATTAGAATCAAGATCTGTAAATTACAGTTGTATCTTGAACCTGTTCTCACCTTTCCATTAACAGTCACAATAACTTGGTTCCAAGTTTCATCATTCATATCTAAATTATTACAAAAGTTTGTTAACTGCTCTTTTTTCATTTGATCTGGCAACTTTCAATTCATCTTCTGAATTGCATATCAGAAGTATGTCTAAATTATTCAATCAGTTAAAATATTTTGGTTGCTAAGTATAGTTTCCTAATAAAGTTCCAATTTTTTTATTCAGTCCTTCATAAACTGCCTATCTCTAAACATCATCAGCAATAAAATCCTGTTATATTATTCTTTCCAGCAATACTGAAACTTCTTGTTCTGGAATATTTTAACCCATTACACATAAACTATTGCATATAAGCTTTCCTCTAAGTAGTAACATTCTTCCTTTTCTCTTTGGTCTAGTTCAAGTTGATTAAAATATAGTGAGTAGGAACCCAGTATTAAGAGTCAGATTACCTGCCTCAGAACCTCATTTTACTACCCATGTATGTAATTCTCCATGTCCAACTTTCCTCCTCTGTAAAATAGTACAATAAGAGTTAATAATGTTTAAGCAATTAGACCAGTTCCTGGCACCTAATAGTGTCTGATTAGCATTAGTTAATTCATATTCTTCTATTATTATTACCAGGTTTTCCATACTCATCTCAATTGTGACCTCACTGGACTTTTTTTTGGTTATTTCTCAACATTTTAGGGACACCTCCATTGTGCTTCTAAATGATACTGCAAACTTTTAACATGAAGTTTTTCATATTTTATACAAAATTTTTGTTAACTTGTTCATACTCCTACCTAATTTACATATATTTTGGGGGTGGAGGAATGTATTATTCAGGGTAGTTTAACAGCTGTATTAATCACATCCAAATTTCAGTGATTATCAAAAATCCAATATGGGTGTTTGTGGTTAGATATTATGAGGGTCTCTTAGTAGCAGAGACTCAAGGAACTCAGTTCTTTCCTTCTTGTTTCCTCTACATCTTCAGAGTTCTTGTCATTCAAGCAGATGAGGAGGGCATATTGCAAGGGGTTTTTTTTCTTTCTTTTCCTCCTATTCTTTCCCTCCTTCTATTCTTTCCTGTCTTCCTTCTATTCTTTCCTTCTTCTCTCCCTTCCTCCCTTCCTTTCTTCCTTCCTTCCTCCCTTCCTCCCTTCCCTTCCTTCCTTTCGATGAACAAGGCCTGGCAGTGATGCACAGTATTTCAAACTACATTTCACTGGCAAGAACTCAGTCATATGTCACATGTTTCCCTCTTGCATACAACCCTTCCAGACAGAAGGTTTGGATAAAAGCAAGAGATTATTTTTTTAGTTTAAAATTTTGATTACTAAATGAGAGACACAACACCATCCAGCTAGCTGAGTAGAGAATGAGACTCTTAGATGAGATATACCAATAACAACCAAAAATAAAGCCCTAGTACCTGGGGAGGAGTGGGAGAAGGGGGAGGATATTAATAATCTTTGATTTTCAGACCTGCTCTTGAAAATTTCCCCCTCCATCTGAAAAAGACCTTCCAGTGCTGCCTTTCCATGCTGCTGTGACTACTTTGGATCCAGGTTAAATGCTGAGCTTACTGATCACACCTGACAGTGCTAACTAACTTTCCATGCAAAATACCTCCAGATGTCATCCATACTAGTGAGGCATCTTAACTGATATCATGGGCAAACAACACTACTTAAAACTGGCTGCCTTAGAAATCAAGGACCAAATTGAATTGAATTATGGGAACTGGACTGGGAACCCCAGAGCTGGAGGCTCCATGATGGGAGGTCACACTGCGGCCCAGCTACCCTAACTACCTGATTCATGAATGTTCTGTTTCATCTGCCGTAACATTGTAAGCTCTGTTTCCAAGGACAGCAAGCATTTCCTCTGGGATTATACTTCTTGCGTATATACCCTGATGATCCTGACGTCACCTTATCCCTGAGAGACATTCAAGTCAGCTTCAACTTACTAGCCAGAGTGGTGCTGTCCCTAAATTGATGCCCTGAGCCAGATAAAAAGATTCATACAGGAACTTAATTAAACATTTGTTTTCTGGCTCTCTAAAATGAATCCAGATGGAATATGTGACTTTTATTTCCTGGCTTGGAAGCAGTTAGGCTTCATTATTACGTTCAATCCTTCAGGCAGTCCTGATCATTCTGCTTGGCATAATTTTGATTTTGACCATAATCCTCTGTTACCTCAGACAAATTACTCAGTTTTTGTAAAAGAACTTTAAAGTCCAACTCATTTGGGCCCATGGTGAGGTAGCCTATTTCTTGCTCAGGTCTTAAAAAATTAAAGAATGGAGTTGTGTCCAGCTCTGGTTAACATCTATGTGTGACTTTTTCATGCCTGACCATCGGTACTCACAAAGCCTTCACCAGGCAGGACTTTAGGGGTAGTGAGTAGGTGGGGGAGAGGGGAAGCCGCCCTCTCACCCCAGACTTGGTGTGCAGCTAGTGCATTGCAGTCTCTGAAGAGAGTTGTAGTCAAGGAATCAGGCCAGTCAGTCATGCTCTTATGCATATTTGCATTACTAGCCCAGGCTCCTTTATACCTGGGTCTCCTTATGAGGCCATTGGCCATGCCCTGACCAGGCTTCTCTGCTAAGGCTTCTCTATAGGGGGTAGGAGGAAGAAATCCCTAGCTCTCCCTCCTTGGCATTCCCCTGGCTTCAGTGTCCAAAAAACTACAGAAGCCTTTTATTTGAGGTACCCTTGACAGTGAGAAGATCCCCCCGATCTGCAATGGATGATTCACCTGACCCTCAGATTAGTACCCCCTCCTGTTCCACAGGAGAAAATGGAAAAGGGAGGGAGGAGTTGGTCCTTTCTTTAGTTTTAACATCTTGCCTTTACTATCAGAGTAAGTGACTAAAGGCTTGTTAACTTTTTTTTTTTTTTTGCGGTACGCGGGCCTCTCACAGATTAAAAGCTTTTTAACTTTTTTTTTTTTTTTTGCGGTACGCGGGCCTCTCACTGTTGTGGCCTCTCCCATTGCGGAGCACAGGCTCCGGACGCGCAGGCTCAGCGGCCATGGCTCACGGGCCCAGCCGCTCCGCAGCATATGGGATCCTCCCGGACCAGGGAACGAACTCGCGTCCCCCGCATCGGCAGGCATACTCCCAACCACTGTGCCACCAGGGAAGCTCAGGTTTGTTAACTTTTATTTTAGCTTGTTGTTTGTTGCTTTAATCTACTCTTCTGACTCTCTGACTCTCTGAGGCTCAGCTGAGCTCCTGAGAGGTAGGTGTACACACAAGTGTGTAGTAATATGGGTTAAACAATAATATATTGAATACTGTTATTTTAGACAAATGAATAATTAAACGTATAATTATATCATATATTAAGGGAAAATGTATAAATTAGAAAAGTAAATTACTTAGGATGAAAAAGTAATACTTATACAAATTAAAATAGATAAAAGCCACTAACAAAGAGTCTGAACGAAAAGTCAGATTGTGGGGTGCCTGAGGTTACTATTTACACAGTAGGAACAGCCTGTGAATTGTTGATTTTCCTCTTGTGCCATAGTTTGGACCTACCAGGTGTGATATCACGTGGAAGCGCTTTGGTTAAAGAAAGTCAGGATTAGTTCATCAGGGTCTACATGTTTATCAGTTTTTAAAGGTGAATTAGAAATAGAAAATTTTAAAGAACCAATGGTAGATATTAATAAAATAATTTTCAAAAATTAAATTATCAGTTTTATGTAGCTTTTACTTGCTTTGTAAACAAAACATATCAGATTTTTTTTCTTTTCATTTTCACACAGGTGTTTTCACACCTTGAAAATATTTTTTGGTTGAGTATGCCCATCTGCTTATCCTTCTGTGATGCTTTTTCTGGCCATGATGATCTAAATTAAACACTCCCATTCCTCTTTTCACAGCACTTCTATCACAGTAGTTACATGTTGTACAGTAAATTGTCTATTTTGAAGTCAGTTTCTTTCTGTAGCCAATGTCATATCTTCATATTCTGACAGAGTAAGTATTCAATAAATGCATTAATGAATCATAACACTGAACCTTTCTTGCTGCTATGACTTTACCCATCAAGAAAAATTACATTTAATAAGATCAATACACATTTCAAATGTATTCATTCACTTAAAAGAAGAATTTTACAACCACTTGTTTTGATTTCCATGAAACTCCTAACATGTGCATTTTATGTGAGTTTTCAGCTTACCCAGGCAATGTGTGAGCAAGAAGTTTGCATTACAGTGTCAGCAGTAGTGGGAAATCTGTTTTACAGTAAATCATGCAAAGGCTGTTTCCAGCTTTGGCTCACATTCTATTTCACAGTGATGGAAATAGTCAACAAAATAACATTAAAAAGAACATTCACCAACTCTTAATAATATGAAAAACTATTCATGAAAGGGAAATGTTAGAAATTAAATTATGTAAGAATGTTTTCTAGTCTAATTTTCACTTTGTCAGTACTTTATTTGCGAAGTGCATTTGAGGCTCTCCTTTAAATTTTTCATCTTATGTTGCTTGTCTACTATTGTGATTCTTTGGCTTGTATAATGAAACGCTGAAGTGCAAGTCTATATTTTCTGAAAGATTTTTTTTGGTTAACATTTTTTTGTAATTTAATGCAAATTATATAAATGGATTATTTAAATACATAAGTACCATATTTAAGCTTATATATTGCTTTATAATTAATAACCATTCTTTTATACTATCTTATGGGAATCTGAACATGATCAAGGTAATTGTATAAGAATGAGGAGGACCAAGAAAAAATGGGGAGAATTCTCCACTGACCCTGGAGTCTATATAACCCCTCCCAGGCACCAGAAAATAACCTTGAAAGCAAAAACAAGGAGGAGGGTTGGTATCAAAATTAGCAGTCAATCAGAAGCAGTAATGCTCTAAAACTCTATGGAATTAATTCTAATTCTTGTAATAGTCCAGACTTCCTTCTCTATACTTTTCTCTCTACCTGCATCCCTCACCCTTTTTTATTTTAAGATAACCATTTTTCATTATATGATATTCATTTTTCATTAATATATTTTCCTTAATGTGGCCTTTCCTAATCCTTCCAATGTTATATGTTTTTATAACTTTCAATACATTCATTTTTATACTAAATATTGTATTTGGTTGTTCTTTTTTTTTTTAATATATGAAAACAAGGACATTTGTTGTTTATGACTGTGCCCCTAGTGCCTAACACATTTCCTGCTTCATGGCAGGCGCTCATGTTTGTGGGTGAGTGCCTTTTCCACTATACTGTGGGGTATGGAGGGTTCAGAGAACATGTCGAATATTGCATAACCAAATGTCTCATTATGTGGTCAAAATATAGTAATGGGGTGGAACTGCATGCAATATTTCAAGGACCAAATAAATTGTCTTCCTCATCAAAATCAGATCAAAAACTGAGCTGAAGTTCAGCAAGAAGGACAAATTACAATGAGAAGTTTGAGTCTATTTAGTGTGGATCAAGTAACCCATGATAATTTGTCCCTTGCTTTCTGCATTTTAATTGTATATAATTATGATATTGATTTTGTAGATATGTATAGATTCTCATACACATATTTTTATGCATTGATAAACATAATCTAAAAAACTACTCAGAAGCTGTCTTTTTTGTATTTGGAACTTTTTAACACCTTGGAAAATAGCTATTAAATGAATTTTACTTCCAACTTTGGATCCAATTTTCTCATGTTTGCTAATTTTTTATTTGGGGGAAGTAAGATATTACATGTTTTGCATACTTATTTATGCACAGGCTTATATGACTAAATTCCAAAGTGGTTTAGGTTCATTAATCTCACAATATGAATTGTAATCAAATATAAGCTTTATTAGGTAAGATGCAGTTTTAGCAAATAAGATTATAAATTGTGTGCCTGTGTATGTTTTCTTGGAAATAAGGAGACTAACTCAAAATAGTGTTTCATTAAGTAACTCAAATTTAATTTTAAAGTAGTCATAGCCATAATTAATTTCTTTCTTAGAAAATTATTATACCTTTATAACATTATAAAATCAGAACTTGTATAAGTTAAACAAAACACACTGCTAATATAATTATGTTTGGGGAAAAGGTATACATTTTAAAAAATATAAAAGATAAATTTGGTTTTATAATATTCAATGAATGATGAGAATTAATGGTTTTGTTTTGTTTTTTCTCTATGAGTTCTTGTAAAGTGAGAAAAATAATTTATAGACATTTAGTGGTATATTCAAAGGTATACTCTCTATTGTTTACTTGTGAGAAACAGATGGTGGTACAGCTTAATTTTGTGGTAGGATCAATCCTGGAGGCAAGACTTAGTTTAACAGATGGATAAAGAAGAAATGCTCCAGGTATAGAGAATGAAATAGAAAGATAAGTGAAAAGATGCCCAAAGAATAGAAATGAGATAGACACACCAAGAAGGTACATAGGCTACTATGTTTAATGGCTTGATGAGAATTTAAAGATGAGATTAACAATATAATAAAGTTTTAAAATGTGATAAAAATATTTTGAACCCAATGAAAGAAGAAACAATATGGTTAGTAAATGGGCCAGAAGACATCACCTTAACTAAAAGAATAGAAAGCAGGGGCAAAATATTACTGCTAGTAAGTTTTAAATCTATGTCATATAATCAAAACTAACCATATTTCTTTCTTATCCTAGAGCTTGATGTAGTGTTCAAAACAAAAATATGTTTAAATGATGTCTACTAAGTATTAAATGCCAGTCTATATACCTTTCATTCAAAGTTATTAGCTATATTTGTATAGTTTCTGAGGAAAAGTGGACAACTGAAGAAAATAAAAGAAATTCAATAATGCTGGAGAAGGTGTGGAGAAAAGAGAACCCTCTTACACTGTAGGTGGGAATGTAAATTGGTGTAGCCATTATGGAAAACAGTATGGAGGTTCCTCAAAAAACTAAAAATAGTGCTGCTATATGATCCAGCAATCCCGTTCCTGGGCACTTACCGAGACAAAACTACAATTTGAAAAGATACATGCACCTCTATGTTCATAGCAGCACTATTTACAATAGCCAAGAAATGGAAACAACAATCGACAGATGAATGGATAAAGAAGATGTGGTATATATATACAATGGAATATTACTTGGCCACTAAAAATGCCACTTGAAGCAACACTGATGGACCTAGAGATTATCATACTAAGTGAAGTAAGTCAGAAAGAGAAAGACAAATACCATATGATATCACTTATATATGGAATCTAAATTATGACACAAATGAACATATCTATGAAACAGACTCACAGACGTAGAGAACAGACTTGTGGTTGCCAAGGAGGAGGGGAAGGAAGGATTGGAAATTTGGGACTAGCAGATGCAAACTATATATACAGGATGGGTAAACAATAATGTCCTACTGTATAGCACAGGGAACTATATTCACTATCTGTGATAAACCACAATGGAAAATAATATATGTGTATATATAACTGAGTCACTTTGCTGTACAGCAGAAATTAACACATTGTAAATTAACTATACTTCAATAAAATTTAAAAAAATAAATTCAATAAAAATTATGGATATGTGGCTTCACAAAATAAACACAGAGGAGATGTAACACTTATAAACTGACTCTCAGACACTTTTCACCATGAGCTTTCCTGTGTTAAACAAAAAAAACCCCTAAAACAACTGTTTAGGTATTGTATTGATATGCTGTTTCAGATATTCAGATCTCTGAAGTACTCACATATGCTTTTTGGTTTTCTTAAGCACAGCCTAGTCTGATTTACCACCTCAAACACTGTACAGAAAATAACAATTATCTTAAACTATTTATATAAGTAAGTTCAATATAAAAATTGGTGTAAGGTGTTTGTATGCTCCAGGAATTGTGGTATAAACTTAGTTTTCCAGAATGCTTCTGTGATAGTTTTTTTTTAAATGGAGCTATAACATGCATACAGTATAGTACAAGAAATGTTCAGTTTATGAGTATAGATAATTATATACACCCACATAAGCATCACCAAAAATTATATGTAGAAAAATATCTGGCACCTAGGAAATCCCCACAAGCTCCTCCTCACTCAGTTCCATCTCTCCCAGTGTTAGCTGCTTTCTGATTGTTATCATTATTGCTAGTTTTGCCTGCTAAGTGAATAAATTATCAGTATTTGTGTGTGTGTGTGTGTGTGTGTGTGTGTTTTTCCTTTCGTTCAAAATTCCTCTTAGTTATTACTACTTATGATATTGTAACACATTGGACACATTCATGTTAGTTATGAATCACTAACATCCACAAAGACTAAACAGAAATCATACAGCCATTACTTTTGCTAAATTACGTCATTGATGGACTGTCAATAAAATATTAACAGCTACTGAAGATCAGTTCCATTTGTGTAAAATTGTTTCTTGAATTGGTTTCTGTTTGAAATACAAAATGTGACTTATAGAAATGTATTAATGATTCCTAATCACAACTCATTACATTTCCCTTGCTAGTATAGAATTAGTATGTAACTCTGGAAACTGACAATCTGGGAATTCAGATTATAAGGTGGAGGGCAGAGGCAAATGGCACTTTCAACAGGTGATGGCTCAGGTTCAGCTTGTGACATATTTGCATTATGGAAATTGATTGTGGGGAATATGACTGCTATTCTCTTTTGCCTGGTATCTTACCAGCTACCTGATTTTTAAATTACTGGAACCCTGACTTTTTATGCTTTTCCAGTCACTAGGAGCATCATTTGGGGGGAACCACTTGAAATTAAAATTTATCATTTTGGACTTGTGGATCATATCAGTTATACAAATATGTCTGCAATATTTTATAGCAAGCTTGTGGCACAGGAAATATTTTCAGGAAATACTTTCTTTCCCCACTTTTTGTTCTCAACAGCAAGACTTTTCCTGCAGCCAAGGATGGAAGTTAGTAGTAAGCTCATTTCTGGTTCACAATGATTATTATATACCTTTTATTTTACCTGATTAATGGTGAGGTGTGTTTTGCTTAGCTGTCCACCTTGGGCATCAAGACTATTCATTATTGAAGTAAATAATTGAAAACCTTCACTCAGATGTCAAATTGAACTAATTTAATGCATAAATCTAATAAATAAAAGATGTTGGAGCACATGTTTTTTATTCAGAAGGGTATTAATTTTTGTGTTCAGGCAGTTTTCACACACCACACCTCCTTACATTTTGTCCTAAAATTCATCTTTTTTAATCACAATGTACTAAATGACTTGGTTAAGAAACAGATAATTTTAATAATGACTGAAGCTAATCGACATTCTCTATGCTCTCCAATTTTTTTGGGGGGGGGATATGAAAATTAGCCTACAGAACAGCTCTAAATCATAAAGATGTCCAAACACATAGCAATCTATCTTTAGGCTACAAAACAAATAACCTCATAAAAATTCCAGACAATATATTATTTCAGGCCAAAAAAGGAACAAAGTATCCCATGTAAAAGAATAAATAAAGAATAATCCCTGGAGATCCAGTTCAGATAATGGTGGAGTAGCTTATAGTGGACTAATACTCCAGCAGCAATTATAAGCCCCAAAATACATATATTCAAACAAAAATAATTTAAAGTTATGGTAGAGTGCCAAAACCAAGCAAAACTTGGAGGTTATTTAACCACTGAGAAAGAGAACCACACTGAGTGAAATTTACATTTATACTTTTTTCTTTTAATGCCATTAAACTCACATAGAAACTCACAGTTTTATTGACTAGAGATGTAGTTAAGGATCTCAGCATAGTTAGAAACTGAGGAGGGAAAACTCAGAAAGGAGAAAGTCATGTAGTAAGGGAAGCCCATGAAATACACCTAAAAACTCCCCTTAAATATTTTGCTGACACCAAAGACTCACTGTAACTCAACAGAAAACAACATCAGAAAAGAATAGTCAGTATAAGATTCCTTGTGATAAGTCATAGTTATAAATATATTACTAAATTTGTGGAATGGAAGAAAGGTAAAATTATCAAAGTATTTGGAATGATGTCTAGATTGCATATAAATCACTGTCTTCAGAGGCTTGTTAGGAGAAGAAAAGCAAGAGAATGCAACAGAGCTCTGCAGTCCTACTGTAAGCATCTTTCTCAAAGCATTAACATCCTAGTGTGGGGAGAAGGGACACCCACTGTTCAAACACACGCAAACTGCTTTAACACATGGTGCTGCAAACTGCTTTAACACATGGTGTTGTGTGATTGGACTTTTGGATTTGCTTTTCTTGAAAGTCATTTATATAATAGAATCCATGGGATGATTTTACTAATTGGAACATACTATAAAATCCCTAGTGGCCCAGATAATGTTCTAATGTTAGTATCAAAACCTAAGAGTTCCTCAGTGTTGATTTCCATCCCTGTTTTGCTAGGATTTAGATATGTAATCAGAAAATGCTTTCTAAGGCAAAGATATTTGGATTGCTGTATGGTTAAGAATTAGCATAATGAAACAATGTTTTCTTAAAATTATTAAGTTTAGAAAATGCAAAGCAAAATCCACATCAAAACAAATTAAATTGCATATTTTTCAAGAACTCCTAACTTTGACTATTTGCATTTTTAAAATTTAAGTAAGCCTCATATTGAATATTTGCTTAGACATCCCTTTACTACCACCTTGACTATAATAGGAAAATAGGTATAACTCAACTAATTAATAATATAAAATATTATATTTCTAGAGAAGTGATCATAACTTGATATTTCTTTATGATTAGAATTTTCAACAACCTTATATATAGATATATATAGTGTATATACAAATGTTGAGACTAAGAATATTTTTAAGGTTTCTTATGAATTTACATTTATAATTAATATTTTAGAAATTTTAGTTGATTCTTTTTACTAAAGTGCTCTACCTGTGTGGAGACAATTAAAATAGTTAAAATGATAATTAAAAAAAGCAAAAAGGACAAAATATATGAAACAACTTCCAAGAAACTCTTCAACAGATAAGGAAAGAGTGATTCCAGAGATATGAGAAACAAACGACTTGAGCCCAACAATTACATCTGTTGCCTTTGAGAGTGTTTTCAGGATGCAGCAATAAAAAGTGGAGCTCAGGAAGAGACTGAGAGACTCCCTGCTTTGAGGAAATAATTCTGAAGAGTACAGAGGCATTGACATACAGAGAGACCTCAGGAGATCGTCAGATGTTTCCCTTGAAGCATTCAACTGAGTACTGATCAGTGTATACCTTAGGGAAACTCACCTTGGGCTGCGGATACAACTACCCAAAAGAATTAATTGTAACTGTATTTATTACTAATGCAGAATTGGGAATAGTGCTTATTACCTTAAGACACTAGAAAACTTCAAGATTCATGGGGCATTGGCTCAGCAGTGGGGAATAATAAGCCCTAGGCTGAGCACTGCTCTATCAGTATCTAGCAAATCTTAAAAGCAAGACCCAAAATGTCAAACTTGTTGTATACAACTTCACTGCATTACAGACAATAAGCTCAAGAACATACAGAAATAAAAACTATCTACCACTCAACAAGGCAAAGTTCATGATGTCTGCCATCCACCAAAATTGTGTAAAAAATGTAAAAGTACGATCCATAACATGAAGATAAACCAATTGATGGAAACTGATCTAGACTTGGCATAGCTATTAGAGTTACCAAAGTAACTAAAAAATATTATTAAAACTTATTTCCACAGGTCTAATAAGAAAAGACATGGAAAGTATATTATTACCCAAATCGAACTTCTGGGATGAAAATATAATGTAAAAGTGGAAAAATACACTAGATAGGATCAAGGATAGTTTAGATTTTGCAGAAAATAAGATTAAGAATTTTAAGATGTAGCAGTAGAAATTTTCCAAGAGCAACACAGAAGAGAGAATTTGAAAATATTAACACAGCATCAGTTAATTGTGGGACCACATCAACTTCCTTAATATATGTGTAATTAGTGAATTATACAACATGAAAATATTTGGAGAAATATGGACATTTTACAAGTTTGATGAAAATTATAACTCATTCTAAGAAGGTCAAAGACAAACAAAAATACATGAAGAAAATTACACTGAGATAAATCCTAATAAAACTTAGCAAAATAGTGGTAAATAGAATATTTTAATGCAACCAGAGGAAAAAAGGAGCATATATACAGAGGAATAGATATATAGATGACAGAAAATTTCTTACTGAAAGCAATGCAAGTGATAAGACAATGTTGCAAAACCTTTAAATGACTGAAAGAAACCAAAAGAAAACTGAAAGAAACAATCCTGTTGCCCATCTATCCTATATCCAACAAAAATATCTTTCAAATACAAAGGCAAAATGAATAATTTTTTTCAGGACTAGTCACCAGTTGACCACACTACAAGAGAACTTACAGGATGTCTTTCAGACAAATGAAAAAAAAAAAGAGAGAGATGAAAATATGGATCTTCACAAAGGAATAAAGACAACTAGAAATGGAAACCAGGTCAATAAATATATAAGGTATTTGCTACTTTTATATATATACAATATAATGTATCATTTAAACAAAAATAATAATGTAGTGTGTAGTTCATAAAATGTAAAATAGAGTGTATGATTAGCACAAAAGGTAGGGAGGGTAGAAAAGGAATTAATCTATTGTAAATTTAATCTGTATATGAAGTTATATAATATTACTTAAAGGTAGACTGTGATCAATTAAAGATGCATGCTATAATTCATAAAATAACTACTTAAACTAGCAAAGAGTTATACCTAATATATGAAAAAAATAAATACAATTAAATCACAGAACATTCTCAATACAAATGATGGCAGAAAGACATTCTAAAATCAAATATATAATTCACCTAAATAATAGCTACAACAAAGTTATGAATATCTAGATGTATGCAGAAAAAATATTTGAAAAAATTAAAGATATATTCTGATTTTTTAAAGCTCTCAGCAAAGCAGGAATAGATGGGAACTGTGTCAAACAATAAAAGTCACCTATGGAAAAAATTAGCTCTACTATGCTTAATGATGAAATGTTGAATGATTATTTTATGAGATATGAAACAATACCAGGACATCTGATTTTGCCACTTCTATTTAACACTGTACTAAAGGTCCTAGCCAGTGCAATAAGAAGAAAATTTTCCAGTTTTGAAGAAAAATGAGTAAAATTATCATTATTCACAGATAACATAATTACCCATATAGAAAATCTGAGGAAATCTACAGAAGAGCTACTAAAACTAAAACATGAGTTTAGCAAGGTTGCAGATATGAAACAAATACAGGCAATTTATTTGTATTTTTATGTTCTAGCAACAAATAATCAGAAGTTAAAATTAAAAATAGTATCATTTTCAGTAGAATTGAAAATATTAAATATTTGTTTGCAAGACCTTTCCAAGACCCACCAGTTCTGCGAAGGATCTCCTCTCTGTCCAGTGTTCAGCAAAACCAAGTGCTGTTGGTTGAGGTGACTACAACATTTTGATAGGACACATATAATTTATGCCAGTCTCCATAATCAATAGAGTCATATCCCATAACTGGAACTGATTAAGAAAATGCCTTTTGGGAGAGTGGCCAAGATGGCAGAGTAGAAAGACCCTGAGCTCAACTCCTTCGGTGGACACCAAAGTTATAACTGTTTAAGAGCAGCTATCAATGAGAATTACCTCAAGACTGGTAAGAAAGATCTCCTATAACTAAAGATATAAAGATGAAACCACACGAGATGGGTAGGAGTCAAGATATATATGCCTGGGTAGGCAACCCACAAATGGGAGGATAATTACAATTGCAGAGGTTCTCCCTAAACAGTGAGGAGCCCAAGCCTCATATCAGGCTCCACAGCCTGGGGGTCCTGTATCTGGAAGACGAACTTCCAGAACATTTGGTTTTAAAGGCCAGTGGGGCTTACTTTGAGGAGAGCCATGGGGCTGTGGGAAAGAGAGACCACTCTTAAGGGTGCACACAAAATCTTACATGCTCTGAGACCCAGGGCAAAAGCAATAGTTTAAAGGGAGCCTGGGTCAGAACAACTTGCTGATCTTGGATAATGTCCTGGAGAGGCAGGAGACAACTGGGACTCACCCTGGGGACCTAGTCACATGCAGTAGCAATTTTGGGGAATTTACTGTAGTACAAGGACAATGGTGCTGGCAAGAATCATTTTGGAATTCTCCCTCTAGCTTATTAGCATTGGGACCTAGCCCTACCAGCAGGAAGCTGGCATAAGACCCCTGGGATCCAGCTGCCCTGGAAAGAAGCCCCAAACACTAGAGGATCCATGACCCAGCACCACACATTTGTGGGCTGACACCAGCTCTGAGAGCCCTGAGCCTCACAGCCAGAGATCCTTGGACAAAGTTTTGCCCACCAGTGGGCCAGCACTAGCCTGAGACCTGGCCTCACCCATCAGTGCATGGGTACCAGCCCCAGGACTCCCTGGGCCTTGGCCATGCCAAGAGCTGGCCAGCGATCAACTCTGGGACAATCAAGGCCCTGCAGCCAGAGACCCTGGGGCCCAGCCCCAGCTATCAGTTGGCTGGCACTAGCCCTGGGATTCCCTGGGCTCTGGCTCTGCCCACCAGTAGGCTGACACCAACTTCAGGATCCCCAGGACCCTGCAGCCAGGGTATGATTTCACTTATACGTGTAATCTCAAAAATGAAACAAATGAACAAACATTATAAAAAAGGAATGGAGTCATAGATACAGAGAATAAACAGGTAGTTGCCAGAGGTAGGGGGTGGGGGGAGGGGAGAAATACATAAGGGAGATTAAAAGATATAAACTCCCAATTACAAAGTAAATGATTCAAAGGTATGAAATATACAGTGTGGGGTATATGGTCAATAATTCGGTAACCGTTGGTAACTAGATTTATCATGGTGATCATTTTGAAATGTACAGAAATATGGAATCCCTATTTTGTGTACCAGGAAATAACATAGTGTTGTAAGTCAATCTTTCTTCAAAAACAAACAAACTTATAGAAAAAGAGATCAGATTTGTAATTACCAGAGGTGAGGGGATGGGATTGAAGGGGGCATTGTTTGAGCATAGGCAAAAGGTACAAACTTCCAGCTATAATATAAATAAATATTAGAGGTGTAATATGCAACACGAGCTATATAATTAACACTGCTTTGTGTTATGTATGAAATTGTTAAGAGACTATATCCTAAGTATATCACAATGAAAAAATATTTTTTCCATTTCTTTAATTTTGTGCCTATATGAGATGATGCATGTTCACAAAACTTATTGTAGTAGTCATTTCATGATGTATGTAAGTCAAATCAGTATGCTGTACACTTTATACAGTGCTGTATGTTAATTACATCTCAATAAAACTAGAAGAAAAAAGAAAAATATTTAATAATATCCAAAATTTGAAAGACGTATACAATCAAAAATTCCAGTAAGTTGTTGTTGTTGAAATAAAATAATTGATTCTAAAATTTATTTGGAAATAAAAAGAAACTAAAATAGCCAGAACAATTTTGAAAATAAAGAATACAGTTATAGGGCAAATGATACCTGTTTCCAAGATTCATTATTTAGCTATAGTAATCAAGACAATTTGGTATTGTTGGAAATATAAACTTACAGATCAATGGAACAAAATAAGAAATCCTAAAATTTACATGCATGTATATCAACAAAATTAGTTGCAAGATGCAAAGGAAATTCAGTGGAGAAAGGATACTCTGTTTAACAAAATATTCCAGAAATATTAGATGCCAATAATTTTTACTAATATTTCAGATCATATATAAATATTAAATATTTAAAGATAAAATTTAAACTCTACTATATCTAGAAAAAAGAGAAAATTGTGTTACTCTGGGTTAAGCAAAGATTTACTGGATACACATTGCACATATGCTCCATAAAATAACATTGAAAAACTGGACTTCATCCAATTAAACATTTTATTCTTCAAAAGACAATGTTAAGTATTTCCAAATTTTATAGCTGATAAAGAAATTTTTCCAGAATATATTAACAACTCTCAAGATTCAATTTTTTAAAAATGGACAAAAGATTTGTATAAGCACTTCATTAAAGAATAAAGGTGGCAAATAAGTATATTAAAATTTAAGTTACAGAATTATTTGTTAGTAAAATGAAAACTAAAATCATAAGATACAACTACAAAATTATTAGAGAACTAGAATTAAAAAGAATGACCTACATATTAAAGAAATAAATACTAAATGATTTATAACCTTCCAGAAGAAAAGGATTAGGCCAAAGGATTTTACTATTAAATTTGACCAAATGTTTAGAAAAGAAGTGATATTGATTCTCTACAATCTCTTCCAGAAGACAGAAGCAGAGGGAACACTTTCTAACCACAAGATAATTAGAATCAAGTTGCATACATTTCAAGAAAGCTCTCTAATGAGCAAGAACAAAGCTTAGATCTTGCTGCTCAACTTTGTAATCAAGCTGCAAGATCATTTTCATATTTCCTCTAAAAGATTTAGAGCAAAAAAGGATGAGGCCCATTTTCTGTAGCATGGACATATGTCTATCCAATGGATCCCTGATCTAATAATAGTTCTTTGCAGGGTGGTGAGACAAGGGATTTCCTGAAACGTCTGCCTCTGAGATCCAGTATGCATCAAGTGACACTTTGCATGTCTGCCCAAACTCTTGGCTTGAAACATTCTTTCTTTTGGAAAATAATGTTCCAATAGTCTTAGTGCGTATAGACTTTGTCTACTCAACACTCCATCCCAAGCACTAAGAACAATGCCTGACACTCATTAAGACTGCAATAAATAAAATTGTTTGGAATTCTACTTCTGGTTAGTACATAAAAGAAATTAACAATAAATAAACAATCTGGACATACTTAAAAAAAAAAAGGAAAAAAAACCACAGAGATTTTCAAACCCATCAGAGAATTTGGGATTGAGAGAAACCTAAGAAAAATAAATCCTCAACAAAACAACTGTGGCTGCTTTCAAATCTTGCAGAATGAAAGGAAGAGAAGAGAAATTCATAATAGATTACAGAATAAAGCAGTTGAATTTTTAGTTAATATGGATTGGTGTTGTGAGGGTTTGCCTGCAGATTAGAATCCTGAAAAGCCACAGACACAAAATTAGTTTACACCAATCCACTAACTCTTTCCCAAGAATCCTCACTGAGGGCACAAAGGGAAAAAAAAACATAAATTTTGTGGCAGGGGGACGAATTGAAAGAAACTCGTCTGAGGAATTCTGGATGTAGGTGTAGTCATGTAGATGGGGAAGACAAGAGCTGAGAGGAAACACTGATGCACTTCAATTACTTGGACTTCAATTAATGTATTTCTAGGTCCTATAAAATGTGGCGAGGGGAAAAAGTGATGAGAAGCCTCCCTCCAAGACAATCCAGCTTTTACCACGTTCAAGGAACTTGAAATTATGGCTTGAAGTAAGGCAGGAAAACTGAGAAAACTTCTAAAATGTTACTAGAATCCTTCACCTAGTGATATAATACTCTAAAGGCTATGTATAGGACAGCAAAAGAGATCATTTGAGATGAAGAAAGTCAGGGACATGACGAAAGTACAAAGAGCCCAGTGACTCAGAATTGCTTAAAAGAAATTTACATTTGGAAAGTTTATGGGGCAAGTAGAAGTATAAAAGTATCTCTGGAATCTACTACTACTCAAATTTTAATCCTTGCTAAAGGAAATTTTGAATTTTTACACCAAAATATTAAAAGCCAGTGGTGAATTCTAGCAAAATAGCAGTAAAGATTAGGTCTAACTCAACCACATATTTAATTAACTAATTGAGCCACACTGTACACTTGGCATAAGAAAAGGTGTGCTTTTTCTTGAGAAAAAGATTATTTACTTTAATACCTTTTGTTTTTCTATACAAAATGACTGGCATATATCATCAGACACATGATAAAGCAAGGAAACCTAAACCATGGCTAAGAACAGAATCAGTTTATATAAGTAGACTAAACTACTAGAGATGAACTAAATGTAATTATAAGAATTTTTTAAAATAACTTTAATAAATATCTTAATGAATCTAGTTGGAAATGTGTCTAAAGAGATGGAGAACTTGAGCAGTGCAATGGAAACTGTAAGGAATGAACCAAATTGAAATATTAATGATATTAATAAAATACCCTTCAAAACATAGATAAAATAAAACTATTATCAGAAAGACAAAATTGGCAGGTATTTTCTACAAGAAATTAGAGAACTTTTCCAGGGTTTATGAAATTATACGATTCTAAATACCTTAAATTGTGAATTTGTATAATGTTATTTGAAGGTAGATTGTGATAAGTCAGATTGGTATTAGGATATGCAGAGCAACCAAAAAAACTCATAAAAAGATATAGCTAATAATTCAATAGGGGAGACAAAATACTAAAAAACTTAATTCACTCCCATGTCCCCCACAAGGATACAAAACTTTTTTTACTGAGGTAACATTGGTTTATAACATTATATAAATTTCATGTGTACAACATTATTTTTCTACTTTGGTAGACCCTACACCACGCTCACCACCAAAAGTTTAGATTCCATCCATTACCATACAGTTAACACTTTACCCATTTTTGCCCTCCTCCACCCTCCTTCCTCTCTAGTAACCACTACTCTGTTCTCTGGATTTCTGTGTTTTTGTTTTGTTTTGTCCATTTTTTTCATATTCCACATGAGTGAAATCATGCAGCATGTGTCTTTCTGTGTTTGACATATTTCACTTAGCATAATACCCTCAAGTTCCATCTGCGTTGTTGCAAATGGCAAGATTTCATCTTTTTTTAATGACTGAGTAGTATTCTGTGTTTTATACATACACATACACACACACAAACATGCACCACATCTCCTTTATCCAGTCATCCTTCCATGGGTGCTTAGGTTGTTTACATATCTTGAATATTTTAAGTAATGTTGCAATGAACATAGCGCTGCATATATCTTTTCAAATTCATATTTTTGTCATCTTCAGCTATATACCCAGAAGTGGAAGAGCTGGATCATATGGTAGTTCTATTCTTGGTTACTTGAGGAATCTTCATACCATTCTTCTTAGTGGCTACACCAATTTACATTTCCACTAACAGTGGAAGAGGGGTCCCTTTCCTCCATATTCTCTCCAGCACTTGTTTCTTGCCTCTTTGCAAATAGCCATTCTAATGGGCATGAGCTGATATCTCATTGTGGTTTTGATTTTCAGTTCCCTATTAATTAGTGATATTGAACATCTTCTCAAGCATATTAAACTCTTAATCAAAATTCTTCCCACAAAGAAAAATTCTGGCCTAAATTGCTTTACTGATAAATACTATTTTATAATTGTAAGAATACTATTTGTATAAAACCTCTTTCAGAAAGTAGAGGAGGAATAGGATATAGTTTCCAACCCATTTTATAAGGCCATCATAACCCTGATAAAATAAGATTTTAGTGCTATTTATAAGAAACATTTTTCCTGGATCAACTGTCTAAAGATAAGATACCCACATTTATTTTGTATTTCGACTGTTCCAAATAGTGTTAAAACAATTTTCCTGAAGAACAAAGTGAAATATTCTCCTAAAGACAGAAAGAAATGTCATAATTGTGCTCTGTATCTCTTCTTAACAAAACAGATTTTAATTCATTGCTCATTTTTTTGTTAATTTATTTGGAATAATTTATCTCATAAATATTTCTGTTAATATTACTGAATTGTGAAGTGCCTATTTGATTATATTTTATATATTAGTGATAGACCATATTTTTCTCCCTTTCTATATTGTAGTTTTTAATGACTATATGGCATTATGTTTTAAGAAAACACATAGTGTAACCATTCCCCTATTGATGGACATTGAATAGTAAACAACTGTCTAATCAGCTATCCAAATGCCTTCTGTATGAATATAAACTTGGATTTATTTGAGGTTCTGTTCTTTCATATGAATCTGTGTCTATGAACATTAAAGTCTCATTTTGTTTTACTAATGGTAGGTTTATAGAACACTTACTATATGATAACTCAAGGAAGCAACAGCAGAATAACTGAGGCAGAAGAATGGATAAGTGGCCTGGAAGATAAAATAGTGGAATAACTAGCACAGAGCAGAAGAGAGAAGAAAGAATGAAGAGAATTGAGGACAGCCATAGAGACCTCTGAGACATTAAATGCACCAACATTCTAATTATAGGGGTCCCAGAAGAAGAAGAGAAAAAGAAAGGGACTGAGAAAATATCTGAAGAGATTATAGTTGAAAACTTCCATAATATGGGAAATGAAATGGTTAATCAAGTCCAGGAAGTGCAGAGAGTCCCATACAGGATAAATCCAAGGAAAACACGTCAAGACACATATTAATCAAACTATCAAAAAATAATACAAAGAAAAGATATTAAAAGTAGCAAGAGAAAAGGACCAAATAACATACAAGGGAATCCCCAAGGTTAACAGCTGATCTTTCAGCAGAAATTCTGCAAGCCAGAAGGGAGTGGCAGGACATATTAAAAGTGATGAAAGGGAAAAACCTACAACCAAGATTACTGTACCCAGCAAGGATCTCATTCAGATTCGATGGAGAAATTAAAACCTTTACAGACACACACAAGCTAAGAGAATTCAGCACCACCAAACCAGCTTTACAACAAATACTAAAGGAACTTCTCTAGGCAGGAAACACAAGGGAAGGAATACCATATCCAAAACAATCAAAAAAATGGTAATAGGAACATGCATACCCACAACTACCTTAAATGTAAATGGATTAATGCTCCAACCAAAAGACATAGACTGGCTGAATGGATACAATAACATGACCCATATATATGCTGTCTACAAGAGACCCACTTCAGACCTAGGGACACATATGGACTAACAGTAAGGGGATGGAAAAAGATATTCAATGCAAATGGAAATCAAAAGAAAGCTGGAGTAGCAATTCCATATCAGACAAAAAAGACTTTAAAATAAAGTCTATTACAAGAGACAAAGAAGGACTCTAGATAATGATCAACAGATCAATCCAAGAAGAAGATAAAACAATTGTAAATATTTATGCACCCAACACAGGAGCACCTCAATACATAAGGCAAATGCTAACAGCCATAAAAGGGGAAATCGACAGTAACACAATCATAGTAGGGGACATTAACAACCCACTTTCACCAATGGACAGATCATCCAAAATGAAAATAAATAAGGAAACACAAACTTTAAATGACACATTCAACAAGATGGATTTAATTGATATTTATAGGACATTCCATCCAAAAACAACAGAATACAATTTCTTCTCAAGTGTTCATGGAACATTCTCCAGGATAGATCATATCTTGGGTCACAAATCATGCCTTGGTAAATTTAAGAGAATTGAAATCATATCAAGTATCTTTTCCAACAACAACGCTATGAAACTAGATATCAATTACAGGAAAAAAATCTGTAGAAAATACAAAAACATGGAGAGCAAACAATACAGTACTAAATAACCAAGAGATCAGTGAAGAAATCAAAGAGCAAATCAAAAAATACCTAGAAACAATGACAATGAAAACATGATGACACAAAACCAATGAGATGCAGCAAAAGCAGTTCTAAGAGAGAAGTTTAAAGTAATACAATCCTATTTCAAGGAACAAAAACATCTCAAATAACAACCTAACATTATACCTAAAGCAATTAGACAAAGAAGAACAAAAAAGCCCAAAGTTAGCAGAAGGAAATATGATAAAAATCAGATCAGAAATACATGAAAAAGAAATGAAGGAAACAATAGCAAAGATCACTAAAACTAAAAGCTGGTTCTTTGAGAAGATAAACTGATAAACCATTAGCCAGAAAAAAGGGAAAACAGTCAAATCAACAGAATTAGAAATGAAAAAGAATTAACAACTGACACTGAAGAAATACAAAGGATCATGAGAGATTACTACAAGCAACTATAGGCCAATAAAATGGACAACCTGGAAGAAATGGACAAATTCTTAGAAAAGCACAACCTTCGGAGACTGAACCAGGAAGAAATAGAAAATATAAACAGGCAAATCCCAAGCACTGAAATTGGGACTGTGATTAAAATTCTTCCAACAAGCAAAAACCTAGGACCCAATGGTTTCACAGGCAAATTCTATCAAACATTTAGAGAAGAGCTAGCACCTATCCTTCTCAAAATCTTCAAAAAAAAAGCAGAGTGAGGTACACTCCCAAATTCATTCAAGGCCAACATCACCCTGATACCAAAGCCAGACAAAGATGTCACAAAGAAAGAAAACTACAGGCCAATATCACGGATGAACATAGATGCAAAAATACTCGACAAAATACTAGCAAACAGAATCCAACAGCACATTAAAAGGATCATACACCATGATCAAGTGGGGTTTATCCCAGGAACGCAAGGATTCTTCAATATACACAAATCTATCAATGTGATACACCATATTAACAAATTGAAGGAGAAAAACTATATGATAATCTCAACAGAGGCAGAAAAGCTTTTGACAAAATTCAACACCCATTTGTGATAATAATTCTCCAGAAAGTAGGCATAGAGGGAACTTACCTCAACATAATAAAGGCCATATATGACAAACCCACAGCCAACGTCATTTTCAATGGTGAAAAACTGAAACCATTTCCACTAAGATCAGGAACAAGACAAGGTTGCCCACTCTCACCACTATTATTCAACATAGTTTTGGAAGTTTTAGCCACAGCAATCACAGAAGAAAAAGAAATAAAAGGAATCCAAATTAGAAAAGAAGAAGTTAAACTGTCACTGTTTGCAGATGACATGATTTCATGGGGTTTTGAGAAGAGCATTAAAGTGTTTAAGTGCCATTTTTATTACATCATATCAAAGGTACACATTTTGTTATCCTCTGACACAAGATTATGCAGGCTTATTTTGTATATTCCCTGCCCAATCTCTAGAATCAGCCATTTCTCCAAGGAGTTCTAGTAACTTTCATTGGAGAAAGGCATTGGAGAAAGGCATTAGAAACCAAAATATGGTTATAGTGTGTGCTCACTGCTACTGAGTTGTTAGTTCTGGGCCCTCTCAGGTCGTAAAACATTGAAATATGTGGATGTGATAACAATATATCTTTAAGTATTTCCTATCTTTCCCACCCTCCCTATCCCACTCCTTGAGGTGGCCAAAAAGCACTGAGCTGATCTCCCTGTGCTACGCAGCTGCCTCCCACTAGCTATCTATTTTTCATTTCGTAGTGTATATATGTCCATGCCACTTTCTCACTTCATCCCAGCTTACCCTTCCCCTTTCCTGTATAACCAAGTCCATTCTCTACATCTTCATCTTTATTCCTATCCTGCCCCTAGGTTTTTCAGAACTTTTTCTTTTGTTTTGGATTCATATATATGTGTTAGCATACAGTATTTGTTCTTCTCTTTCTGACTTACTTCACTCTGTATGACAGACTCTAGGTCCATCCACCTCACTGCAAATAACTCAATTTTGTTTCCTTTTATGGCTGAGTAATATCCCATTGTATATATGTGCCACATCTTCTTTCTGCATTCATCTGTTGATGGACACTCAAGTTACTTCCATGTCCTGACTATTGTAAATAGAGCTGCAATGAACATTGTGGTACATGATTGGTTTTGAATTATGGTTTTCTCAGGGTATTTGCTCAGTAGTGGGATTGCTGGGTCATATGGTAGTTCAAATATTAGTTTTCTAAGGCACCTCCATCCTATTCTCCATAGTGACTGTATCAGTTTACATTCCCACCAACAGTGCAAGAGGGTTCCCTTTTCTCCAAACCCTCTCCAGCACTTACTGTTTGTAGATATTTTGATGATGGTCATTCTGACTGGTGTGAGATGATATCTCATTGTAGTTTTGATTTGCATTTCTCTACTGATTAGTGATGTTAAGCATTCTTTCATGTGTTTGTTGGCAATCTGTATATCTTCTTTGGAGAACTGTCTATTTAGGTCTTCTGCCCATTTTTGCATTGGGTTGTTTGTTTTTTTGATATTGAGCTGCATGAATTGCTTGTAAATTGTGGAGATTAATCCTTTGTCAGTTGCTTCATTTGCAAATATCTTCTCCCATTCTGAGGTTGTCTTTTCGTCTTCTTTATGGTTTCCTTTGCTGTGCAAAAGCTTTGAAGTTTCATTAGGTCCCATTTGTTTATTTTTGTTTTTATTTCTATTTCTCTAGGAGGTGGGTCTAAAAGGATCTTGCTGTGATTTATCATAGAGTGTTCTACCTATGTTTTCCTCTAAGAGTTTGATAGTTTCTGGCCTTACATTTAGGTCTTTAATCCATTCTGATTTTTTTTGTGTGTATGGTGTTCGGGAGTGTTCTAATTTCATTCTTTTACATATAGCTGTCCAGTTTCCCCATAAGCACTTATTGAAGAGGCTGTCTTTTCTCCTTGTATATTCCTGCCTCCTTTATCAAATATAAGGTGACCATATGTGTGCAGGATCATCACTGGGCTTTCTATCCTGTTCCATTGATCTATATTTCTGTTTTTGGGCCAGTATCATACTGTCTTGATTACTGTAGCTTTGTATTATAGTGTGAAGTCAGGGAGCCTGATTCCTCTACTTCCATTTTTCTTTCCCAGGATTGCTTTGGCTATTTGGCATCTTTTGTATTTCCACACAAATTGTGAATTTTTTTTGTTCTAGTTCTGTGAAAAATGCCATTCGTAGTTTGATAGTAATTGCACTGAATCTGTAGATTGCTTTGGGTAGTATAGTCATTTTCACAATGTTGATTCTTCCAATCCAAGAACATGGTATATCTCTCCATCTGTTTGTATCATCTTTCATTTCTTTCATCAGTGTCATATACTTTTCTGCATACAGGTCTTTTGTCTCCTGAGGTAGGTTTATTCCTAGGTATTTTATTCTTTTTGTTGCAATGGTAAATGGGGGTGTTTCTTAATTTCTCTTTCAGATTTTTTATCCTTAGTGTATAGGAATGCAAGAGATTTCTGTGCATTAATTTTGGTCCTGCTACTCTACCAAATTCATTGATTAGTTCTAGTAGTTTTCTGGTAGCATCTTTAGGATTCTCTATGTATAGTATCATGTCATCTGCAAACAGTGACAGTTTTACTTCTTTTTTGATTTTCATTCCTTTTCTTTCTTTTTCTTCTCTGATTGCTGTGTTTAAAACTTCCAAAACTATGTTGAATAACAGTGGTGAGAGTGGGCAGCCTTGTCTTGTTCCTGATCTTAGTGGAAATGGTTTCAGTTTTTCACCATTGAGGAAGATGTTGGCTGTGGGTTTATCATATATGGAATTTATTGTGTTGAGGTAAGTTCCCTCTATGTCTACTTTCTGGAGGGTTTTTTAACATAAATGGGAGTTGAATTTTTTCAAAAGCTTTTCATGCATCTATTGAGATGATCATATGATTTTTCTCCTTCAATTTGATATTATGGTTTATCACATTGACTAATTTGCGTATATTGAAGAATCCTTGCATTCATGGGATAAACCCCACTTGATCATGGTGTATGCTCCTTTTAATGTGCTGTTGGATTCTGCTTGCTAGTATTTTGTTGAGGACTTTTGCATCTATGTTCATCAGTGATACTGGCCTGTAGTTTTCTTATTTTACAGCATCTTTGTCTGGTTTTGGTATCAGGGTGATGGTGGCCTCACAGAATGAGTTTGGGAGTGTTCCTTCCTCTGCTATGTTTTGGAAGAGTTTGCGAAGGATAGGTGTTAGCTCTTCTCTAAACGTTTGATAGAATTCACCTGTGAAGCCATCTGGTCCTGGGCTTTTGTTTGTTGGAAGATATTTAATCACAGTCTCAATTTCAGTGCTTGTGATTGGTTTGTTTATACTGTCTCTTTCTTCCTGGATCAGTATCAGAAAGTTGTGTTTCTCTAAGAATGTGTCCATTTCTTCCAGGTTGTCCATTTTATTGGCATATAGTTGCTTGTAGTAATCCCTCATGATCATTTGTATTTTGGCAGTGTCAGTTGTTACTTCTCCTTTTTCATTTCTAATTCTATTGATTTTAGTCTTTTCCCTTTTTTTCTTGATGAGTCTGACTAATGGTTTATCAATTTTGCTTATCTTCTAAAAGAACCCACTTTTAGTTTTTTTTTTTAATCTTTGCTATTGTTTCCATCATTTCTTTTTCATTTATTTCTGACCTGATCTTTATGATTTCTTTCCTTCTACTAACTTTGGACTTTTTTTGTTCTTCTTTCTCTAATTGTTTTAGGTGTAAAGTTAGGTTGTTTATTTGAGATGTTTCTTGTTTCTTGAGGTAGGATTGTATTGCTATAAACTTCCCTCTTAGAACTGCTTTTGCTGCATCCCATAGGTTTTGGGTCATCGTGTTTTCATTGTCATTTGTTTTTAGGTAATTTTTTAATTTCCACTTTGATTTCTTCAGTGATCTCTTGGTTATTTAGTAGTGTATTGTTTAGCTCCCATGTGTTTGTATTTTTTACAGATTTTTTCCTGTAATTGATATCTAGTGTCATAGCAGTGTGGTTGGAAAAGATACTTAGTAAGATTTCAATTTTCCTAAATTTACCAAGGCTTGATTTGTGACCCAAGATATGATCTATCCTGGAGAATGTTCCATGAGCACTTGAGAAGAAAATGTATTCTGTTGTTTTTGGATGGAATGTCCTATAAATATCACTTAAGTCCATCTTGTTTAATATATCATTTAAAGCTTGTGTTTCATCTTGAATGATCTGTCCATTGTTGACAGTGGGGTATTAAAGTCCCCTAATATGATTGTGTTACTGTTGATTTTATGGCTGTTACCATTTGCCTTATGTATTCAGGTGCTCCTATGTTGGGGTGCATAAATATTACAATTGTTATATCTTCTTCTTAGAATGATACCTTGATCATTATGTAGTGTCCTTCCTTGTCTCTTGTAATAGTCTTAATATTAAAGACAATTTATTTTGATATGATAATTGCTACTCCATCTTTCTTTTTATTTCCATTTGAATGCAATATCTTTTTCCATCCTGTCACTTTCAGTCTGTGTGTGTCCCCAGGTCTGAAGTCGTTCTCTTTTAGGCAGCATATATATGGGTATTGTTTTTATATTCATTCAGCCAGTTTATGTCTTTTGGTTGGAGCATTTATTCATTTCCATTTAAGGCCATTTTCTATATATATGTTCCTATTACCATTTTCTTAATTGTTTTGGGTTTGTTATTGTAGTGCTTTTCCTTCTCTTGTGTTTCCTGTGTAGACAAGTTCCTTTAGCATTTGTTGTAAAGCTAGTTTGGTGGTGCTGGAATCTCTTAGCTTTTCGTTTTCTGTAAAGGTTTTAATTTCTCCATTGAATTTGAATGAGATCCTTGCTGGGTAGAGTAATCTTGACTGTAGGTTTTTCTCTTTTGTCACTTTAAATATGTCCCGCCACTCCCTTCTGGCCTGCAGTGTTTCTGGTGAATGATTATCTGTTAACCTTATGGGGATTCCCTTGTATGTTATTTGTTGTTTTTCCATTGCTGCTTTTGATATTTTTTCTATTTAATTTTTGATAGTTTGATTAATATGTGTCTTTGTGTGTTTCTCCTTGGATTTGTCCTGTATGGGACTCTCTGTTCCCTGGACTTGACTATTTCCTCTCCCATGTTAGGGAGGCTTTCAACTATAATCTCTTCAAATATTTTCTCAGTCCCTTTCTTTTTCTTTCTGGGACCCCTATAATTCGAATGTTTGTGCATTTAATGTTGTCCCAGATATCTCTGAGACTGTCCTCAATTGTTTTCATTCTTTTTTCTTTCTTCCACTGTTAGTTACTTCCACTATTTTATCTTCCAGGTCACTTATCTGTTCTTCTGCCTCAGTTATTCTGCTATTGATTCCTTCTAGATAATTTTTAATTTCAATAATTGTGTTGTTCATCATTGTTTGTTTGCTCTTTGTTTCTTCCAGGTCCTTGTTAAACGTTTCTTGTATTTTCTCCATTCTATTTCCAAGATTTTGGATCATCTTTACATTATTATTCTGAATTCTTTTTCAGGTAGACTACCTATTTTCTGTACATTTGTTTGGTCTGATGAGTTTTTACCTTTTTTCTTCATTTGCTGTGTTTCTCTGTCTTCTCATTGTTCTTAACTTACTGTGTTTAGGGTCTCATTTCACAGGTTGCAGGTTCATAGTGCCTGTTGTTTTTGGTGTCTGCCCCCAGTGGCTATGATTGGTTCAGTGGGTTGTGTAGGCTTCCTTGTGGAGTGGACTGATGCCTGTGTTCTGGTGGTTGAGGTTGGATCTTGTCTTTCTGGCGTGCAGGACCACGCCTGGTGGTGTGTTTGGGGGTGTCTGTAACCTTATTATGATTTTAGGCATCCTCTCTGCTAATGGGTGGTGTTGTGTTCCTGTCTTGCTACTTGTTTGGCATAGGGTGTCCAGCCCTATTGCTTGCTCATCATTGAGAGGAGCTGGGTCTTAACACTGAGATGGAGATCTCTTGGAGAGCCTTCACTGTTTGATATTATATGTAGCCAGGAGGTCTCTTGTGGATCAATGTCCTGAACTTGTCTCTCCCACCTCAGAGGCACAAGCCTGACACACATCTGGAGCACCAAGACCCTGTCAGCCACACGGCTTTGAACTATGGACCAAAACAGTTCACCAAGCTTTCACTCCTTCTTTTGTCAGTCTCTTCTGGAAGAAATTCAGAGTGCTCCCAGTCTCATACACAGAAACCTCTGGGAGGGCATTCTCACAGGATCCATTGTCTGGCAGTGGCTGCTCCAGTCTCCAGGGACTCCCTGCCCGGGATGTTGTTAGCGCTTTAGCAGCAGCTGCCTCTCTGGCTCACTCCTCAGGGCTTCCTCCATCTGCTGCTCTCTCCTGCAGCACATGGAGTGGTGACTCCTTTCAGTGAGGTGAGGCTCAGAGACGGGCAATCACTCTGGCTGCAGTTCAGACATGGGGGCACTTCCTCAGGCCCACAGGGAGGTAGAGGGCAGCTCAGCACTTTTCTCTTGTACATTTTTGTCATTATAATATAAATATGTTTTCTGGAATACAGTATTTGATGACTAAACATTACTTTTCTGAAGTAAATGCTATTGCTAAGTTTTATTCCAACTCCTTAAAAATGATATTAAAGTCTTCATTAAATTATATAAAACCTCTATCTTTACTTTTATTATATCACACAGAGACTATTTTATGTTAAACTAACACATCTGTTTTTTCACTCTCAATGCACAGTTGGTTTTACTTTGTTACTGCAATATTTCCCTCAAATTATTATCTATTTATTTATGAAGTATAATAGATTTCTTTACATTTCTTTAACTATGTATCCATTTCAATCCTTTTTTCTCTTTCTTCTAGCCCAGTATTAAGCTAGTATCTCATACCTAGATAAAGAACTTTTCATAGGATAAGAAGCTCTTGTATCTTAGACATAAACAGTTCCCTCATTGTTCAACAGTATTGGTATTATTACCATTAATTTCTTCATATAAAAATCTACAATTAGAAAAATATCACTCATTCACTTATTTAACATTACTACTTGATGTTCAACATATGAAATCACTGTAATCTGTAAACAAATGGTTGTAGAACCATAACCCAGACTGACAAATACTTCAAAGAGTGGGCAAAGCAATAGAGATTCTATTTAATCAGAAAATACAAGCACATGCACATACATGTGTATGTACATCCAATATATAATTACTAACACAAAACAATTTACATTTAATTATATATTATACTTCATATATGTAATATATTACATAAGGTATCATATATATTTGATCACATATTAAAAGACTATAATGAAAATGTTTAAGTGCTAATACATAAACAGTGAAATTACAAATTGCATTTTATAATTTCCTGTACATTTCTACTTTTTCCATAATAAATATAAAATGCTTTGGTTATCTAAGAAGAAATATATTAGATTATTTAAAAATATCATTGTATTGTGAATTATTTCTCATGAAAAATATATAGATCTGCATTTCTTTTTGATTCCCACTTCTACTGTCCTGGTCTCTTTCATGTGGCAATTGTGAAGACTGTTATGAGTTACTGCCCTGACTCCACTCTCTTCTCTTTCTAACCTTTTATACATATTGCCATAAGGTTACAGATAATATTCTTTTGGTCAGAAACCCTCAATAAGCATCTCATCTCTATTAGAGTACATCCACATTCTGCTTAGTAAAATTTAAACTTGAAATAAAGTTGCTATATGTTACCTTTTCAACTATATATCCTGTTATTATGTAAAACAAATATTTTCTGTCCAAAGGTAGGGCTTTGTTCATGTCAAGTCATACAGCCTTCAAGTAATACAGAAAAATTTATGACTAAACCAACCCAAATCATCTGTTTTCCTTCTGATACCTTCCAATATTTCTTCTCCATAAAACAATAATCTTTAACTGTAGCTGCTATTATTTAACTGGTTGTGTGTTTTCATTATCTTCTTAGTAAAATCTAAATCTCATGTTCACAATGGTTACCAGTGAGGAGATGTGAGGGCAGCTAATATATGGGTAGGGAAAATAAGGGTTATTGTGGGATTATATGAAATTATGTCTGTGAAATTTTGAAAATTGTAAACCACTATAGAATTTAAAGAATCTTTTATTCAATAAAAAGAATATGTTTTATGTATTATATTTGATTTGATCTATTGTAGAGAGCTTGACATTCAGCTGTCACTTTTTAGTGGATTTAGTTACTATTAGTTACTGGAATTTAGTATTCCATAATACTATTTTCGAAAATGTAGATTTAAAAACGTTTCCAAGATTATACATATGTCCCTTCACTTAATATCTCAAATGTCAAACAGCCAAATAGCTGAATACGTGATCAGTGATCATGACAATTTATTCTCCAAAGCTAGGCTGGTTTTCTCTTCATTGAACATGTAGCGGCAAACGTTTTTGTAAGACACTATGAAGAGATATGATGAAAATATTTGCTTAAAGTAAAACAGATTTTATGACATTCTAAGTTTCTGAAATATTCATTGCTTGAAATATTTTTAAAAGGCATTGTTTCAGAGACTATTATCCATATCCTTTAAAGCAGTTTCATATGCGCAAAATAACGTCTTAACCTTTATTAAGATATTCTTAAATATTCTTACCATAACTTGGCACCTTTGTTCCTCTTTTTAAAAATTATTTTTTCATTACTACTGTTACAATTCTTTCTCCAAAACATTCATTTTTAAAAAATTTTCTTTCTCAAATACTGTTGATAGAGTCTTATAGCAGCATTCCTCATTTATTGAAGAGAGTGATTTATAGAGGAAAACTGAAATATTGCTGGATTTTTATATCAAAATTTGCATAATTTAGTAGTGTCTGGTTTATATCAATAGCCAATGATTACAAATATGAATTAATGAGAGAAAATGTGTTTTAACTTATTTACTGTTTTTAAAATATGGAGAAAAATATGCTAAAACTTGGTCCCTGCTTTAAAAATTTTACACTTACAAAAACAGGCATCATAGACAGCACTTTACTTTCTTTATGTTTGTTTTTCATATTGGCCACACTCTTGAAGGTATACATCACATTCCTATGACTCTTTAGGAAAAAACCCAATACATTTCATCATTACCTTACAAATTATTCTAAGAGAATACATGCTGTCACTGTCTACTTGCTGTTGCCTTTCCTCACTAGTTCCATTTCATACTCAAAATTGGAAACATCAACATCTTTATTTGCAAAAGATGAGACTGTTGTCCTTGAAAGCAATGAAACTAGAGAACATTTTAAGCTTAAAAAAATAATGCTTAAAGGAATTATTGAAAATTACTTATTTAAAAAAATCATCCTTTAGAAGAATGTTTCCATTTGTTCTATGAAAATTATCTAAAACTGTTGTGAGTACTAATATGTATAGAATAAAAAATCATATATATATGTGAATTGGGTATAATTCCAAAGCACACGTATAAACAGTTCAAACTTATTAACTTATTTATCTAATTCCTTAAATTCTGGTACACTGATCTCAACTTTAGTTATCACTATTATAGCTTCACTAAAGTGTTTGTTGTTGTTCCTGTTATTAGTATAACTTATCAATATTAATACAACTATAATTTAGAACAGTTTAAAAATGATTGTTCAGTGTTCTAGACAATTCTAGCAACATATTGACATTGCCTCGGTTAAATTGGTAAAACTAAAATATTTTAATATCAATTTATTAAAACCAATGTCACTTTCTTATCATACTTTTCATGGCCAATGTCATCAGGTTACTCTAAGCATATTTGAAACATGAGTTTAGATTCCAAGAAGGCCAAGTGGCAGTTCACATGACAGAGCAATACACAGAGAGAAAATGTCTGTGATCTGGAAAAGGTCCCATTAAATTTCAGTTGTTCAGTACATGTGTGTGAAAAAACTAACCAATGCTAGGGACACAACCACCAAAAATAATAATTAATAAAATGAGAATATGAGAGTATTTGTCTAAAGAAGAATATATAAAGTGTTTAATACCCCCCCAAAAACAAAGATTAAAACACTACAGAATTATCACCATATGGACACAGAGTGTAGGGTTGGAACCTTTAATGGCAGCTAACTAAAAACATTTGTTGTGATTTCAACATTTTTATTCTCTAACTAGGAAAATAGGTTTCTGGGCTAGGCCTTCCTCATAAATGGAGTACCCTTACTCAGCTAATTGAAATTCCCGTAACTTCACCTAATGTTATCCCATCAAGAAAATGAGTCATTATGACACTATAAAAAACTGGTTGTCATGTGCATTGATGTGACTATAAGTTTCTTTTTTCAACCCAAGTTGAATAGGTTCCATTTTGTCCCTCAGAGTAGTTTACTGCTTCCCTCAAGGCCACCAACTTCTCATCTAAGCAAATGAATTAGCTTCCTGAATTACAGATAATAAAAGAATACCATCTTGGAATATCATGGAATAACATCTTCTCATTCCATTGTTTCTAAATTCACCTATATAATACTCTGTATACTTGTCAACTCAGTTCTTTTCTTATTCAAGCTAATCCTGCAACCTTTATAATGGATTTCCTCCTTCTTGCCTCTCTTAAATTTGTTTTTCTAATTATCCCCACTCTTTCTTTTCTTTTTCTTTCTTTATTCTTTTGGCTTATTGACATAACTTTACACCATGCTCTTCTCTTCTCCAACAAATAAGTGATGAGTTAAATAAAGTAATAAATAGAATCCCATTACTTTACCACTCAAGTAATTAAAATACTTTCTCCCTTTCACTGCTAAATTTTCTAAAACAATAATATTCTTCAATTCCCATTTACTCTTCAGTGTGACTAAACCTTATTTCTTACCTCAAAAGTCCTCCTTAGGTGTTTACAAGATCCATTGGACCAATTCATGCTACAATTCTCTACCATGATAAGACCATTTTCTATTTCTGCTTTGTTTTCTGTTAACTTCCCAGAGTCTTTTCTGTTTGTTTGTGTATCTGATCATTCCACGCCACCTTTAACTGGTCTTCAATATTGATGTATCCTCTTTCAAAACAAGGTCCACTTCTAGTAATCCATCTACATTTGTGGTTAACATTTTTTGTAAAGGCTTAGATAATAAATATTTTTATCATCACAAATTGCAAATCAATGTTACTGTGTTCCAATAAAACTTTATTTTCAAAACAAGCAGCAGGCTAAATTTGGCTCATGTTTCACAGCCTGCTGACCCCTGCTCTAATGGATCACCAGATGGTGTCTTTATCCATTCCTGTGGTAGCTAGTGCCTGCTGTAAAATGATGATACATTTTCTCTCAGCTTCACACTAATATTTTCAGTAGGTGACTGAACATTTCCAGATGTCATATTCCCTAAGTACCAAAGATTTATTTCACATTCCACAAAATAAAAAATTCCACATATGCATTTCATGCTGCCTTTGTTGTCCAGTAAATTCGTAATCACTATTCAAGACCCAGCTTAAATTGTGCTTCATGTATGAAACCACTCCTGACCCTCATTGTTAAAGATAATTATTTCTTTTGTGTTTTCCTTTAACATTATGTTAATAGTATGATTATAAAACTTTAGAAATGTATTGCAACTTAAGTTTCCCCAATGATGTGTTTACTCATTAAAGATAAATATAGGCGTTTATTTCCTTTCATAACATACTTATCACTTCACAGTTAACTCAAAAAATTATACAATTAATATATACATATGAAATAAATATGTACACACATATATATACATGAATATGGCTTTGGTTTCTAACTAGTATAATTCTGAGAATGTTGTCATTTTGGTATGCTTTACTCAGGGTGCAGTCTAGGTTGGAATAATTTGCTGTTGGAATAATTTGCTACTTTCTGAGGTGCTAAGAGACTGATAGAATAGTACACAGTAAAGAATATTTAAACAAATTTAGCTGGACTTCAGGAATATTTTTAACCATAGCGTATATCTAGCTTCATATAATAAGCAAGACTCTGAAATACTCTATATTGACCCTCTTATATAGATTATCAATTCTGTGGATTGTTCATAGCAATGCTTTAAAATCAGTATTTGGCATTTTCAAAGATTATATGGAATGAGATATTTTTTACCACATACTACCGGACTCCATTGCTGGTTGTTTAGAAAATGTAAGGTTATTTTAATATTAGCTTAATGTACATGTTTCTGAAGATAAATATGCTGAAACAATAAAGTCAAAACAGATTCCTAGATACAAATCAGGGACTTCCCTGGTTGTCCAGTGGTAAAGAATCCGCCTTCCAATGCAGGGGATGTGGGTTCTATCCCTGGTGGGGGAACTAAGATCCCACATGCCGTGGGGCAGCTAAGCCCTTAAACCACAATGAAGACCCAATGCAGCCAAAAATAAATAAATAGATAGATACAAATCAAAGTTATATTGCTTCACAATTCCCATTTCAATGGATGATTTGAAATGTCACTAGCAGACTTTCAATTTCACGATGGCAAAATCTATGTTTCTTTTATTCCTCAGGACGTTAACTAGTGTATGCCATTTAACAAACATTTTTTACTGAGTAAAACTTAAAGATATAGAGCTGAATCAGGTACTTTTAGTAAAAGGTAATCATTTAAAAATATATACTGGGGTATAAGGATGGCTTTAACATTGCCTTTTGATGTGATGTATGATTAAAAATGTAAGATTTATCTTACTGTCTAAATCAGTTAAATCAGAGACTTTGGACTAAGAGTAGGATCTTGAATTTCTCTCCTCCTGCAGATAGTCTCAAAAGGTACAACTACACATGGAGCAATTCCCTTGAGAGAAATCCAGAAACAAGCAGAGTGATCCCTACACATCAGGTGACTAAGAAAATACCTATATCAAAACAAGTAAGAAAGACTGAGACATGCTATCACATGGTGCTATAAAATCCAGAGAGCAGATCTGACTCCAAGCTTCTCCTAAGGAGTGAAGGGTTTGGATTGCACATTTAGCACCCCAACTTTTCAGGCTCTTATCTGAGAGGAAGGGCCTCCAAAATGTCTAGCTCTGAAAGTCAATAGGACTTGTGTTCATGAATCAAATAGGATTATAGGAAAGAAAGAGCTTGTAATATGTGTGTGAGCTCTTGCCCCAGCTATTCCCTCAGGCCTTACTACAGAGGGAGCAAAGAGAAACTGCCATCTGTCAATCTTTCTCTGGAAGGGCTTTGACTGCATACTTTACAATCTGCTGCCTGAGGATCTGATTTCTAATTAGCATGCATCTAGGTTCTGTCTACAGTCCTCCCCAGATCCCAGAAGGCCTGGTGGACACTTTTCCTGCCTTCTCCTTCTGCTCACTTCAATAATAAAACCAGGAGGCCAGCACCTCTCTAAATAGAGCTTATATACATATCTTGTGTCCCAGCTTTTGTGGCTGTCACCTGAGGGATGCAAATCCAGATCACCCAGCTCTGATAGTTAACATGGCTTGCACTCACAAGTCCCAAAGGACTACAGGAAACAAAGAGTTTTTAAAGGGGCACAAGAGCACAGCTGGTGGCTATACATCTGGCCTTAGTGCAGAAGGAGCAGGCAAAAACACCCATCTTCCAATTTCTCCCTGGAAGACCCTTGACTGCATTCCTTCTCAGCTCCTATTTGAGGGTGCAGCTTTTGATTATCCTACATTTAGGTGTTAACTGTGATCCTCCCCTTTGAGACGCTGATGGGTTTTAGCATACCCTCAACTACTGGAAGCCTCTAAGAACAAAGAGGGTGGACTAGGCAATTAAAAATGTTTGGGAGCCAACCAGGAGGTTCATCTGCTACATGAGGTGAGTCTATTAAGACTGAGAGAGGTGGCTGTTTTATCTAATGCACAGAAACCAATATAGGGTGTCAATAAAAATGAAAAAATGTAGGAATATGTTCCAAATAAATAATAAAATAAATCTCCAGAACCTGATCTTAATGAAATTGAGATAAATTATTTACCTGATAGAGAGTTCAACATAATGGTCATAAAGATTCCCAAGGAGATCAGGAGAACAATGCATGAAAAATGAGAATTTCAACAAAGAGATAGAAAGCATTAAAAAGTATAAAACACAGATTACAGAGTTGAGTAATTGTACTAAAAAATTCAATAAAGGGGATCAACAACAGAATAAATCAAGCAAAAGAAAGGATCAGCAAACTCAAAGACAGGGAAGGCTCCTACCAGAGAAGCAAAAAGATAAAAGAATGAAAAAGAGTGATGATATCAAGGGACTTAAGGAACCCTATCAATCAGGTCAATATATGTATTATATGTGTCCCAGAAGGAGAAAAGAGAGACAGAGTCAGAGAGCTTATTCAAAGAAATAATGGCTGAAAATTTCCTTAGCCTGGGAAAGAAAACAGACAGCAAAATCCAGAACACTCAAAAAGTACCAAATAAGATAAAACTAAAGAGACCCTCATCAAAACACACTGTAATTAAATTTTCAAAAACTAAAGACACATACCCTTAAAAGCAACAAGAGAAAATTAACTTGTCATATACAAGGGAACCTCAGTAAGACTTTCAGCAAGTTTTTTGGCAGAAATTTGCATGATGGAGACAGTAGGATAATATACTCAAAGTACTATTATAAACAAAAGTAAAAAGGAAGGAAGGGAGGGAGCGGGGAGGGAGGAAGGGATGAAGGAAGGCAGAAAGGAAGGAGGGAAGGAAGGAAGGAAGGAAAGAACTGCCAAGCAAGAAAACTCTATCCAGCAAAGTTGTCCTTTAGAATTGAAGAAGTTTCAAACAAAAGCTGAAGGAATTCATAATCAGTACACCAGCCTCACACAAAATGTTAATGTAAATTCTTCAAACAGAAATAAAAGGCTGTTAATTAGTAATATGAAAACAGAAAAGCATAAAACTCACTGGTAAAGGTAAATATATAGTTAAATTCAGAATACCCCAATGTTATAATGGTGCTGGGTAAATAACTTATAACTTTAGGTTCTATATATATATATATAGTTAAAAGATGCAAGTGTCAAAAATAACTATAACTATAATAAATTGTTAGTGAAATATGTAAATTGAGACAAAAACATTAAATGTGGGGGAAGAGTGTCAAAACATAGAATATTTATATGCATTCAAAGTCAAGTTGTTACCAGCTTAAAATTGACTATACAGTAAGCCCCCTACATACCAATGACATCTGTTCCGTGACTGCACTTGTAAGTCCAATTTGTTTTTAAGTCCAACAAAGTTAGCCTAGGTAGCCAACTAACACAATTGGCTACATAGTACTGTACTGTAATAGGTTTACAATACTTTTTACACAAATAATACATAAAAAGCAAACAAACACAAAAAATAAAACACTTTTAATCTTACAGTATAGTACCTTGAAAAGTACAGTAGTAAAGTACAACAGCTGGCATACAGGGGCTGGCATTGAGTGAACAGGCAAGAAGAGTTACCAACTGGAGGAGGGAGAGGAGGTGGGAGACAGTAGAGCTGAAGGATGATCAGCAATAGGAGATAGAGGGCAGGTTGCTATTTTGCTTATGCCTGATATTGATGGCACAGATTCTGGCTCCTCACTGGATTCAATTCCATCTACCTTCTCGAAAAAACGATCCAGTGATATCTGGGGAGCAGCTCTTTTCTTCTCATCATAGATGACTAGGTACCACTGGATTGCATTCTGAATGGCAGCTTCAACCTTCATGTATCATTCTATGTTTGGGTCCTATGCCTCTAAAACTAACAGTGCTTCCTCAAATAAAGAAAATCCCCTTGACGTTTCCTGTGTTGTGAATCTCTTTGGTTCTTCAGCAGTACAAGGTACATCACTGCTACTTTTATACTTACTTATTGACATCCTGGGCTTGAAATAAACATACTGTACTACTGTACTCTATACAGTGCTATACAGCAAAGTACACAAAAGCACAACCACTTGTAGAGGATGCACGCACGTGACAATATACGCCAGACACGTGAACTAAATTACGTGATTGGACATGTGAACACTTTTGCATCTTTGAAAGTTCACAGCTTGAATGTTTGTATGTATGGAATGTTCTGTATAACTATAAGATGTTTTAGTAAGGCTCAGGATACCACAAAGCAAAAACCTACAGTAGATACACAAAATATAAAGAAAAGGGAATCGAAGCATACCATTACAGAAAATCATCAAATTACAAAGGAAGAGATCAAAAAAAGAAGACAGAAACAAAAAAAATCACAAAAGAATCAGAGAACAATTAAGAAAATGGCAATAGTAAGTACATACTTATTAACAATTGTTTTAATTGCAAATGGGCCAAATTCTCCAATCAAAAGACATATAGTGGCTGAATGAATTAAAAAAAAAAAAAAAAGAAAAAGAACCAACTTTATGGTGCCTACAGGAAATTTGCTTCAGCTTCAAGGGCACACAGACTCAAAGTGAAGGGATGATAAATGATATTCCATGCAAATGGAAACCACTAGATGATTCCACTATAAAATTGTTACAACTAACAAATGAATTCAGTAAAGCTTCAGGATGTAAGTCAATATAAAATAGAATTTGTGTTTCTATACACTAAAAACAAAGTAACAAAAAGGAAAATTAAGAAAACAATTTCATCAATAGTACCACAAAGTATAAATAATAATAAACTTAACCAAGGAGGTAAAAGATCTGCATCCTAAAAATTATAAAATGTTGATGAAAGAAACTGAAGAAGACACAAATAAATGGAAAGATATTCCATGCTCATGGATTGGAAGAATTAATATTTTTAAAATTTACATACTACCCAAAGCAATCTACAAATTTAATTCAATTCCTATAGAAAAAGCAATTCTAAAATTTATATGGTTCCACAAATGACCCCAAATAGCCAAAGCAGTCTTAAGAAAGTAGAACAAAGCTGGAGCATTACACTTCCTGATTTCAAACCATATTTCAAAGCTATAGTCATCAAAAGGATATGGTAATGTCATAAAAACCGACATAGATTAATGGAACAGAACACAGAACCAAGCATTAAACCCATGCATATATGGTCAACTAACTTCCAACAAAGGAGCCAAGAATATACAATGAAGAAGAATAGTCTCTTCATAAGTGGTACTGTGAACATTGGATATCCACAAAGAAAAGAATAAAACTGGACTCCTATTTACACCTCATACAAAAATCTACTCAAATGGATTAAATATTTAAACATAAGACCTGAAACTGTAAAACTCCTAGAAGAAAACAGAGGGAGTAATCTCCTTGACATTGGATTTGGCAATGATTTTTTTTTTTTTTGATTTGACACCAAAAGGAAAGGTAACAAAAGAAAAAATAAACAGTTGAGACTACATCAGACTAAAAAGTTCTGCACAGAAAAGGAAACAATTACAAAATGAAAAGGCACCTATGGAATAAGAGAAAATACTCGCAAACAGTATATCCAATAAGGAGTAAATATCCAAAATATGTAAAGAATGCATACAACTAAATAGCAGAAAAACAAATAACCCAATTAAAAATGGGCAAAGAACCTGAATAGACATTTTTCCATAGAAGGCATACAAATGACAAACAGGCACATGAAAAGTGCTCAATATCACTAATCATCAGGGAAATGCAAATCAAAACCACAATGATATGTCACCTCACATCTGACAGAATGGCTATTATAAAAAAGACAAGAGATAACAAATGCTGGTGAGAGTGTGGAGAAAAGAGAAATCTTGTACACTGTTGACAAGAATGCAAACTTGAGCAGTCACTATGGAAAAAAGTATGGAGGTTCCTCAAGAAATTAAAAATAGAATTACCATATGATCCAGCAGTCTTGCTTCTGGGTATATATTCAAAGGTAATGAAATCACTATCTTGAAGATATATCTGTACTGCCATGTTCATCGTTGTGTTATTCACAACAGCCAAGGTATGGAAATAACCTAAGTGTTTGCCAAGGAATATTATTTACCCTTCAAGAAGAAGAATATCCTGTCATTTGTGACAACATGGATGAAACTTTAGGGCATTATTCTAAGTGAAATATATCAGACAGAGAAAGAAATACTGTTAACCCTTGAACAACACGGGTTTGGACTATGCTGATCCACTCATAAACAGAATTTTTCAATAAACGCTAAAGTAATACACAGTCTGTGGTTGGTTGAATCTGTAAATGTGGAACCACTGATATCTATGGCCAATTATAGTCATTCTTGGATTTCTGACTGGGTAGGGGTCAGAGCCCCTAACCCATGAATTGTTTAAGTGTCAAATGTATGGTATTGTATCACTCAGATGTGGAATCTTAAAAATAAGTCAAAGTTATAGAAAAAGAGAGTAAATTGGTCATTGCCAGAGTAGGGGGTTGGGGGTATAAGAAATAAAGAGAGTTTGGTTAAAGTATATAAACTTTCAGTCATAAATGAATAAGGTCTGAGGATCTAAAGTATAAGATAAGAACTATCCTTGATAGTACTGTATTGTAAAATTGAAATTTTCTAATACAGTAGACTTCAGTGTTCTCACAAAAAAATAAGAAAAATAAAAAAGTAAATATGTGAGCTTAAGAATGGGTAAATTAACTCAATGGTGGGAATCCTTTCACAATGTCTACACATATGTCAAATAATCTCATTGTAATATATTACAATTTTATTTGTCTAGAATACCTCAATAAAGCTGAAAAATAAATACACAGATCAGTTAAAAATTAAAAAAATATAAGTAACCTAAGCAGGGAATAATATAAGAATATATCTAACTATGTATATATATAATACCAATACAAATGTATACATGTAATATGGTACAAGGCTGTTGAATCATAGACAAGCATATATATTAGTTGTTTATTTTCAATCTGTATGATGTGCAAACATAATGAGCAAACATTTAATAACATTAAAATTTGAATAAAATAAATTTGATAGTAGAGAAGGGAAGCAAATAGAGGAATTCCTCTTACAAAATACATAGAAACCTAGGCTAGAAAACAAATTATTTATTTTATTTGTGAACACAATGACAATAATTATTAAATTCTGATTATATTTAGTCAAAATTTAATTCATATTTTTAACTGAAATAAAGTACATTTAGTAAATTTAAGAAATGAAGCTTATGTTGCCTTCCAATGTAGTTTAATTCTCAGTGTGAGTACTTGATAGATTATATGTTTATAAAAGAGTAGAGCACTCAAGGGACCCACATTGAGACTCATCCTTTTGAAAGGACATGCCATATTAAAAAAATGGTGAGGACTTCAGTTTGCCTCAAACATACAGACCATGAGGAAAAAAGCTTATGGCATATTAACAACCAGGGGACCAAGTAAATACGATGAAAATATTACTAAATCAGTTGGTTACTAGTTAGGTAATTGCTTAACTACATAACAATTGTTTACTATCCATAAAAGAAAATAAGATTTGTCATAATCACAGATGGAAAACTATGCTTATGATCAACCAATTTATGGGTCAACTTGTCCTGAAAATTAGTAGTTTCCAACTTTGGTTTGACATTGAAATCACCTGAGGAGATTAAAAACACTCATACTTGAGTGGTCTGGGCTGTAGTCTGGCCAATGGATTTTAAAAGTTCTCCAGAGTATTCCAATGTGCATTCAGCCTTGAGAACTATTGCTGTAAACAAATTTTGTGTTAATCAACCACTGGTTATAATAAATGTATTCACTTATTTGGCTGAAAACAACAGAAAGCTTAGAACTTTTTCTGGCAGCTTCCTCAAAATTAGAGTGCTTATATCAAATTATGATTTATATACTCTATTTTATTCTCTTTCCTATTATAATTTTAAAAGGAATGTAAGAAAGTGTGTTATCACAATAATGTCTCGGAATTTATTCAATCTTCAGTTCTCATTGATATTTTAAGCTATTCTTTTTGATAATTTAGTTCTTTTGGATATTGCAAATTGAAAAACTAGATTCTTCACTGAGAAGAAAGCATATACAGTGGTTCTGAAGAATATATAATGAGGTTAAAACTCTGTACCATGTAGCATGTGTATATGTTAACATAATATATATAGGCTAAACATTTCTGTAAGATAATCTATATTTGCACTGACAAAAGGTATACAAACCCCCTTAGACTGATACTTAAGACCATGCAAAATCTGAACACCTTTAAGCTGTTTATCTTATTACTTTTCTTCAGAAGTTATAACCCAATTCCTAAGTGACATAATCATCATTTTCCAAAATGCCCTACACTTTTACTGCCTCTGTGTAATAATCCAGAGCATTTCTACTGCCTGATTTGAGTTTATTGTCTTATCCTTTGATACTCTATCCACATTTTAAAAACAAGTTCAGAAGTCTTTCCTTCAACATTCTCCCTGAATCTCATTCATAGAAATCTTCAGCTTGCTTTGGAAACCACAAGATTTAAAACTTTTTCTACTAGCTGCTTATTATTTTCTACCTTGTGTTATAATTTTTCTGGCCATGTAATGCATGTACCCTCTCATACATTTTTGAATAAACCATAACTAGTTTAATGTTTTTCCCTAATATTTCAAAGCACTTTTTACCTTCACTCAATACTTAGTTTATGATTTTTAAATTGAGAATAACATTAATTTATCTAGTGTAAAAAATGACTACTTAGATCTTTTACAAAACAAAAGCCCCTCTCAATGTGTACTAAATACGTATTTAAGGTTCCATATATAATTATATCAATTTACCATTATATATTAAGGCAATAATAAGAGATTTATTGCCACTGAATAACTCTAAATCCAATAATTCTATTATAAAACAAACACTTCAAATATTGTAGCAAGAAAAATGTATAATGTTTCTTCAATAAGCACACAGTTCCAAAGGACTAAAAATATGTAGACAAGTATTTAATACATTTCATCACAGTATGGAAGTACAATGTTAGAAACATTGAATCAATTTATTTAAAAATATCTTTATCCTTATATTAATTGTGTGGTTCATTCAGGCTTTCTCAAAAATTTTCAGCGCTTACTTTGAGCTATTTCTCATGACTATCTTAGTTTTATCTCATTGACTAGAATCATTTTTATTACCACTTTCTTTCTCCTTTCTGCAGCATTGCAGTTCAAAGGGGATTTTTTAATAAGCCAGTTAAAGTTCCCAAAATTATTCCTTTTGCGTTAACCCCAAAATTTTACCTTGTTTACAGTCATTATGGACATGAGTAATTCCACATGTATCTGTCTGCATGGTAACTTCAGTAGTTTCAGTTCTTTCTTATTTTTATTGTAACCTTTTTTCTCTGCCTTTTGGTATTTTTTTTTCTGCATCGTTTTTTAAGTATTAACACTTAGATGACTTTATAATCTTCTACTTTCCTATTTCAGCTACCTCTTAGAGTCTTTCTAGAATTATTGACTTATAGCTAAGTTGAAACTCCTAAGACCTGCATACAAGCATACTATAATTGTTCTTTGACATGATATATAATGTCAATTTACCATGGTAATTTGTAACATTATAGCCCAATGACATTTTACATGGAACAATTTTCTAATGACATCAAATTCTTATAAAGGCATAAAGTATTTTATTGTCTCCTATAAAGAGTAGTATATAGTACAGTTTTCTGTTTGATGGTGGTTATTTTTTGTTGTTAATCTTGAAGTTACTACTCACATCAAAACAATATTTGGAACAGAACACAGAGAAAGCAGATTAAAAAAATGATCTTTGTGAGAAAGCCACAATTCCATGTATACTAAAAAATGCCATCCTTGTTGTAAAAAATAATAGGAAGCAGGAATTTAGCAGGGAGCATGTATGAAAATAACATGTTATGAGGATTAGACATTAAAAATACATGTAAGAAATTTATGCTAAGAAATTAATTTTATCTGAGAAATTAGTATGAGAAATCAGATTCTCACAATGATTCCGCTACATGGAAAGCATCATTTTAGCACTCAATAACATGGCAAAATTTGCCAGGGTCTTATCAAGACAAGAAGAAAAATCAATGCAAAATAAGAAAGACCCATAACTTTGTTTAAATAGAGTTTCATAAATCTTGCTGAGAATATGGAGGTCCCAAAATTACAGGCAATAGTCAGTGAGGTATTACTTTCCTTTACAGAAATAAAGTTTTGAGTCAGGTTTATTCTATATGTGTAAGTTATGAATTGATATTTCTTTCAGTTGCAATGAGAAGACTTTAACTTAACATATATTAAGCAAAAGTTAGCTTATTCTCTCACATAATTTAAATAACAAATGTAAAAATAATTTTAAACACAGATGGATACAGAGATTGAAACAATATCTCCTGGGGTCCCTCTCTGTCTCTCTGATTAACTGATTCCATGTAGCAAGCATTATAGCCATTGGCAGTCCAAGTTCACATTTTCTTCAAATAGCAACTCCATAATATAGGGCCCCTCTTCCCCAAAATTTGTTAGCTCCCCAGAGACAACTCTGGTTTGATTAGCTTAAATGACACTGAACCAATCACTGTGGTCCAAAGGAAAGAGTAATTTGAGTATATGTCATCCAAGTGGTGAGAGAGATTCTTATCAGAGGAAAGAATGAGGTTCCAGGTAAGCACCAAAATAAAACCAAACAAATAGATGTCTTCTATAGGCCTGACTTGCATATTTCTCTATTAGTTACCAAATTTGATTAAGTAAAAATAGCTTTTTTTAAATACAAGTACTACATAATTTTTTTTTCTCTCACATTGCCAAAATCAAAGCATCAATTCAAGTCACATTTCAAGTCAATGATTGTGCAGTAAGTCCCCTACACACGAATCTTCAAGTTGCTAACTTTCAAAGATGTGAACACGCGTTCACATATCAATTCACATAAGTTAGTTCACATGTCTGGCATAAATATTTTTACTTAAAATCCAAAGGAACTTTTTGGTCAACACAATGCATTGTCACATGTGTGCATCCTCTACAAGTGGTTGTGCTTTTGTGTACTTTACTGTACAGTACTGTTGCTGTGCAACACGAGGAGCTTACTAATGAAGACCTGATGGAATTGAAGGCCCAGAGAAAGGACAAAGAGAGACAAGAGGAAGAAGAATAACTAAAGAACTGAAGAGATTCATGATGCAGGAAACGTCAAGGTGATTTTCTTTACTTGAGGAGACACTGTTAGTTTTAGAGGCATAGGACCCAAACAGAACTGTATATGAAGGTTGCAGCAGCCATTCAGAATGCAATCCAGTGTTCCCGAGTCATCTATGATGAGAAAAAAAGAGCTGCTACCCAGACATCATTGGATTGTTTTTCAAGAGGGTAGATAAAGTTTAATCCAGCAAGGAACCGGAAACTGTGCCATCAATGTCAGACATGAGCGAAATTTCAGCTTGCCCTCTGTCTCCTATTGCTGATGATCCTTCAGCTCTACTGTCTCTCACCTCCTCTCCCTCCTCCAGTTGGTAACTCTCCTTGCCTGTTCACTCAATGCCAGTCCCTGTATGTGAGATGTTGTACTGTACTACTGTACTTTTCAAGGTACTGTACTTTAAGATTAAAAGTGTTTTATTTTTCGTGTTTGTTTGCTTTTTATGTAATCATTTGTGTGAAAAGTATTGTAAACCTATTACAGTACAGAACTATGTAGCCGATTTTGTTAGTTGGGTACCTAGGCTAACTTTGGTGAACTTAAAAACAAATTGGACTTACAAACGCACTCTTGGAACGGAAGTCGCTGGTATGTAGGGGACTTACTGTATAGTCAATTTTAAGCTGGTAACAGCTTGACTTTTAATACATATAAATGTTCTATATTTTGATACTCTTCCCCCACATTTAATGTTTTTGTCTAAATTTACATATTTTCAATAACAAATTATTGTAATTATAGTTATTTTAAACACTTGTGTCTTTTATAAAACCTATAGTTATGTTATTTACCCAGCACCATTATAACATTGGGGTATTCTGAATTTAACTATATATTTACCTTTACTGGTGAGTTTTACACTTTCCTGTTTTCATGTCACTAATTAGCAATCTTTTATTTCTGCTTGAAGAATTTACATTAACATTTTGTGTAAGTCTGGTGTACTGATGATGAACTCCTTCAGCTTTTATTTGGACAATTCTTCAATTCTAAAGGACAACTTTGCTGGATAGTTTTCTTGCTTGGCAGTTCTTTTCTTTCTGCTTTTCTTCCTTCCTTCCCTTCCTTCCTTTCTTCTTTTTTCTTTTTAGTACTTTGAATATATTATCCCACTGCCACTCAGAGAAATATAGATGTATTTTAAAAGCATGTTACAACTTTTATCTTTATTGCTACTTTACCACATTATTCTCTTCATAAACTAGTATGTTTTATTTTTACTTGAAGCCAATTTTATAACATCATAGAATATTTCTAGCATTTTCTCTCCTATTTTGGTCTAAAAAATTATAAATTGTTCTTTAATGTTCCACAGTGTGTCTTAATTTCACTATGCAGGCTTCTGACTTTTACTTTTCCAGAGATATAGGGAAAAAATGATAATATAAGGATGCAGAGCAGCTTTGTTGCAAAGAATCTTAATGTATACAACACTGCTGAACTGTACACTGAAAATGGTTAAAATATTAAATTTTGTTATGTGTATTTTAACACAACAAAAAATTGGAAAAAAAATTTTAGTCTCTGATTTAAAAAGAAATTACTAACTTCCTAAATTCTTTATAATAGTGTAAACAAAATGAGCTTTAAGGAAAAAAAATATTTGAAGTAGTAGTCCTGTTTCTAAGAGAAATGGTCTGTATATCTGTTAGACTTTTCCTCCTGAGTTAAAAAAAGGTGACTACATTTCAGAGTTCTATAAAGTAGTTCTTCTATCAGTGAAAATAATCGTTAAATAAGAATAAAACTGACATTTGAGAGATTATGATTGTGTCCCTTCTTCACAGTGTAGTCATTTTTTAGAGTGTAGTCATTACTAAAAACGTATTTTTCAAAGCATAAAGTCAGAGTAACATTTTACAACACAGATTTATTTCTTAATTTATTCATTTCTATTCAGACACCATGACATGGATTAACTCTTGTGTTGATAGAAATTTTTGGCACGTGGCATAAATTCAGGGATTAAAAAAAAAAAAGATACTTTAGACAACAAAGAGTGAAAATGGGTAGCAGTAGAAAATAGCTTCTGATTTTCCTTTTAATTTCTGTCATGACAACACTGAATTATTAAACTAAAATAAAACATTTTCATTAAGGTTAAGGATAACTCCTGAGGCAAAGAAGTGTACAAGTGTGAAATATGTTCTGAATATCTTAGAAAATGAATAAACAGTGACATATAATATTATATTGTATAAGAAGGTAATTAAACATCAAAACCACAACTACTATGCAAAATGGTTATCAAATATTGTTTTATGAGAAGCTCCATAGTGTGGAGCAAATGAGAGAAATGTTTCTAGTCCCACTCAAAGCAAATATTGACTCTTCTTTCTTAAAAAAAATTCTAAATGAATATTCTGACCTACAGCTTTCTGATGCATTCAAATCTTATAGTGGCAACACAACACACAGACAAACAAAAAGATCAATACATGAGTTTATGGTAGGTAAACAAAACTCTACGACAGACAGAAATCATAGAGCATGTTGAAAGGAAGGAGAAACTTTCCTAGAAATTGAGCTTTAAACATTGGTTACTTAAGGATTTTGAATAAGTATATGAGCAAAGAAGAGATATTTGAAAACAGGCTAAATCAATGAGGACAAGAACTTGTTCAACACAATGATTATCCCAATTGGTCAAGAAAAAGTTCTCAGTGACATGATTAATATTTATCACCAGTTTTTCAGTAAAAAGAAATTAGAAATTGACATAACTAAATTAATCCTATTTATTGTTGATTTTATTTACACATACATTTAACAATGTATAATTATAGAGCATGGATGTATTAATTATCCCATTCCTCTTATTACACTAGAATCTATTTTAATTGATTGGGGTGTGAGCCTAATATAAAGTCTGATAAGCTTGTTTGAATTTTAATGTTTAATTATGTTGACAGGATTCTATCCTACCAATGGACCTTACTTGAGGTTGCAGGATACAAATGCCCATTTAATTGAAATATTTTGAGATTTAACATTGTTCTAAGAAGTAGGAGTAGATAAAGGTCATATGAACTATATGTTATAGATATTTATGTATTATAGGCCATAGAAAGTATTGTAGATAACAGTGCTGCCTATTAGAGTTGTATTCCATGTACCAAAGTTATTCTTAGCTCTTCATATGTAAAAGATATGTTCAAAATTATTATTTTTAAAGAGGAAAAATATTCTTTGTCATAGATTAGGTGACCATAGGTGTGTGGGTTTATCTCTGGACTTTCTAGCTTTACAATAGCCAGGATATGGAATCAATGTAAATGTCCATCAACAGAGGAATGGATAAAGAAGACACGGTACATATATATACAATGGAATATTACTCAGCCATAAAAAAGAACAAAATAATGCTATTTTCAGCTACATGGATGGACCTAGAGATTGTCATACTGAGTGAAGTCAGACACAGAAAGACAAATATCATATGATATTGCTTATATGTGGAATCTTAAAAAATGGTACAAATCAACTTAGTTACAAAACACAAGTCTTCACAGATGTAGAAAACAAACTTATGGTTACCAGGGGATAAGGGGATGAGGTGTAAATTGGGAGATTGGGATTTACAACATAGCCACTACTATATATAAAATAGATAACTGATAAGAACCTACCATATAACACAGGGAACTCTACTCAGTACTCTGTAACAGCCTATATGGGAAAAGAATCTAAAAAAAAGAGTATATATATATATAACTGATTCACTTTGCTGTACACCTGACACTAATATAACATTGTAAATCAATTGTACTCCAATAAAAATTTTTTTTTAAATAAGAAAAAGTAAGTCTTAACATTGAGTAAAAATAAGGCAAGATGAGATTAAAAACATTAGTACTGAACACTGGAAATACGCTGAGAGAGTAGATTTCAAATATATTCATCATACACACAAATGGTAACAATGTGAGGAGATGAAATATATACATTTTTATTAAAAATGTATAAAAGCAGTATTACAGAAACAACATTACCTAATTTCAGAAATTACCTATTATTTTTAAGTGGGTCCTTCTATATGATTTTAATATTTGGGAAAATATAAATATATTCTAGTAATTCTAATGAAATTTAGAATTCTAGTATTTTTGAAAAGGGAAGCATTGAATATATATATATAGCCGCACCCCAGAACCAATGTGGTATATTTTTAATAAGTAATTCAGTGGTAAGTGAAGAAATAGGGAAGAAGTCATGTATGTAAATATGTTCAAACTGAAGAATATAAACTGAAATAAATATATGACTTTTGTAAAAATAGTCAATATTTCTTGAACCATCTGCCAGACACATAATTTATATATTGCAATCTTTTCTATATTCCTAGCAAACGCTCGTTAGCAACCTTGAATTAATGACAAATTTAGGATTAGAGAAATTCAAAATATTTTCCAAGATCAAATTATTAAGTGACCAAGCATAATCTTGTATCCAATATTAAGTTATACAGAACCATTGCTCTTGATGACCATACAAGTTTCTTCAACTGGAAAATTCTGAATCTAAAGATGCATCTATTAAAGAATAAGGCCTTTGATTAGGCAGTTATTGGTGAGGAAAGGGAAGTGGGAGTTGTGAAGAATTGGAGATCCCAGGCAAGAGAAACAATTTGAGCAACGGGAAAGAGAAGAAAAATAGCATCTGATGCATTTGAGGAATACATTATGGAAAGGAGCTTGACTTAGATAATTTGGTACCACTGTGGAATGCTTTCAAGGAAGGAAATAAGATACTAATTTGAAGCTTAGTCTAAAAGTCACAACAGAGCACTGAGCTGGAGATAAACTTGGAAAGAATACCAGTGCAACAAGATATAACTCCTGGTAATTTAAGGAAGAGTGGTTACAAGAATTTGCAAGAAATTTGTAGGAGCACAATGGACAGAGAGGGCAGGAGAGGACGAAGAGTATTATCAGCAGTTTGCTAATCTTGCTTCCTTCTCAAAAACGTCCTTGCTTCTCCTCTTACACACTTTCTTCACTCCACTCTAATCACAGGTCCCCTCTTTCTTTTATTTTGAACTCCTAACTTTACCTCACACATTGGAAAGAAAGAAAGGAGAAAAGGTAGAAAGGAAGAAAAAGGAAAGAAGGAAGGAGGAAAAAGAGAAAAGAGAAGAGAATTCATTAGTTTATAACCTGCTCATCTTTCCGCTTTCAAATCAGACAACATACTTTCCACTTTTGAAACGTACAATCCCTTCATTTGTCTTTTTGGATTATAACCACATAACACTTTCAGCTCATATTTCATCACTTTTGTTGTCTTCCTCAGTACTCAATCCTTTCCATTAGCACTCATATATGATTTGGCATCTTTTACCTTAAATAAAACAAAACAAAAAATACACAAAAATAATATTCCTTGACAAGATATCCTGATTCATCTTCCTTAACACTTACTTCCCAGTATTTTTTGCTCTTGAATTTTTGCCTTCAGTCCTTCTACCTGGAATCATTGTATTTCCTCATGCCTGAAGTATAAACTCTGAAACTTTGTCTAGTAAAATCTATTGGTGATAAACTCTTTCAATTTTTATTTGGTTGGAAATAGCTTTATTTTCCAAATATTCTTGAAGGTCAGGGATTCCAGATATAGAATTTTAGGCGGAATGTTAATTTTTATAGCACACTGTAGATAATATTCCACTATCTTTTAGCTTCCATGTTTGGGTTCATACATCAGCTTCTATTCCAATAGCAGTTCTCTTTTAGGTTCTCTCTCTTTCCTGCTGTCTCTTCACTACATTACCCTTTACATTTACTGAAATATCTCCTAAAATTAATTTCTTTTTATTTATAAGTAAGGGTGCCTTAGAGGTCCTTGGACCTTAGTATTTGGAATTAAATAATTCTGTAAATTTTGAGACATTTCCTCATTGAATAGAATTTTTTTTCAAATTTAAATCATTCCATTATTGCCTTCTGGAATTTTGATTAAACATGCCATAGACTCTTTATTCTATTTGCCATGACTCTTACCTTTAATACTTTCTTTCTTTATAGTTTTGAGGTACCTTCTGGATAAGTCCTTTGGATCTGCCTTTCAGTTTTCATTTCTCCTTTTAACTGGGTATAAGCTATTCAATCCATTTTTAAAAAATTTTTACTAACTTTTTTTTATTCTACAAGATGTATTTATCCTTATACATCTAGTACATTCTGGAAAAACATTTTTGTCAAAATTATGGCTTTGGCCATTTGAGAAAAAAATCTTAATGTTTTTGGTATCTTCCATTTTGGCAGATATGTAAATACTACTGTAATATGCTAGAAAGCCGACTTCAAATCCTTGTCAATTCCACTAATATGATTAACTGGACAAATAGACTGGATAAATATGATCATTAGGATGTCTTTTCCTGTTCAGTTTGAATATAACATAGCCAAGTACATACTTCTTTTTCTCAGTCTCTCAAACCCTTTGACCATGTAATTTTCAATTTATACAGAGAAGTCATCTATATGCATCAGGACTTCACACTGATGAAATACAGAGCTCATCCCCTCTTCTATTCTCATGTCATTGTTGAACACATCATGAGGTTAAATGGTTTGTCTAAACAAATTTACCTGATAAGTTATATAATGTGAATTAGATAATGTTAAAGAGAAATATTAAATTTCAGAAAAAAATATTTTTATAGAAAAAAATACATCTTTTTCCTTTTCTATAATGGACAAATTAGAGTTACAGATACATACAAAATCATATTTCTTGCATAAATATCTTTGTGTTTTTTATAGTTTCGATCCAAGTAGCTTAATGTGTCCCATTAAGGGAATCTTACACCAAGCAAGAGTAGTTGAGTTCTAGTTCACTCACTGTACTCAGTCATTGGTTAGAAGTAGCCTTAGAGGAGCATGTCCTCAGGAACATAAAATAAATAGAATATGCCAAAGCTAGAGAATGTCAATTAGCTATTTTCCCTATGATCTCTTGAAGTGAGATCTGAAAGATGAAACTCCATGGCTGTTTTGTAGGTCAAGGAAGCTCTCTCTAGGGAACTGACATCTGATCAGTGTCTAAAATGATAATAAGGGATCAGTAATTGACTGACCTGAGCTGGTCATTTTCTCTCTTCAATGTATCAAAAGCACTCAACTATGAACACCTAATTCCAAAATCTTTATAATTTCCTCTGTATACCTTAAATGCCAAAATATTGAATCATTCAGTTCATCCTTTTCCACATATATTCCCTAACAATTCACCATCTGTGCAAGGTATAATCTCCATGCTGGAGACCCAGATGCACCACTTACTACGCTATAATATAGTCTATGGTAGAACTAGAGGATCCCACAATCATATGCTCACCACCTCACTGCTTTTGCCATTAAACAGTTCCAAGGGATTAAGATGATGTTATTCAGGATCCTATAGGTGAGACATGTCCTTTTGGTTTTGCTGCCTATAAAGGAAATCATGTCCACATTTCCTCTATGACTAAAGTATTGCCAACTGTCTTCTTCTATTCAGAAATTGTACTCTGCCCAATTACAAATGGGAACCCAGTTCTACAACAGTATCTCCTACTTTCAGCATCACTGTACAGAGAACATCCATCACTAAGCTCTGCTGTGATATCGGTGCTCCCCTTAACTAGGTTTTCATTGTTGTCATTGTAAATGCAGTTTTAACTAGTTTCACCTAGGAACAAACACAGTAGATGATTTCTTGTGTCTTACATTTTAGTATATCTATTTCTCCAAGACTTTGTTCCCTTCCTCCATTCTCTGCCTCCACCCTCCTCTGCAAGCCTCATTTTGTTTAATGTGGGCCATTTCTAAGACTCTAAAGACTCTTTCTAAAGCGTTAAATCTCAAGTCCAGGAGAGTGCTTGGATATTAAAAAAAAAATTATCCAGTTTTAAAGTACACACACACATATCTCATTCAGCATCCTTAAAATATTGACTCCCAGTTTGGTCACGTTGAGATTGACAATAGTTACTGGTCTTCTGCCAAGGAGAAAAGGTGGGGCAGATCCTAAGGATAGGAAGAATTGTCCTGCCAATAGAGTACATCAGTTTAGACTTCTTCATAATCTTAATCAAAGGGTTGCCATTATCCTCTAATGGGCATCTAAGCATTCAAGGATTTCCAGTCATCTACCCTTACATTTTCATCTCAAATCTCATGTCAGCCTCCTTTCCTCTCATGTTATTGACTCTGGCACAGGGCATGCATTTAGGCTGAGAATGCAGACATCTCTGAATTTCTACCACTTTTACAATTATGCCGTATTCCTGATATCCAGCTGTCTTCACCCTCTAGCTGCAGGAGGGTGGTCCTTTTAATGGTCCCTTTAAAAACTTCCAAGGAGTCATTCTGACATTCATAAATTACCTTAATTGTTGATTAATGGATCTGAGACTATCACTTTCTCAGATTAATCATTGACACTTAGCAACTGCCATACAATTCTACTGTTCTTATAATTGTTATCTCTCTCTCTGATATCTCTCAAAAACCTGAGACACTGCATTGCCAGTGCATCCTCTTTTTACTGTATCCTACTTTGGTCCATCATAGACGAGACCTTAGCAATTATACTTCTAGAGCATTCCAAGGACTGTCAATATTCCATTTGCAACCAGTGATGAGATCCTCATTGCCATCCAGAGTCACATTCTCAGGGGCTATTTCCTAGGATGACTCCTGCTATGCACTGTCTTAAGTTTCCTAGAAGCAGAATCTAAGATAGAGAATTTTTTTTTCATGTGGCTTATTGGCGAAAGGCTCTCAGGATGAGGGAAAAAAGTGATACAATAAAAGTTCTGGAGAAAATTTTTAAGTAATAATGTCATCTCAGCTATTGATTACTTTCAGTCTGGTCCCATGTGGAAGCTGGGATCAAAAAGTCAATGGAACCTCGTAACAAGTTACATCGAATCTTACTCCAATAAGTCACTGGCCAAGGTGTGCACTCAAAATGGGGGTGGAGTTGGGTGGGATAGAACTCCTGCTGAGGTGGGTGCTGTTTGGCTGAAAGCAAATTTCTGAAGAGGGCAGGTCTGCTAAGCACAAGCTTGAGAATAGCTGGGAGACAGACGCACCAGTTGGTTAAGGGGACCTGAAGGGTCATGTTCAACATCAACTACCAAGTAAACATGACTGAGTCACTAAATTATAAGATCATTTTTGAAAAGGATGATATTCTTTCAATTATTTCAAGGCCTTGACACAGTTAACAATAGTGTGTCATACACAGAAGGTCAATTATATTTAAGGGGAAAGAACAAAGAAAAGGGTAGATTTCCTAAACCATGGAGTGTAGAATAAAGTTGAGTTGAGTTTAACAGAGTGGAAAACTATGACGACTTTTAGAGATTATGCATAATAGCAGCTACATGTTTACTCTAAAGATCTTTTGGTGAGTTACCAATTTCCCCCTAAAAAATAAATGTATGTCATGATACATAAGAGATATATACTCTCAAGCTGAAACTGCATATTTTATATTGGATAGTTATTGAAATGACTCTTTTATGGAAACCAACTAAAATGAAAAATATTTGTTAATGTTCATTTGCCTTATGGAATTTAAATGATGACATAGAAGAGCAACAGGAATAATCCTAAACACAGAGATAGTCTTGGATCAGTTACTTAGGTCTAAAGTCCAAAAAGCCACAAATTTGTCATCATCTCCAATACTGTGTACACAGCTTTCAGCTACACAGTAGGAAGCAACTAATTAAAAAAACGTTGGTGGTAGTAACCTCAAACACCAACTACACTGCAGCAGGGCTGCTACTTGATTTGTTGTGGATGAAAGAGAAATGACACTCTTGAACTCAATTCACTTTAATCAAATCAATAATCTGTAGAATTACTCAATGAGATATCCTACTACCAACCTATAAATTATTCAATTGGATACAATATTTTACCACACATACGTTTCAGGGAAAACACATTTCTTAAGGTGGATTCTTGGGAAAACATATTTTCTGAGATTTTAGATTATCTGAAATGTAGTCTGATATTTCATAAGTTTTATAAATACTATTTATTTATTTATTTCTCAGCAACAGGTCTACTGAATAAGGGATTTAAGCATTATTTTGTTATTGACCTTTTAGAAGGGAAATCATATCTAGAAAATACATGGGGAAGGGGTTAAGAGAAAGTGAAATTTGTGTGGTAGCTGTGCCAGAGGGTTTTTGGGTTTTTTTCTTTCTTTTTTTTTTATTATTTCCACTGTAGTTCTACATACAGGTGATGGACTTGAACAGAAGCATTTGATCAGGGCAAGCTGAATGATAAATCAAAAGAAGGCTGAGAGGGCTTCCCTGGTGGCACAGTGGTTGAGAGTCCACCTGCCAATGCAGGAGACACGGGTTTGTGCCCCAGTCTGGGAAGATCTCGCATGCCACGGAGCAGCTAGGCCCGTGAGTCATGGCCGCTGAGCCTGCGCATCCAGAGCCTGTGCTCCACAACAGGAGAGGCCACAACAGTGAGAGGCCTACGTACCGCAAAAAAAAAAAAAAAGGCTGAGAGAGAGAAATAACAGCTAATATAATCAAGTTCAAATATGTATCTGTTGTAATAAAAAAAGATAATAAAAGTGTCAAAAGGAAAAGCAGTAAATATAGTGTCCACTCTATCAAAGCATATAAAAGTCCTGAATTCCCAGTAAGTAACAAACGTAATCACACAGTAACATATTCCATATACTGTGAAGAATGATACTGGTACAAGAATGATAGCAAAAATAAAATCATCTTTAACCTAGGCTATTTAAAAATACCACATTATCATTTCCTGCTACTTTGCACTAAGAACAGGAGAGCACCATAATTTTTCTTTTTTTTTTTTTGTCAGTGTGGACACCAGAGATGGGCATGAAATGCTAAGGCTGCTGCTGCAGCCAACAAGAAACCTGTGTGCAAGCACAGGTCACTATCCACACCACCCCTCCTGGGAGGCTGTGCAGCCTATCACTGCCAGGGTACCGTGATCCAGGGACAACTTCCCCTGGAGAACACACAGCACGCCTCAGGCTGTTGCAAAATCATATTGGTCTCTGCTGCCGCAGGCTTGCCCTGCATTCCATACCCCATCCCCCCGGCCTGAGTGAGCCAGAGCTCCCTAATCAGCTGCTCCTTTAACCACTTCCTGTCTGGGAAGGGAAGAGATGTGCTCAGGTGACCTACACACAGAGGTGGGGCCAAATCCAAAGCTGAACCCCAGGAGCTGTGCAAACAAAGAAGAGTAAAGGAAATTTCTCCCAGCAGCTTCAGGAGCAGAGGATTAAATCTCCACAATTAATTTGATGTACCCTGCATCTGTGGAATAATTGAATAGGCAATGAATCATCCCAAAATTGAGGAGGTGGACTTTGGGAGCAACTGTAGAATTGAGGTTTGTTTTCTGCATCTAATTTGCTTCTGGTTTTATGTTTATCTTAGTATTTAGTGCTTATTATCATTGGTAGATTTGTTTATTGATTTTGGTTGTTCTCTCCACTTTTTAAAAAAAATATATATTTTTTTTCTCTTTTTCTAAGTGTGTATGTTTCTTTGTGTGATTTTGTCTGTATAGATTTACTTTTACCATTTGTCCTTGGATTCTGTCTGTCCTTTTTTTCTTTTCTTAGAATAGTTTTTGGCACCTGTTATCACTGGTGGATTTGTGTTTTGGTTTGGTTGCTCTATTCTTTCTTTCTTTTATTATTTTTTTATACTTTTATTTTTAATAATATATATATTTTTAATAACTTTATTGTTTTTATTTTTTCTTTCTTTTTTTTCTCCCTTTTCTTCTGAGGCATGTGGCTGAAAAGGTCTTGGTGCTCTGGCCAGGTGTCAGTCCTGAACCTCTGAGGTGGGAGAGCCGAGTTCAGGATATTGGTCCATCAGACACCTCCCGGCTCCACACATTATCAAATGGCAAAAGCTCTCCCAGAGATCGCTATCTCAATGCAGAGACCTAGCTCCACCCAACGGCCAGCAAGTTACAGTGCTGGACACCCTACGACAAACAAATAGCAAGACAGGAACACAACCCCACCCATTAGCAGAGAGGATGCCTAAAATCATAAGGTCACAGACACCCCAAAACACACCACTGGAAGCAGTCCTGCCCACCAGAAAGACAAGATCCAGCCTCATCCACCAGAACCCAGGCACCAGTAGCCTCCACCTGGAAGCCTACACAAGCCACTGAACCAATCTTAGCCACTGGGGGCAGACACCAAAAACAAGAGGAACCACGAATGTGCAGCGTGCGAAAAGGAGACCCCAAACACAGTAAGATAAGCAAAATGAGAAGACAGAGAAACAACAGCAGATGAATGAGCAAGGTAAAACCCCATGAGACCAAACAAATGAAGAGGAAATAGACAGTCTACCTGAAAAAGAATTCAGAGTAATGATAGTAAAGATATCCAAAATCTTGGAAATAGAATGGTGAAAATACAAGAAATGTTTAACAAGGACCTAGAACTAAAGAACAAATGAACAGTGATGAACAACACAAGAAATGAAATTTAAAATTCTCTAGAAGGAATCAATAGAAGAATAACTGAGGCAGAAGAATGATAAAACCTGGAAGATAAAATAGTGGAAATAACGATCACAGAGCAGAATAAAGAAAAAAGAATGAAAAGAATGGAGGACAGTCTCAGAGATATCCGGGACAACATTAAGTGCACCAACATTTGAATTATAGGGGTGTCAGAAGAAGAAGAGAAAAACAAAGAGACTGAGAAAATATTTGAAGAATTATAGTTGAAAATTTCCCTAATATGAGAAAGGAAATAGTTAATCAAGTCCAGGGAGCACAGAGAGTCCTATACAGGATAAATCCAAGGAGAAACACATCTAGACACATATTAATCAAACTCAAAAATTAAATCCAAAAAAAAAAAATTAAAAGCAGCATGGAAAAAGCAACAAATAACATACAAAGGAACCCCCATAAGGTTAACATCTGATCTTTCAGCAGAAACTCTGCAAGCTAGAAGGGAGCAGCAGAACATATTTAAAGTGATGAAAGGGAAAAACTTACAACCAAGATTACTCTACCCAGCAAGCATCTCACTCAGATTCAATGAAGAAATTAAAACCTTTACAGACAAGCAAAAGCTAAGAGAATTCAGCACCACCAAACCAGCTTTACAACAAATGCTAAAGGAACTTCTTGAGGCAGGAAACACAAGAGAAGGAAAAGACCTACAATAACAAATCTAAAGCAATTAAGAAAATGGTAATAGGAACATGCATATCCATAACTAACTTAAATGTAAATGGATTAATGCTCCAACCAAATGTCAGAGACTGGCTGAATGGATACAAAAATAAGACCCATATATACGCTGTCTACAAGAGACCTACTTCAGACCTAGGGACACATACCGACTGAAAGTGAGGAGACGGAAAAAGATATTCCATGCAAATGGATATCAAGAGAAAGCTGGAGTAGCAATTCTCATATGAGACAAAATAGACTTTAAAATAAAGACTATTACAAAACACAAAGAAGGACACTATATAATGATAAGGGATCAATCTAAGAAGAAGATATAACAATTGTAAATATTTATGCACCCAACACAGGAGCACCGCAATACATAAGGCAAATGGTAACAGCCATAAAAGGGGAAATTGACAGCAACACAAAAATAATAGGGGACTTTAACACCCCACTTTCACCAATGGACAGATCATCCAAAGTGAAAATAAATAAGGAAACACAGACTTTAAATGACACATTCAACAAGATGGAATTGATTGATATTTATAGGACATTCCATCCAAAAGCAACAGAATATACTTTCTTTTTAAGTGTTCATGGAACATTCTCCAGGATAGATCATATCTTGGGTCACAAATCAAGCCTTAGTAATTTTAAGAAAACTGAAATCATATCAATATTCTGACCACAACACTATGAGCCTAGACATCAATCAAAGAAAAAAAAACTGTAAAAACTACAAACACATGGAGGCTAAACAATACATTACTAAATAACCAAGAGATCACTGAAGAAATCAAAGAGGAAATTTAAAAATACCTAGAAATAAATGACAATGAAAACACGACGACTCAAAATCTATGGGATGCAGCAAAAGCAGTTCTAATAGGTAAGTTTATAGCAAAACAATCTTACGTCAAGAAACAAGAAACATCTCAAATAAACAACCTAGCCTTACACCTAAAGCAATTAGAGAAGAAGAACAAAAAAAACCCCCAATGTTAGCAAAAGGAAACAGACCATAAAAAATCAGATCAGAAATACATGAAAAAGAAATGACGGAAACAATAGCAAAGATCAAAACAACCTAAAACCTGGTTCTTTGAGAAGATAAACAAAATTGACAAACCATTAGCCAGACTCATCAAGAAAAAAAGGGAAAAGACTGAAATCAATAGAATTAGAAATAAAAAGAAGTAACAACTGACACTGCCAAAAACAAAGGATCATGAGAGATTACTACAATCAACTATATGTCAATAAAACGGACAACCTGGAAGAAATAGACACATTCTTAGAAAAGCACAACCTTCTGAGACTGAATCAGGAAGAACTAGAAAATATAAACAGACCAATCACAAGCACTGAAATTGAGACTGTGATTAAAAATCTTCCAACAAACAAAAGTCCAGGACCATATGGCTTCACAGGCAAATTCTATCAAACATTTAGAGAAGAGCTAATACCTACCCTTCTCAAACTCTTCCAAAATAGAGCAGAGGGAAGAACACTCCCAAACTCATTCTACGAAGCCACCATCACCCTGATGCCAAAACCAGATAAAGATGTCACAAAATAAAGAAAACTACAGGTCAATATCACTGATGAATACAGATGCAAAACTCCTCACCAAAATACTAGCAAACAGAATCCAACAGCACATTAAAAGGATCATACACCATGATCAAGTGGGATTTATCCCAGGAATGCAAGGATTCTTCAATATACGCAAATCTATTGATGTGATAAACTATATTATCAAATCGAAGGAGACAAACCATGTGATCATCTCAGTAGATGCAGAAAAAGCTTTCGACAAAATTCTACACCCATTTATGATCAAAACCCTCCAGAAAGTAGGCATAGAAGGAACTTACCTCAACATAATAAAGTATGAGAAGGAAAAGAAATAAAAGGAGTCCATATCAGAAAAGAAGAAGTAAAGTGGTCACTGTTTGCAATATATAAAAAAATTAAATTAAAAAAATGTAAATAAAATGCAGTTATATAGTGAAATGTATTTTATTTTATTATATTTTTTAATTTTTTTAATTTTTTTGCGGTACACGGGCCTCTCACTGTTGTGGCCTCTCCCGTTGCAGAGCACAGGCTCCGGACGCGCAGGCTTAGCGGCCATGGCTCACGGGCCCAGCTGCTCCGCGGCATGTGGGATCTTCCTGGACCGGGGCACGAACCCGTTTCCCCTGCATTGGCAGGCGGACTCGCAACCACTGCGCCACCAGGGAAGCCCTGTATTTTAAATTAATGTTCCAGGCAAGATTTTTTAATCTTTCAAAGCTAAAAATGAATAAAGCATAAGTTCCAATTTAAAAAATAAACAAAAAATAAAATAAAATAAAATAAAGTGGCAATTTTTATCAGAAGAAGAAGAAATCATACTAGGTGAAATAGAACTTACTTTAAATGTAAAGGTGTTTTATTTATTTTTGACTAAAATACTATAATTGTGTAATAGTTCTTAATAGCTTTTTGGAACTTTTAATTATATAGAGCACTTTGATACAATTGCATGTTTAATTGCATATAAGAAAGAAGTGGTGGTATACAGAAGGAAAATCTGTTTCAAACAAATATATTCACATGCCAAATAATAATGCTACTTTATCATTTCTTTCCTACAGGACAGACCCCTTTAAGCCAATATTTAAAATGCATGAATTTATATAAGCAGAGCTGCAGGTGCAGTCATGTTTGTAGGAGTTAAAATTTCTCTGCACTTTTCCATAACAAACTAGTAGTAATTTAATTCAATTGGGAAATTTATTCCTCATTTTTAACTAACACCAATTAAGATAATTATATTGTACAGATAAATTCACTTTTTTGTCATGATATGATGAATCATCCATTTCATCTTCATTTCTATTCCTGCAGTGTTTGAGTTGTCACTTTGTACCATACAGATGTTTCTTCTTAGTTTCAGTTCAGTGGTAAGTGAAGTGATTTTAACAGTCCATCGAACATTGTGCTACTGTCTCACAGGCAAACTGCTATACAGCAAATTCATGAATTGCAGTTCTGAACCTTTAATATTTACAAATCATCAAATCTCCCCAAACAGTGTGGGAAGTTTTTTAAGACTTCTCTTTGTAACATTTTGTGAAGCACAGAAATGTAATTCATTTTCATTCTATTTAGTTATGATTATGATATATGCTATTTGTTTCTGTTATTACTATTGAACTAAATGTTGGTATTACTTAAAATTCACTAAATAAGGTAATTTTAAAAGGTTAAGGTATCACTGTCTTGAATGGTATCAGTTAAGTAAAATATACCATGAATGTAATTCAAAAGCATCTTACAAACATCATCTAAAATAACCACAGTTTTACAAAGCACATATCAGTTATTTCCTATATATGACAAAAAATTTCAGATAGTAAATAAACCTGTAAAATTAGAAGTTGTTTGTAGAGCTACTTCCGCAAATTTTTCTAAACATTAAAGGATAAAGCTCACACACTTTATAATACAATTACACTGCTTAGAAACTTTTAAAAATATATTTTCCAATACATGCATTATAATCTAAATCTACTGTAAATAATTCCTCTACCATACTAATCATTCTGGAAGTCTTGCAGCATTGTTTAAATCTAGTTCAATATGGTTCTTTTTTTGTTTGTTTGTTTTTGGTTTTGGGGTTTTTTTGTGGTAAGCGGGCCTCTCACTGTTGTAGCCTCTCCCATTGTGGAGCACAGACTCCAGACACGCAGGCTCAGTGGCCATGGCTCACATGCCTAGCCACTCCGTGGCATGTAGGATCTTCCCGGACAGGGGCACAAACCTGTGTCTCCTGCATCGGCAGGCAGACTCTCAACCACTGTGCCACCAGGGAAGCCCTATATGGTTCTCATTGACTTGACTTTTTTTCCATATTAATTGTTCACTATGTGGCAATTTAAAGATATTGTAATACTAATATTATTCCAATCTGATTAAAGATGAGAATAATTATTTAACCATTAAGTAATAGTTATTAACTATTTACAAAGCATCAAATAGAAAACCAAACACCATGAGGTCTAAGTCACACAAAAATCTCAGATTCTCAATATTCTCAGCTTGGTCTTGTGGAAATATCATTTTAATAGCTGAGAAGTCCTAAATCTACAATAAACTAGCTATAAAGCAAATGAGCAAGAAATTTCAAACTTAGGATTTCTGCATCCTGATTTTTAAAATAAAGTGGTTAGGTTAAATGAAACTCAAAATCTCCTCCATATAAAAATATCCTCAAATTTTTTCTTTGTGAACACAAAGAAACTTGATCTGTCTCTTCTTGCTAGAGAGTGATTATATATTATTTTTGTTAGGTTCTTAAATGATAGTAGTTTTACAATATATTTCTGGATTTATGTATTTTTATATAATTTTAGCCTATTATAAGAACTGAAGCCTGGCTCTCTCAGACACCTTAACCAGACAGCAGCACTATTAGAAGCTCTCTTTTAGAAGAGAGAAGGATGCCTACTGTCCCCATTCTTCCGAAAGGGTGATCACAGTGAGGACATTCAGATGTTTATTCCATGTTTTGTGAGCAGCTCGTATTTTCTAGAGGTTACCACAGGGCACTGAGTAGAGTTTGCTAAACTATACAGTAGGGTCATTCTTAGATTTGGTTAGCATAAAATACATTGATTTAAACCTATCTTTCTTGAAAAATTTCCTGAGAAGATGGCAGAGTAGAAGGATGTGCTCTCACTCCTTCTTGTGAGGGAGCCAGAATCATAACTAATTGCTGAACAATCATCCACAGGAAGACACTGGAACTCACCATAAAAGATACCCCACATCCATCCAAAGAAAAAGGAGAAGACAAAGTGAGATGGTAGGGGGGGTGCAATCACAATAAAATCAAATCCCATAACCACTGGGTGGGTGATTCACAAACTGAAGAACAATTATAACAAAGAAGTCCACCTACTAGAGTGAAAGTTCTGAGCCCCAAGTCAGGCTTCCGGCCTAGGGGTCCAGCAACGGAAGGAGGAATTCCCAGAGAGTCAGACTTTGAAGGCCATCAGGATTTGACTGCAGGACCTCAACAGGACTGGGGGAAACAGAGACTCCACTCTTGGAGGGCACACACAAAGTAGTGTGTGCATCAGGACCCAAGGGGAAGGAGCCGTGACCTGATAGGAGACTGAACCAGGCCTACCAGCTAGTGTTGGAGAGTCTCCTGCAGAGGCAGGCGGTGTCTGTGGCTCACTGAGGGGTCAAGGACACTGGCAGCAGAAGTTCTGGGAAGTACTCCTTGGAGTGACTCCTCCCAGAGTCCACCATTAGCCCCACCAAAGAGGCTGTAGGCTCCAGTGCTGGGTCACCTCAGGCCAAACAACCAACAGGGAGGGAACTCAGCCCCACCCATCAGCAGACAAGTGGATTAAAGTTTTACTGAGCTCTGCCCAGCAGAGCAACACCCAGCTCTACTGCTACCAGTCCCTCCCAACAGGAAGCTTTCACAAGCCTCTTAGGTAGCCTCATCCATCAAAGGGCAGACAGCAGAAGCAAGAACTACAATCCTGCAGCCTGTGGAATGTAAACCACATTCACAGAAAGATAAATAAAATGAAAAGGCAAAGGACTATGTACCAGATGAAGGAACAAGATAAAACCCCAGAAAAACTAAATGAAGTGGAGATAGGCAACCTTCCAGAATAAGAACTCAGAATAATGATAGTGAAGATGACCCAGGACCTTGGAAAAAGAATGGAGGCAGAGATCTAGAAGATGCAAGCAATGTTTAAGAAAGACCTACAAGAATTAAAGAACAAACACCTACAAGAATTAAAGAACACCTGGAAGAATTAAAGAACAAACAAACAGAGATGAACAATATAATAACTTAAATGAAAAATACACTAGATGGAATCAATAGCAGAATAACTGAGGCAGAAGAATAGATAAGTGACCTGGAGCCAGAATGGTGGAATACACTGCTATGGAACAGAATGAAGAAGAAAGAATGAAAAGAAATGAAGACAGCCTAAGAGACCTCTGGGACAACATTAAATGCAACAACATTCACATTATAGTGGTCCCAGAGGAGAAGAGAGAGAGAAAGAACCTGAGAAAATATTTGAAGAGACTGTAGTTGAAAACTTCCCTAACATGGGAAAGGAAATAGCCACCCAATTCCAGGAAGCACAGAGAGTCCCAGGTAGGATAAACCCAAGGATAAACATGCATAGACACATAGTAATAAAATGGACAAAAATTAAAGACAAAGAAAAATTATTAAAAGCAACAAGGGGATAATGAAAAATAACATACAAGGGAACTCCCATAAGGTTAACAACTAATTCCTAAGCAGAAGATCTACAAGCCAGAAGGGAGTGGCATTATATATTTAAAGTGATGAAAGAGAAGAACCTACAACCAAGATTACTCTACCTGGCAAGGAACTCATTCAGATTTGATGGAGAAATCAAAAGCTTTACAGACAAGCAAAAGTTAAGAGAATTCAGCACCACCAAACCAGTTCTACAACAAATGTTAAAGGAACTTCTCTAAGTGGGAAACACAAGAGAAGAAAAGGACCTACAAAAACAAACCCAAAACAATTAAGAAAATGGAAATAGGAACATACATATTGACAATTACCTTAAATGTGAATGAATTAAATGTTCCAACCAAAAGATACAGGCTTGCTGAATGGATACAAAAACAAGATCCATATATATGCCATCTACAAGAGACCTACTTCAGACCTAGGGACACATACTGACTGAAAGTGAGGGGATGGAAAAAGATATTCCATGCAAATGGAAATCAAAAGAAAGCTGAAGTAGCAATACCCATATCAGATAAAATAGACTTTAAAATAAAGAATGTTACAAGAGACAAGGAAGGACACTACATAATGATCAAGGGATCAATCCAAGAAGATATAACAATTATAAATATATATGCACCCAACATAGGAGCACCCCAATACATAAGGCAAACACTAACAGCTATAAAAGAGGAAAACGAAAGTAACACAATAATAGTGGGGGACTTTAAAACTTCTCATACCAATGGATAGATCATCCAGACAGAAACTTACTAAGGAGACACAAGCTTTAAATGACACAATAGAATAGACAGATTTAATTGATATTTAAAGGACATTCCATCCGAAAACAGCAGATTACACTTTCTTCTCAAATGCACATGGAACATTTTCCAGGATAGATCACATCTTGGGTCACAAATCAAGCCTCAGTAAACTTAAGAAAATTGAAATCATATCAAGCTTCTTTTCTGACCACAACCTATGAGATTATGATGAACATAGATGCAAAAATCCTCAACAAAATACTAGCAAACAGAGGACAACACATTAAAAGTATCATACACCATGATCAAGTGGGGTTTATTCCAGGGATGCAAGGATTCTTCAATATACACAAGTCAATGTGATACACCATATTAACAAATTGAAGGAGGAAAACCATATGATCATCTCAATGGATGCAGAAAAAGGTTTTGACAAAATTCAACACCCTATTATGATAAAAACTCTCCAGAAAGTGCACATAGTGCAAACCTACCTCAACATAATAAAGGCCATATACAACAAACCCACAGTAAACATCATTCTCAATGGTGAAAACCTGAAAGCATTTCGTCTAAGATCAGGAACAAGACAAGGATGTCCACTTTCGCTAATATTATTCAACGTGGTTTTGGAAGTTTTAGCTACGGCAATCAGAGGAGAAAAGAAATAAAAGGATTTCAAAATAGAAAAGAAGAATTAAGCTGTCATTGTTTGCAGATGACATGATACTATTCACAGAGAATCCTAAAGGTGCCACAAGAAAATTACTAGAGCTAATCACTGTATTTGGTAAAGTTGCAGGATATAAAATTAATGCACAGAAATCTCTTGCATTCCTATACACTAACAATGAAAAATCAGAAAAAGAAATTAAGGAAACAATCCCATCTACCATTGCAACAAAAAGAATAAAATACCCAGGCATAAACCCACCTAAGGAGGTAAAAGACCTGTACTCAGAAAACTATAAGACACTATGAAAGAAATCAAAGATGACACAAACAGATGGAGAGATATACCATGTTCTTGGACTGGAAGAATCAACATTGTGAAAATGACTATACTACCCAAAGCAGTCTACAGATTCAGTGCAATCCCTATCAAATTACCAATGGCATTTTTTACAGAACTAGAACAAAAAGTCTTAAAATTTGTATGGAGACACAAAAGACCCCGAATAGCCAAAGAAATCTTGAGGGAAAAAAACAGAGGTGGAGGATATTGCACCCTTCATTTTTTTCCCGTCACTAGAAACTGATTCCCTTGGTCTGAGGCCATGTTATGCATGATCCTATGATTTCAAGTCCTCAGAGAATTGTCGGCAAAGGCATTGTGAACAACCTAGGCAAATTAATTTCCAGAATGTGTGATAATAGTAAATACAAATTGTTGTTACTCATCTCCCTGTCAAGAAAGAAAGAGTAAAATGTAATAAACTTGCCAGCGTGTGACTGCTTGATTCTCTTGAAAGGTAGTAATGTATTGAGGGTAGGGGTTCAGGGAAATAATCTCAAGATTGGTCTGAGGATCACTGCTTTCAAAGCAAAAGAACATGGGCTGGACTGATATGTATCACCTGGTCTCCACATGGCTGTACTCCAAAAGGGTCATGGTAGCATTCTGGGTCTCAGGTATAAAATCCTGAGTCCAAAAATCCTCAGACTATCTGGATGGTATCCTTCCTCAATGTTTGTTATTCTGGTAAATGACTGTGATCTTTTTGGTAAAAATTGGGAGAAATATATATATGTATGTATATATATATAAATATACACACACACATAAATACACATACTTGTGGTCACATTGTAGATTCTTCCTCAAGAAGGCCAGATCTCTTCAACTGATGGCCCCTGGGTTTAAGAACAAGCCCAGTATTTGAACTGAGTGAGGGACTGTGATTTTCCAAATTCTCATTTATTATATTTCAATTATTTCTTTTATAATTTTTATGGAGACACTTCATCTACAAAAATACATTTTTTATTTCCTGTTTTCAATTGCTTGCAGTTGGACTTGCTAGTATTATATACAGAATAATATTTCTCTCTTCAAAATCTTAATTATGTAGTTTGTTAGTAGTTGAATTTTGATACATCATGATGACAGAGAATGCATTGAATTGTGGCTGTATTCAGATTTAATAAAAAATGGATGTTGAGTAGAATAAATTACTTTTTCATGATCTATCAAGATAATCATGTGCTTTTCAGCTTTTAATTGAAATATTTATTTGGAGTGTATTTCCTTTGAGGTGGTTTCATTCTAGTGGGAGATTGTTTTGATTTATGTCATGAAAACATTGCCCAAAAGAAAAAGTATAACTTTCTCAAGATTGATTAGAAATTAATTAATTTTTATAATGACTATAAAATTCACACAAAACTTGCAAGACCTCCGAATGTGATCCAAAAATTACCACCACCACCCCCCATAAAGGAAGAAGAATATGGCAAAGAAAAACATTTTTAAGGGTACAAACCTCCAGTTGTAAGATGAATAAATATTAGGGATGTATTGTACACCGTGGTGACAATAGTTAACAACTATTTGTATATTTGAAAGTTACTGAGAGGATGTTAAAACTTCTCACCACACACACACAAACTGTAACTATGCAAGGTGATGTATGTGCTAACTAACCATATTGCGGTAATCATTTAGCAATACATACATGTATCAAATCATAATATTATATACCTTAAACTTATAAAATGTTATGTGTCAATTATATCTCAATATAACTGACTGAAAAAAAGAAAATGAACAAAATAGCCTAAAATTTTATGTCAAATTGTATGAATCACAAGTTTGTGAATGAGTGAATGGAAAATTTTCTTTTGTGAACAAAAGAAAGCAAATAGGAGATTATTGGCTAGTTAGGATGTTGTTGGCTGCTGAATACATGGCCACATGGATTTAACTTCCTTTCTTTCTTTTCCTCATTGGCATTTGCAGCAAATTTAGGGTAACAGGTGGATATGAGACTCATCAGCCAGGAGGAAATATTGAAGCTGCCTGTGTGACGGAAAGAACAGAAGTTTCCTCTATTACTTGAACTCTCCTTTCTTTAACAGCCTCATTTTTTCATTACATTTTCTCCAAGAAAGATCCACAGCTTAGAAAACAAAATTTGACTTTATTTAACCAGTTAATAAAAATACTTTTTTGTCATTACCAGATTTATGTCACACTTGGAGATAAATCTTTCCATTTTGAATATAATTGATTTAAAGCAGCAAGTAGATTATAAAAGCACGACCAGCATATCCAGGGTTATGTTATTTCTCATTCTGCTGTTGGTATAGAGGTTAAAAGAAGATAAGAAGACCTGACATATGATGGGCAGCAAGGCAGCACAGAGGTCCAGGTGGAATCTGCTCAGTCTCTGGCTCACAGCAGGCTGGAGACTGGCAAGTCTAAAGAGAAACATGTATGTGTTTCACAAGATGTTGGCAAAGTGAAGCACCCAAGACTGATCCTGACAGTATATCCCCAGAACACAGGCACTAGTCTCCTCCACCAGGAAGCCTACACAACCCACTGAAACAACTTTAGGCACTGGCGACAGACACCAAAAACAATGGGAACTACGAACCTGCATCCTGCAAAAAGGAGACCCCAAATGCATTAAGATAAGCAAAATGAGAAGACAGAAAAACACAAAGCAGATGAAGGAGCAAGATAAAAACCCACCAGATCTAACAAATGAAGAGAAAATAGGCAGTCTACCTGAAAAAGTGTTCAGAATAATGATAGTAAAGATGATCCAATATCTTGGAAATAGAATAGAGAAAATGCAAGAAACATTTAACAAGGACCTAGAAGAACTAAAGATGAAACAAGCAACGATGAACAACACAATAAGTGAAATTAAAAATACTCTTGAAGGGATCAATAGCAGAATAACTGAGGCAGAAGAACGGATAGGTGACCTGGAAGATAAAATAGTGGAAATAACTACTGCAGAGAAGAATAAAGAAAAAAGAATGAAAAGAACTGAGGACGGTCTCAGAGACCTCTGGGACAACATTAAATGCACCAACATTCGAATTATAGGGGTTAGAGAAGAAGAGAAAAAGAAAGGGACTGAGAAAATATTTGAAGAGATTATAGTTGAAAACTTCCCTAATATGGGAAAGGAAATAGTTAATCAAGTCCAGGAAGCACAGAGAGTCCCATACAGGATAAATCCAAGGAAAAGACACATATTAAACAAACTGTCAAAAATTACAAACTCCTTAACAAAATACTAGCAACAAAATCCAACAGCACACAAAAAGGATTATACAGCATGATCAAGTGGGGTTTATCCCAGGAATGCAAGGATTCTTCAATATATGCAAATCAGTGAATATGATACACCATTTTAAAAAACTGAAGAAGAAAAACCATATGATCATCTTAATAGATGCAGAAAATCTTTTGAGCAAATTCAAATGCCATTTATGATAAAAACCCTCCAGGGGCTTCCCTGGTGGTGCAGTGGTTGAGAGTCTGCATGCTGATGCAGGGGCCGTGGGTTCATGCCCCGGTCCAGGAAGATCCCACATGCCACGGAGCGGCTGGGCCCGTGAGCCATGGCCGCTGAGACTGCGCATCCGGAGCCTGTGCTCCGCAACGGGAGAGGCCACAACAGTGAGAGGCCCGCGTACCACAAAAAAAAAAAAACCAAGTCAGAAAGAGAAAAACAAATATCGTATGCTAACACCTATATATGGAATCTATAAAAAAAAAGTTTATGAAGAACCTAGGGGCAGGACAGGAATAAAGATGCAGACGTAGAGAATGGACTTGAGGACACAGGGAGGGGAAAGTGTAAGCTGGGACAAAGTGAGAGAGTGGCATGGACTCTACCAAATTGGCATACATTTGGCATACACTACCAAATGTAAAATAGATAGGTAGTGAGAAATAGCTCCATAGCACAGGGAGATCACTCGGTGCTTTGTGACCATCTAGAGGGGTGGGATAGGAAGGGTGGGAGGCAAATGCAAGAGGGAGGAGATATGGGGATATATGTATATGTATAGGTGATTCACTTTGTTATAAAGCAGAAACTAACGCACCATTGTAACACAATTATATTCCAATAAAGATGTTTAAAAAATTTTTTAAAAAAGGTTATGTGTTAAAAGGAAATTGAAAACAATGTGAATTTTTCTCCATTTGGAACTTATTTGAATAATACTAATCTATAAAATATACTCTCTCGAATGACAATTAATTGTAATGAAATATTCAAGAAATGTTTAGAATATATGTTATAATTTACTGACAAAGTTCAAAGCAACAATTTTTCCTTTGGAGAGGAAGGTTAAGCATAATTCATTACTGTGGCTTCATCAGAGTTATAACTTGATTTTCTTTCATTTGCTACTCAGAAATTTGCATTTAAAAGTATATTATTGAATGGAATTATCAAGATTCTGAGGACATTATTCTCTTTTTATTAACTTAACCTATATCATCTGTAGATTGGAGGGAGAGTGTGGCTTAAGGTATAAAAACGATTTCTAGAGATGGACCCTCTAGCTTCTTGCCTAACCCAGTGTGAATTAATTCACTTCTCTGAAAAAATAGCTACTTCAACTCTTATTTTAAAAATGAATATGCTTATAGTGATGAATTGACATGTGAAAGCATTTTGACCATATGGACCCTCTAGCTTCTTGCCTAACCCGGTGTGAATTAATTCACTTCTCTGAAAAAATAGTTACTTCAACTCTTATTTTAAGAGTTGCTTATAGTGATGAATTGACATGTGAAAGCATTTTGACCATACTGGGCACAGGAAGAGCACTGAGGAACTGTTACATGTTGTCATGTGCACCATGCATAAAACTGTTTGCCAAACCCAGAGGTTCGGCATTCAACAGGGTAGAGTAGGTCTTCAAAATTTCATCGAATTTCTCCACTATCAGTGTCATATCCTCCTTTCCTTGTTATTGTCCAAGACTTCTGTTATAACTGTAGTGAACTCAATTTCAAAACCACGGCTGATAATATGCATATAATAATTGCTCAAAAGCTATAATATTGGAAAACTATATAAAGAAAACAGAAAAAAAGTACCTCTTGATAATAAATGTTTAAAGTCAGCACAAAATCATACGATATTAGATATGTGTTTCTGCCTTGACAAATTTATCTACCTAACGTAATTTCTAATAATCTCAGTTATCATTTACATCTGAAATCATGTTCTCACTTGCCAGTTATCATACTTCTTTGAATTGACCTTTTGAACTTGACAGAAGAAATGAACAAGCTAATCTACCATGAGTTTGTTATGGAACTAATTAACAGAAAAAAAAATGAGATGTTTATTTTCATTGATGGATAACAGTGAACTCTAAAATACATATGCTGTGAAACCTATGGACAGGTTTTGCTCTGACCATGAGGATGCCAATTAATTGCTTAATTAATTTTAGTATATTAAAGATTGGAACTTTATTCATGAATCTGGGGGAGGATGCCTATATAATATTAATATATGATCCCTGCATAATCTGTATTTTAAAGACTTTATCTCCAAGCATACTTTACCTTTTACTGTCTTAACTTTTAAAGCATTGCTGATCACTGGTAAAAATTCTTATTTTCATAAGAGATTGATATTAAATTAATAGATAATTATATATTTTTTTCTTAGGTAAAAGGTTAGCTGGCAAATGAGTAGTTCAAAACTTTAGGAAGGCTAGAAAGACACATTTCAATAAACTTAATTAAAAATGGAGTTGATGAGGAAAAAATCATAGTTAGCCATTTAGAGAATGAAAAAATGTGATCTCTGTCAATGAAAAAATGATTTATGTTATTGGGTAATATTTTAAACCTTAAAAAATATGTTTTTTTCTCCTTTGTTTTAATAAGACATTTATAAAGCATTGGCCTAGAGGAAGAAAATTCAAAGATATTCCAGAGAAGAGGTGTAAGATGACTAAGTTTTAGGAAAACTAATGTACAAAGATGAAAGATGTCAAGGCTAGTCTAACCAGTGAAGATTACTCTTCAGAGTTATTTAATTATCCTTTTCAGTTTTCTTCAGAAGTCATTTTCTGCCTCCACAAAGAAAAGCAAAATTGGAGCCTGGTCTAAAGTAAAGTTCCTGTGATTAATTTTGGTATGTACACTCTTTCTGAAATCAATTGTTACTGAGATATTGTTATTATATCCTCCTGTGCTGATATTCTTAAAATATATGCAATATTTCATGACTATATCATGACTCATTTAATTATTCAATAATGTTTTAGCATACATATTATAAGACTCTAAGCACTGAGACTATGGAGACAACTAAGATATAGCCTTCATTTAAGGAGACAACAGCCAGCAAGGAGACATTTATGTGAAAACTTACAACATGATGTAATAACAAGCTTTGAAATAGACATATGCCTAAGATGTTAAAATTGCACAGAGGAGACATCTCATTCGGTTGAGAGAAAAGTCAAAGAATTCATCCTATAATGTCAGATTGACATTATAGTTGTGTCATAAAGCTTAAGAAAATTTAAGCCAGGCAAAGAGCAGGCAAAAATACTGCTGTGAAAGATGAGAAAGAGCACATTGATTTAAAAATTGTAAACTCTGTAGTCCATTGTGACTAACATAGGAGTGAGAGTTGAGACTGAAAGGAGTTTTAGCTAAAGTGCTGTCGGTTATTGCGCGGAATGGAGGTGTGGAGGTTAGTGGGGCGTGGGGGCGAGGTGGGCGCTGCTGCCTCGGCTCGTCAGCACATTCGTCACAAAGAGCGGGGACCCCCGGCCTAGCCCACACACCGGGGCGCTGGAGGATGCGGTGTGTGGCCACTCCGGGGAGGTCACCGCGGATGCGCGTGGAGAGGGACCAGGCTGGTTAAGTGGCAAGTGAAAAATCATGAAGACCTTTGTATGATGTATTAATAAATTTGGTTATTACCATGGGGTAATACATTTTTAAACAGTCAACAGAAAATTTCACACTTGTGATTTGGGAAATAAAAATAAAATCATATGGAGAATGGATCATGATAGGAAAATGGGTACAAACATTTTTTTTCCCTCCTATCCCTAACTTCACTGGCAAAAAAAAAAAAAACTATTTCAAAATGAATAAAACTATTGTACCACTAGAAAAGTGACAAAATGTCACCAGAAAACTATAGTTTTGGGTAATTCCTAAAATACAGAAGGCTGATGCAAATCGTTTTATGTAGAAATAAAACTAGAAGAAGTTACAGAACAAAAAACTGGCAAGTAACCACGAGGATGCTCCAACCTTAGGGTCAACCTACAGGAAGAGCTGGAAAGCGTCCTTGATCACATGTAAGGATGATTCATTGGCAATAAGACCAGCTAATACTCCCTCCTAGCTCCTTGGTTGTTGAAAGTAGCAGGCAATATATATTAGTAACTTCATCCAGCCGCTAAAGCTGTGAAATGGATATAAATCATGGAGAGGCAAGTTATTTCCACTACCCAAGTACTGACTCTCAGAGAATGAATAGCGTTTCCAGCATTCAGCACACCACTTTTTCCGAAGTAGTGAGGCAAGCTGTTTTAAACAAATGGTAATTACAACAAATAAAAAGCTGAGAGAAAATTTTAAATACAAATGAACACAGAATCACTGATCCCCTAATATTTTGAGAGAAACCAAAACAGTGAAAGAGAGGCACAAAACTCAGCCAACAAGTGTAGAAGGTATTTTGAAACATTACCCACTACTTTTTAAATTCAAAGTATTTATTATTATTCCTATTTTATTAGTATTATTTTGGCTTGCTCTTCTCAAGCTATTAAGCCATTAAGATAAGGAATATATTACTTCAGCTGAGAAAAAAATCATTGCTCAGTTTTAAATTTTTAAATAATTAATTAATTTTTTTTAAAAAAGGGACACTTTGAAAATTGTCTTAAGTTTAAGTAGTGAAGAAAAAACTCGGGACTTCCCTGGTGGTGCAGTGGTTAAGAATCTGCCTGCCAATGCAGGGGACACAGGGGAAGATCCCACATGCCTCGGAGCAACTAAGCCCATGCACCACAACTACTGAGCCTGTGTTCTAGAGCCCACGAGTCACAGCTACTGAAGCCCACACGCCTAGAGCCCGTGCTCCACAACAAAGAGAAGCCACTGCAATGAGAAGCCTGTGCGCCAAAATGAAGAGTAGCCCCTGCTCACCACAACTAGAGAAAGCCCCACGCGCAGCAATGAAGACTCAATGCAAGCAAATATAAATAAATTTATTTAAAAAAAACAGAAAAGAAAAAACTAGTATATCCCTTCATGCCAAATGGTGGAGGATTCAGAAAACTTATTTACTTATACAGTAGTCACATGGGGTGTGACATACAGGAAATTCCTGTCATATGGAGTAAGGTGTTATTTTGCTTGGTGTGGGGATGAGAGATTCTGAAGAAATTTAGAATCTTTAGAATGCACTGAGAAAACTGTTAAATTCAGAGAAGGGACCAAGGAACCCAACCCTTTAGAATCTTGCTCAAGAAAAGAGAAAGTCCTGTTGTGAAAATATAGACACTTGAGACATTTTGAGGAATAATTTGAAACTTGGGGGACACTCTGCCTAATGGCTCACTTTAATTGTGAGAATTGAATGACTCACCAGGAACCCTACAGCAACACAGGGCCAGACAAAAAGTGCAGAAATAATGGCACGTCATGGTTCACGTGAGAGAAAGCTTGGAGAGCACCTCCTGTCCTCCAAGCCATGTACAAAATATGTGAAGTTGCCTTTCTGCATATGTAAATCACAGCATACAAATTTAAAATCTGCTCCTCAGACTTAAATGTGTTCATCCAATAAGTTCTTTGGCAAATGACAGGTGACAGTAGTGGTGCTATAGTTCCAAATTCCCTGAGGAATTCCATCCCAACAACCTTACAGCTTGATGGTAGGAAAATAAATCATTAAACTTTCTTAGATTTAGTATTTCCTTCTGTAAATTTAAAAAAATACAGTACTTTCTAATAATTATTAAAGATGAATACAAATAATATATATCTAAAGTGCTTTAAATGGGGCTTGGAACATTATGTAAACACTAAACAAAAAGTAGCTACCATTGGTTACTTTGTGTCAGATATTATGTGTTGAGCAAAGATTAAAATGGTGTACACAGGGGCTTCCCTGGTGGCGCAGTGGTTGAGAGTCCACCTGCCGATGCAGGGGACACGGGTTCATGCCCCAGTCCGGGAAGATCCCACATGCCACGGAGCGGCTGGGCCCGTGAGCCATGGCCGCTGGGCCTGCGCGTCCGGAGCCTGTGCTCTGCAACGGGAGAGGCCACAACAGTGAGAGGCCTGCGTACCGCAAAAAAAAAAAGAAAAAAAAAAAATGGTGTACACAACCACAATCTCTGCTGTCCGTCCTCTCTGCAAACTTCTTTTTCCAGGACATCAGATGATCTTTCACTTGTTTTGCTAAAACATCTTGCTAAATTGTCTTCCTAATTCTAACAAACTACACCCACTGCATTAAAATCCATTATTGATGCAACAGAGTGATGTATTTAAATCGTACATCAGTCATGTCGCCTGCATGTGCCATACACTCCAATACCTTTTCATCGCCCTTATAAAATAATTTGAACTGCTTGCCTTGTATACAAGGCTGCTCTTGAACTGGAACCACCCACTTATCTGACCTCGTTTTCCTCCCTACTCACTTTCACCTACTTTAACTCAGCCATATTGGTTTCCTTGCTGTTCCTCATACTGCCAAGCCTATTCATGATTCAGGACCCCTGCAAACTGATCTTTCATCCATATATAATTCTCTTCACCAACATCATTGTATGACTATTTCTTTCTATCACAAGAGTCCTCAGCCCAAATCTCAACTCATTAGAAAAGCTTTTCCTAATCAAAAAATCCAAACCTGTTCCCTTATTTTATTATCTTTGAAGCAATTTGTGTTGTTTTCTTGTCCTTACGTGTGTACTATATCTAGAACCTAAGCCCAGGAGAGCAGGGATATTTTCTCTCTGTCTTGCCTCCACTACTTAAAATAGAGCCATACATATAGTAGGTGCTTAATTCATGACTACAGAATCAATGAAATTGAAATTAATTTAGTATGAGTTGTTCTACAGGAATTAAAGCAAATATCCAGACTACGGTCTGAAGAATACATGGAATGAGGACTTGTTAGATAATTACAAAGGAAGAGAACTCAGATACAGAAAATACCTCCTTAACCAGAAAAAATAAAGTGATTTGCAGCATTTCTGTAAGATCCCTTTGTTGCTTTACGTGAAATATACACTGTTTTATTCATTAACAAGATTAATTTGGCAAAAATTTCTTGGGTATCTACTACTTGCTAAGTACATGCAAGTGATATTTTTTGCCAAAAGGAAATTTACAATATACTTCAAAAAATTTTAACATAATAACTATTGATTTATAGATGAAGTACACAATGAAGTAAGGCTCTAATAATGTCTGGAAAAGGAGGTGTGAATGATGGAGAAGAGAGGAAGGTCTAGCCCAGTACTACTCTTCTACTCAGATGTCAGAAGAGTCAAAGATACAAGTCACATATGAAACTTTATATTTTCTAATGGCCATATTAAAAAGATTAAAAGTAAACAAATAAATTAATAAATTTGAATTACTATTTGTTACTAAGTTTTGAAGTCCAGTATCTTTTTTACAACTGCAGCACATTTCAGTTCAGACTAGACACATTCCAAGTGCTCATTAGACCATGAGGCTAATGGTCATCATATTGCACAGGTCTGACCAGAAGTGACAGAATGTATTTCTTCTGTCTGGCACATGCATAATAAGTGAGGCTTACTTTCTAAAGAATTGAAATGAGTTCAGTTTCTAGCAAATAGCAGTTCCTCAAAGCTATATTTTGTATGTATAACTGAATGACAAAAGAAATAAGTGAATCAACAATGCAATACAAGATCATAGGATGTCAAGAAATGGCAAATTAATTGGCATGGTACCATTAAAAACATATGATGAGAGCATAGGCACAGAAGGTAGATATAGTAGAAAGAAAATAAAAGGTTGTATATGTCATGATAAGGAGTTTGAAACTTATCCTAAAACTCTGGGATAATCTGCAATAGGAGAATCTGTATCTCCAGAGAAACAGAACAAATAAGAGGTTGTATATATATATAAAATCTCTCTTTCATATACATACATATATACGTATTGAGGGAGAGACAGAGAGAGAGAGGAAAAAGGAAAGGGAAAGAGAAAGGAACAAGAAAGGAAAAGGGAAAGATCTTTTTCAAGGAGTTGACTCATGCAATTGTGGAGGCTGGCAAGTCCAGGATCTTCAAGGTAAGCTGGAAGACTGGAGAGTTAATACTACCTCTGATGTAGAATATATTATGGAAAGATAATTGAATCTACCTCTGTAACTGGTTTACCAAAACCAAACATGTAAATAGGAGCTGATATATTAATTTACATTGCAGGCTACTGATATTTTACAGAGCCTCTATAATTCACTTTTTAAAATTGTAATTAGGGTAATTGTGATGCACAGAAATCTGTAAAATCAAATAATTCAAAGCAGCATCTGTATATCACCAAGTATACAAAAGAGTTGTTAAATATTAGGGATGTATGAATGTGTTGTATGAGTAATTATGCCCACCTCTTTCACTACTAGAGATGTGTGTTAAATTTGCTTTATTTTATTCTGACAAGACTTGGCCTCTTTGCGTTACACAAATTGAACCACTTGCAACATGCAGATTTCAATCAATAAATTTGCAGTTTCCAGAAAGTTGTTTCATAATTCATATGTCATTAGACAATTTGAAAATACATTTGTTAATTGAGCTGCAGGGATTCAATCCAGCCTGTAAGATACTATCATGAGCATAAGGCTAGTAATGATTCATTTTTTTGCCCACAACTTAAATAGTATTAACTAATTATTAGCTTGAAAAAATGTGCCAACAAATAAAGTCCTAATAAAATGTTAACAATTAATGTTTAAAAATGATTTAACATTAACAAAGATATAACAAAGGTTCTTTCCACTAAATTTGTTAACAAAAATTAATTCCTTCCACAATTTATAGAATCATTGAAATAGTGACTTGGAGTTTATTAACTATACCCTGGGATTAATTTGGCATTTCTAGAAAATGTATTAATGTTTTAGGCCTCTAGAGTACCGCTTGGTAAATTGATGCTTTAGCATATTAAATGGTACCTAACTCATTATAGTACTATCTTGTCTCTTTTCTTAACCTTGAACTTTTCAACTATTAAACACAAATATAGCCTAGGGTATTTTAAGTGGAAATATCAAATAAAAGGCTAATGATGGGCAGAGATTGATGGATTCCTGATAGATAGGATGCACTGTCAAATCTCTGTGGAGGTGATTAGAAATATTTGCTTCACTGGCACATAAAGAAGATTCTTTTCCTACCTTATTCTCTGCCCTAAGCATTCTATGGTGTACAATCTGCTACACATGTATTTTCTACAAAGTTATCTTGAAGCATTTTCATCTTTTTAATATTTTCTATTCAGTGTATTTCAAATTTTTATTTTTCTGTAATTATTTTAACTATGGCTTTTACATTAATATATCCTGTACTTTAAATATTTTCTAATTGATAGGTCAATATTATGACAACTTTGAACACTTCCCATCCCAATCCCCACCACTTTCTAAACATATTCACTGTTGTCTAGTGTCTATTTCTCCAAATAATTTCCTATGCCATCTAATACACATTATATGGTTGCATACCTATAAAATGCATTCCATATACATGTACTCCTTAGGAGACATGTATTATTGATGTATGTGATATGTGTGCTTATATAAATGTATCATAAACTTTGTATTTTTCCTTCATACAACAAAATGACCTATCCTTGTTAGTACAGAGGCATTGTATTCAATCTTTTTAACAAAGCAAAAGGTTTCATGAAGATAAACTATATTTTATTTCCCATTACCTTACAGATGGATATTTAGATCAGTTGGATTCTCTTGGATGCTTCTTAAACAAACAGTAAGATGATTATTATCTCTCATGACAAGAAATATGAAGGTTATGTGTTTTCAAAGATGAGTAAACCAGGAACACTGTTACATTATCAAATTCCCAAATTACTTTCCATATCTGTGCTTAGCATCTTCATCATTTTGAAATTCTCCTCATGATTATAAGATAATGCAATTATGCCTGACAATACTTCTTCACATAGGCACATTCATAAGTAGAAAACAGCAAGTCATTTACATATGACCAAAATTCATATCGAGTACTATTTTCCTAGAACACTGCTATGGTTAATTTTATGTGATAACTTGACTGTACCAAGGGTTGAACAGACAGCTGGCAAAACATTATTTCTGGGTAAGACTGTGTCTCTAGAAAAGAATAGCATTTGAATTAGTATGATTATAATATGTCAAAGTAAGTTCATCAACTGTAACAAAATACTAGGGCAAGGGGTATATGGGAAGTCTTTGGACCTTCCTCTCAATTCTGTAGTGCCTAAAACTGCTCTGAAAAATAAAGTCTTAAAAAAACACATAAGGGAGAGAGAGAGAGGGAGTGAAGTTAGCTATCAAGTCATGGAAAGCCATGGAGGAACCTTAAATGAATATTGATAACTGAAAAAAGTTAATTTGAAAAATCTGTATAGTATATGATTCAAACTATATGGCATTCTGGAAAAAGCAAAACTATGGAGGTAGTAAAAAGTTAGTGGTTACTAGGGGTTTGAGGCAAGGGAAGAGATGATAGGTAGACACAGGGTATTTTTAAGGCAATGAAACTATTCTGTATGGCATTGTAATGGTGGATACATGTCATTACACATTTGTCAAAACTCATAGAATGTACAGCACAGAGAGTGAAGCCTCACGTAAAATATAAATGTTGGGTGATAATGATGTCTCAATGTAGGTTCATCAAGTGTAACAAATGTACAAGTCTGGTACAGGATGCTGATCCTGGGAAGGTGGTATATGGGTGGAGACAGGAAGAATAAGGGAACTCTCTCTAGTTCCCACTTATTTTTCTGTAAACCTTAAACTGCTCTAAAATTTAAAGTAAATTAATTTTTAAAAAAAGAAAACGAAGAATAGAAACTCTTACAAGTAAACAGAAAGCATTTCTGAGAGCTGTGATCAAACAAAATGCTTGTGGTATATTTATTTCTTGAAAACACGGATTCAGTGTAATAATGGCATAATTGAAAAGAACTGCAACTAGTATATGCAAATAGAAGCAAAGCTTTCTTTTTTTTTTCTAACAGCCAAAAAAATTTTTAATTAACAGGAAAAACACCACGCAGAAAAATGTAAAAGCAGAGGTTAAGGTTTTTCCTTTCTGTTATGGCTCTGTTGTTAAGAAGCTTAGGAAATAACATTGCCTGACCTCCAGTGAACTGTAATGGAAATACTGAAAGAAAAACATAAATAAAGAGAACGATACTATTAAAATTCTAGAAAAACTGGAACAAATTCAACAAGTACTAAGATTTTTGAGGAGTCAGTAATTTTTCATTGTAGTTATCAACAACAATTTTGAGAAAATATGAAAGTCATTTAGCTTCAGAAAACTAAAAGAAAGCATTTATGCTATGTTCCACAAGGAAAATTTAAAGATAGATAGAAATAAATGTGGATACAGATAGAGATATAGATATATACATAGAAATAGGAATTGAAGATAGATTAACATAACATGGAATCTTGAGGAGAAATCAGAATAAAACGTGAATCAAATTGCAGTCATCCAGGCAAACATAAGTAACTGGAGTGATCAGCAGTATTCTGAAGTGAAATGGTACTAACCTCAGTGAGTATCCTCTTATGACAGATATTGAGGGAAAGGATAGAGATGATCTGTATTGATTTCTTTAAGTTTTTGATCCTATACCATATGAAATCATCCTTGACAAGCTAAGTCCAATTGCTGACCATTGTAGTGGATGAGTGAATAATCAACTTTTACCTCAACTTTTACAGTAGTTATCAATGGATCCGCCTCAGCTCTAAGGGCCTAAGTATCTGAGAGAAATGTTCAGAATAGGGTTATCTTTAAAAGGAACAAAAAAAGATTCTAAATGAGTTTAAAATTTTGGTAAGAAAATGATCTCTTCAACAATTGGATAAAATTCTACAGAGAGAAGTGGAAGATACAGATATCACAGGAAAAAAAAAGGTAAATACAGGTGTGAATTTTTTGGAAAAAGAAAATATACAGTAATTCTTTTAAATGTCTGACAAGTAACAAGAATCAATCATTTGATTCTCTTAAAAAAATAGATACAATTAAAATGTAATGCTTTCCTAAGCTTAAATACGTTTATTGAAACCGTTCATTTGTTCACATACTGAACAGACATAATGCACATAATTCTTAATCAGACATTATAAAATCCACTTACGAATTTCTGAACTAATATCAATTAAAACAGCACTTATTCAATATTTTACTTAATACTTCAGCCCACTAAGGTTGAAAAAATTCTTTTAATAATTTTATACTTCCATTATAACAGATTAACACAATTATGAAAAGATATATATTGCACAGGGACCACTTATAATTTCACAAGATATGGCCTTACTTTCCTGGTTTTTACTTAGGTTCAGTGATTTCAGGCTGGGATAAGATGTACATGTATGTCTCGGTTTCCCTTGCTTACCTCTGGACAAGCCAACTGCACATATTTAATCACACTGGATAGTGGATCCTCTGTAATAAATATTCATTGGACAAGTGGATCACCCAAAATAAATCATCTGTGGGTGAGTGAAACAACTTTGCTCAAACGTGCATGGAAAAAGAGTTCATCTGTCATAAACCAAAGATAGATAAGTGGATCAGCCTTGATTTACTGCCTCTAACCATGACTACAGTTTTGTCTTACCTAACATATACCATGATTTTGCAAACAGCATATAGTTTAGATAAATATGGGAGAGTTACTTCCCTAATATTTCCTTTCAGAGCCTATTTTTCAGTGAAGCAATAGCATCCAGAGAAGCAATACAATGAGTGAAATAAGTTGCTAAATTTCATACAGTTACATCAATTTAGCAATGTGTTATAACATAAAAAGAACTTTGAAATGATCAAAAACTGGGTCCACATCTCCAATTATTAATGTAACTTTAAATATTTCTTTCATCTATAAAGTTAAAGTGATAATAACCAGGCTTATAGGTGTTGTAAGGAGTAAATGAGGTGCCCAAAAAATATAAATTCACATTGTTCACATGTTTAAGAGTATCTCTGCTGTTTCTGTCACTGGAATATTAAATAAGACATAAAACACACCACTCCTATTTTTCACAGGGTGGGGAGAAAAGCAAATTAATCACAAAATAGTATGATAGTACTTGAACAAAGCTATGAATATGGAATTAGCTGAACAAATAGGGCAGTTAAACTGTAATCAACTGCTAAACTTCCCCCCAAATTTGACCTTTAAAATGATTCTTAACGCATACATTAGAAGGACAATAGAGAGAAGGTTATGTAAAGATTAGTAAGTGTGAGAATATACTCTGTGGACTGTAAATATATGAGTGTGTATATTTTCATATATGCATACTTATATAGGTGTGGCAATAAATTAGCTCAGCAGTTTTAGGCAAGGGTCAAAAATAAAAGGCCTTCTATGACTTGCTAAATACTATGGCTTTTGATAAATACTAAGCATCAGTGGAGCATCACTGATGGCTTTTATGGGGGGATGATTTAAAATATTTGTATATTAGGAAAAACACTGTGGTAGACAGGGGATATTGGACTGAAAGAAATTGATTCAATTTTTTATACTACCACATAGCACTATATGCAATTTGTATATACTACCATAAAATATGAGGAAAGAGATAAGCCAGATAGGTGTATACAAGATACTATATGTTAACATATAGTTCCTTTTACACATTCTGCTTGTATCTCTTCTATGGGGAATATATAAACTTTTTCCATTTGTGTTCCATATAAATTATTGTCCTACAAACTACACCATCTAATTCATCTTGACAAAATATTTCCTGATAGAGTTAATACAATATATAAATTCAGTATCTCTTAGTTTTAGTCCTTGTTAATATGCTATAAATGCAAAAATAACAATAATGATAATTTATATCTGTAATATTTTTTGCTTTGTCTTGCATAGAAAAATAGCAACACATCTTTTTAAAGATCAAGTATCTTGGTATAATATATCTCATTCACAGCAATATATCAACTGATGTTATAAAAACAAGCTGGCAACATTTCTGGCAATCATATTAACTTATTTATCAATTTTTACCTTCCTTTTTCTTCATACTTTTAACATTTCTTTTAATACTCTTTTTTGCAGTTATTTATTTGCAGAACATATTGCTCATATATTATTTTTAAAAGGATGTTGAATTGATTTGGCTGATTTTATTTTAATCATTTTTTCCTTAGAGAAACACAAAGTAATTTTCACCATCTAGGTTAGGGAGGTTGTATCTTGTGAAATAAAAGAGAAAATGATTTTACTTTCTCCTGATTAATTTAAGTTATATAGAAAGTATTCTTTAAGGTTTTTATTTTTGGTTATGTGTTTTGTTTTTGTTCATGTAGTATCTCAAAGAATTATTGTTCTATAAGCAGAAATGAGCATGCACATAGTCCCTGTTCAAATATAGACAAGATAAATATTTTCTACTTCTTTTCTAAAGCACAACCAAAACCATCTTGTAATACAGGTTTATTGAAATATATAATTTAATAATATAATAAGTGCAAATATTACACAGTGTGTGTTTTTATAGGTATTTTTCATAATATCTTCATAACAGGTATGATGAGGTGTTAAGAGATTTACCTAAACTAAGAAGAAAAGTTTCTTTCTCAAGCAATTGAGTTCCTAGTTTAAAAATGTGATTTAGATGATGTGCTATTTGCCTAGATTTTATTTTTTTTCATGGTTATAATACTATAAGCCAAAACCATAGAGTTTATAATTATAGAGTACATAGGTCATCTGCAAAATAAGATTATGTTCTTATCCACAAGACAAATCTCAACAAACTTCAAAGAATATCATGCAGAATATTTTTTCTGATTACCGTAAAATGCAACTGATTTTGCAACTGATTTTCAGGCAACTGATTTTCATGTATGATTAAAAGATTTTATAGTATTAATAGGAATTAAATAATAAAGTTTATTTTACCTTCAAAAAAACTGCCTATGAAATACCTAGATTTTAAAATGCAAAATTTTCATGTAAGTAGGAATTGAATACTGGCTTATTTTTCTTCCAAGCCTAAAATTTTTTTTTATTTCAATGATGTACATATTTTCTTCAGCCTCCCACTCTAGATAGTTATTTTAAGATATATATGAAATTCCATGAAGTAATCAAAGCATAACAGCAAATATCAGATATCCCTAATAGCAAATTCCTATTGATTGTATCTAAACATACCTTTTTTAAAAAATATTTTAACTTGATTATAAAGAAAGTTATACATTAGATTTATCCCCTGTTCCTGTAAAGACCAGGATACCTGTGTTGGGGACAATTGGAAGATTAATTTAAATGAAATATACATTATGATTTTAAAATGACTTTTTCAAGAGAGTCCAACTGAGTCTCAACAAGTAAAATATTCAGAATCCCTCTTCTTTACATTATTTAATAATTATGGATTAAATAGGGTGATCTTTTGATGATGTATAGAATGTGACTATAATTCAACAACTTCAAAACTTCTTATGACATAACATGGTCAGTTATGTATACCCACCAAGTTCAAACACCTTCATGGACAGGTAAGGCAGAACAGACATCAGGTTTGGCAATTTCTTCATTGTTCTTTCAAAATAAAGTCAACTTCTAATTTCATATATGTGATGTCAATTTTTGTAAATTAGGTTTACTATTCATAAGTACAATGATATGAACTAACATATAATATTATATAATACATCGGTATACACAACACAAACTGCGTAATGACTGAAAGCAGGAAAATAGATAGGTAATCAATGCCCACATCTGTGAAGCTCTATTTCTTCTGCAAGAACTACAGCCAAACATTCCTATGTCTCGTTGCTAAACGTAGAGTTTCATGATCTGGATTTCCGTGGAAAAGAAAAGAATTTTTTAATATTTATGAATGGATCTAAGCATGATCTAAGTAGAAAGGCATTGGAGTTCTGGAATTATTTCTAAAAACTATGTCATTCTCCTACTCACTGCTCTCTAAAATATAGCCTTCTCAGTTGTAGAGAATTAATTGCTTGCCCCCTAAATGCCAGGGCATTTCCCTATCAAAGTAATTTATTGCAAACCAGTCAGATCTCTATAACTCATTCTTCTCAGTAGCAAGCCCTAAGAATAGTATTCACCTATTCCTGTAAGAAGGAGACTATTCTGTGTAATGTGCATTTGTTGGTTGCTGGTGCAAAATATCATCATATCATTTGTTATATTTCCCACATTTAGGCTGCATTTTCAATAGCCTGACTTGTTATATTTCTTGTAGTGATACAACTTTCACAACATTTCACACCCAACATTATAGTGAGTTATTTTTCAGGTCTCTGTACTTATTTCCCAAATAAATGACAACTTGATGATGCATGAGTTTCATTGCCCTTTCATTCATTCTTATATACTATAGGAAGATCTCTCAGAACTCTTTTCTACTTTCTGGGTCTTTTATTCTTAATTTTCTTATTTGAAGTATTTTTTCTACATTTCTTGCCTATATCCTTGAACTTTACTGATGAAGTATTTTATTTTTCCCATTTTCCTTGAGAAGTTTTACAGCACACTCTGACCAATCCTTCTATATTTCTTCTTATCTTTTCCTACTGTCCACACTCCAATTCAACCTGCAAACCACAATCAAACCAATTTTCACCATGCCTTGCTCTTTCTCACAGATCATACAAAGTTATCTCAACTATCCCTCTACTTAGATGTTTTTTAAGCTACTCTTGCTTGTTTTGATGGTGACCTTTTCCTCTTACTTGGGCATCTTGTATACTTAGTATTGTCTCATTTTACAGCGATTATGGTCTTCGAAGATTTATATTCAATCCTTATTGGGCTATAAAAACCACTCAGCAGGGAAAACAAACCAGCAATAACAACAATCTATTTTCATATCAGAAGTTCTCAAGTGTTAGTGTGCATAAGAATCATATTACCAATGTGTTAAAATATGCAGATTCTATTTTTCACTACTAGATATTCTGATAGAATAGGAGAGGTTGGAGACAAGGAACATACATCTTAACAGAAACCCCAGTATATTTTGCTACAGATGGCCTGAGACAATGTGCAATAGCTCAATGGCTAGCGCTCCTGAAAACATGTGGGGTTTTTTTTCTCTCTAGAAATTATACTCAGTATTTTTATTGAAATTGTTTCTATTATGTTTGGTCTAGAAGGGACTTCTATTTCAGTGGTCTAGACACTTTTATTTCAGTGTCCAGGGAATAAAATTCACATATAACAAGGGATGGGTAAATTTAATTTACTCTTTTATTCATAATCTAATTTCTCCAAAGACATTTTTATCCTGTTAATTCTTATAAAAGGTACAAATATTTCACTCACTGTTTGATAAGTATATTCTGGGTAACTTCTGTGACATTATCATCTTCTGTCTCTGAACTAGCAAAGCACATGCTTACCTACCTTAGAATGCTTTATGTTGGTTTGAGAGCCAGCCAGAAAATAATGACATTAGGCGCTTGAGGGAAATCAACCAATAAGGTGGTCTGCAATATCATGATATATAGTCTACATTAATTCATTGCTGTCAAAAACTATCAGTTATAAAATGAATAACTGTAAGAAAAGAAACATTTGATGTTATTATTTCCTGTTACCTTTTTCATTATGAGCATCTCTAGTTAATTATAACAATAATATTCCACTTTTATTTTATGCATAGCACTCTAGGAAAACTTCCAGATAGACAATTAATTTCATGATAAAGGAAAATTCCCTATCCTGGCAGCTGTTAAAAATATGCAATATGGGGGTAACCCAACCTTAAAGTTTAGGGAATAAACACTCTCCCACTCTCAATAATATTGCACAGTGCAATGAGAAAAATACCACCTGCTCTGATTAGTGGGAAATTTAATTTCTCTTTTAGGGTCCCCATCTGTTATATATATGGATGGTGTGCTGCTCTGTCATGGTGCTAAGATACTCTCTCCTGGAATTTAGAAGCAATACAAGTATGGTTATTTATTGGTTAAATTGAGGTGCCCTGCTAACACAGGTGTAAAATGGGCATTGGAAAGAGAAAACATTTCTGTACTTCTTTCATGCACAGATACTATGGCCAAAGAAATGTCTCTCTGCAGTAGCAAATGACCCAGTCTTGTGTTCAGGTGTATGGTTCCACATTCACGCTGGTCTGGACTCCCAAACATTAGAGCTTCTTAGATGCACTTACATGGGGAAACTATTTTACATGGGGAGGTTCTGAGGTTTGCCACCTTCAGGATTCAGAAATATCCTGTGATCATCCTATCCATCCCAGGGCAGATGAACTCTTCCAATTTCTTTTTATCAGATGATGAATTTGTCTGATGCTCATTTCCTGCCCCTGTGTATCTGGCTTGCTCTGGTTATTTGAATGTTGGAAAGGAGTGCCGGTAAGTCTCCAAGGTCTTTATTTACATTTTTGCCCTCCTCCTTTTCCATCTTTCAATTCAACACATTCATGGTATTTTTTTGCAGAAACAGAGGGAATATTTTAAGCCATAATTCACCAAACACTTGGTTTATGGCACATTTTAAGAGTATATTTTGCCCAGCTTACTATACATTTGCTATAACATGATGACTTCTAAATTCATATCTTAAAACCTATCTTCTATCCTGGGAAACACACACTCATTTCCAGCTGTCCACTACAGTTCTTCACTTAGCTGTATACCAGTCCCTCAAACCAATATCTAAAAGTTTTTCATAAACCAGAAGATATCAAGAGAGTATAGTTGGAGGGTACAAAACTCACCTTCCACTATGAAAATATCAAAAATACATACATATGTGGAACAATTCTCATTAAAAACTAACTGGAGACAGCAGAAGTAAAACTGTCACCATTTTCAGTTGACACGATAATACATGTAGAAAACCCAAGTTTCCAGTCTCCACCAAAAAACTAATAAAATAAATTAGAACTAATAAATGAATTCAGTAAAGTTGCAGGATACAAGATTAAAATACTGAAATCTGTTGCTTTTCTATACATTACTAAAGAACTCTCAGAAAGAGAAAGCCAAAAAAAGTCATTTAAAATCACATCAAAAAGAATAAAATACCAAGGAACATAGTTAACCAAGGAGGTGAAATACCTATACTCTGAAAACTATAAAACATTAATGAAGGAAATTGAAGATGATACAAAGAGATGGAAAACACCCCTTTTTCTTGGATTGGAAGAATTAATCTTATTAAAATGTCCATACTACCCAAAGATAGTACAGATTTAGTGCAATCTCTCTCAAAATACCCATGACGTTTTTCACAGAACTAGAACAAATAATCCAAAAATGTATATGGAACCACAAAAGACCTCAAATTGCCAAAACAATCTTGAAAAGAAGAACAAAGCTGCAGGTATCATGCTCTCATACTTCAAATCTACAGTAATCAAAACAGTATGGTACTGGCACAAAAACAGACACATAGACCAATGGAACAGAATAGATAGCCCAGAAATAAGCCCATGCACTTATGATCAATTAATCTACAACAAAGGAGCCAAGAATATAAAATAGAGAAAAGATAGTCTCTTCAACAAGTGGTGCTGGGAAAACTGGACAGCTACATGTAAAAGAATGAAATTAGAACACTTCCTAACACCACATATGAAAATAAACTCAAAATGGTTTAAAAACCTAAATGTCAGACTTGAAACCATAAAACTCCTAGAAGAAAACATAGGCAGAACACTCTTTGACATAAATCATAGCAATATTTTTTTGCATCTGTCTCCTAAGGCATAAGAAACACAAATAAACAAATAAGACCTAATTAAACTTAAAAGATTTTGCACAGCAAAGGAAACCATCGACAAAATGAAAAGACAATCTATTGAGTGGGAGAAAATATCTGCAAATGATATGACTGATAAGAGCTTAGTATCCAAAATATATAAACAACCCTATACAAACAACCCTCGTACAACCCTATATCAAAAAAAAAATCTACCTGGTTAAAAATGGGCAGAAGACATGAATAGATACTTTTCTAAAGAAGATACACAGATGGCCCACAGTCACATGAAAAGAATGTTCAAAATTGCTATCCTCAGAGAAATGCAAATCAAAATCAAAATGAGATATCACCTCACACCTGTCAGAATGGCTATCATCAAAATGACCAAAAATAACAAATGTTGGTGAGGATGTGGAGAAAAGGGAACGCTTGTACACTGTTGGTGGACATGTACATTGGTGAAGCCTCTATGGAAAACAGTGTGGAGGTTCCTTGAAAAACTTAAAATATAACTACCATATGATCCAGTAATTTTACTCCTGCTTTATATCCCAAGAAAACAAAAACTAATTTGAAAAGAAATGTTCATAGAGCACTATTTATAATAGACAAGATATGGAAGCAACCTAAGTGTCCATCAACAGATGAATGGATAAGAAGATGTGGTATATTTATACAATGGAATACTACTCAGCAATAAAATAGAATGAAGTTCTGCCATTTGTAACAATGTGGATGGACCTAGAAGATATTATGCTTAGTGAGATAAGTCAGTCAGAGAAAGACAAATACTTATGTTATCTCTTACATGTGGGATCTAAAAAACAAAATGAATGTGTATAACAAAAGAGATACAGACTCACAGAAATAAGAGAACAAACTAGTGGTTGCCAGTGGGTAGAGAGAAAAGGGGAAGGGGCAAGATAAGTGTTGGGATTAAGAGATAAAAAGTACTTTATGTATAAAATAAATAAGCACCAAGAATATATTGTTCAGCTCGGGGAAATATAACCATTATTTTGTAATAAATTTAAATGGAGTATAACCTATAAAAATACTGAATCTTTATGTTGTACACCTTAAACTATTATGATATTGTAACAACTATGCTTGAATTGAAAAATCATTTTCCAACACCTAACAAAATTTTTTTTATAAACCACCTTCTAAACATGATTATCTTCTTTTATTTCCCCTTTAGGACTCAACATGATCTCTATCACATAGAAAAACTTGGGTTTTGTTTGTTTCACTCTTTTGTCTCAATTCCTGGACATTATTATTATCCCAAAACTTGTTTTTTACGTATTCAACATATTCCTTGAGTCATTACTTCTTGTCCCAACACTTATTGTATCTTCCTCTGATTATTTAAACAACCATGTACATTCAAACATTTGCTCAAAATTGCTCCCTTTATCCTATTTTGTTGTTTTCTTATTCTACATCCATAAAAGCTTCATTCACCATTTAGGATCAAAGTCAAATGTCATATCCAGTTGAAATATTTCTCCTGTTCTGCACACCTAAGCAGAATAAAATATGCTCCCCTATAGTTTGCTGCCTATAGAGAAATATTATATTATATATTATATTACATTATATTACATTTTCTTCTATGAGTGTCTTCTACATTAAACTGTGAACTTCTTGAAGTCATGCAAAATGTCCTCCATTTTGATAACTATTCCCCTGAGGGTATAACAAATCCAAACAGAGTTCCAGGTTACCTTTTGTGCTATTGTAATAGCATTAGGATCAGGGGTCAAAAATTCCTGAATTCAGCCTGCCAGTTATAAATGCAGCTTCCAAGAGAGCTCCAAGGGAAATCTACACATAAGCAAAAATGTCTGAATGGAAATCAAAGTACAATTCAGTTGAAAATTAACAGTGATCCTTTCTACTTGTGCAATATGGACTGGCTGGTAGATTACCTAGACTCTAACTATACAGACTACAAACTCTCAAAGGTCAGAGGAGCTAAGAGGTAGTGGAGTTAAGCAGGCTAGGGCAGTAGTGGAAAGTGCAAACTTCTCCTTCCCCTAGTATTAATAAGTGCTTGGATAGCATTGAATCAAGCATTGTATCTATATTTAGTGCAGACTAGAGATAGGTTCTTCATAAATAGATAACACCTATTTTACAATTCCTATCTAATATCATAGATTAAGAAACTTAAAATACTGTCACAACATCTAGTTTTTTTTCCTGTAGTCCCTCAATTATTCCCACTAATGAATAAAGATTTTGAGTACTTCATATTTTTGAAGGATAATCAAGATAATCTAATTAGATAATATTTAAATACTGCAGCATAGAGCACAGCTGTCAAAATGGCATGATAAGTTTCTAAGTGAAGATTACTTATATACTGAAATAAAATGTTTGCAGTGTATCTTACATAAATCCAAGTACTGAAGTAGAAAATCACTGCTCCTTCTGTGGATATGACACAATATTCTATGAGATAATTTAAATATTTGAAAGGTTCTTATAAATTAAATAATACTTATGAATATTCATGAAACCAAAATACACAGACAGCAGTGCACAGATGTAGAGTACTATGAAGAAAACTGCTCTACTATGACTTAAGTAAGTTTTAAACATGATGAGTAATCCATTTTTAACTGGTTTGTTAAATTCCATTGTTTTATATCTATTGAGATCAATAGCACTCAAAAAATAATTAAGATGTCCCAAATAAAAATAAATCATAAATGTGTATTATATAATTAGCATGGGTCAGAAGTAGAAAAAATAAGATTTGAAATTATATCCTATATGATCCAGGCATTAGAATTCCTTTATCCTCACTTTCTTCAATTTGATTTTGAAAGATTAAATTTTTAAAAAGCTATTCTATCTCATAATTATGTTAATAAGTGAAAATAATTTTTGAAAAAAATTATTGGGAATCTCAACATGTGGCCAAATGCAAGTCGCTGTATTTATCATCCAGATACAGAGTTCCATTTTCACATAGGACTATAGGAGCATAATTTGCCCTTAGCAATTGGAAGAGTCCTAATTTTTTATCTTACACGTGAAATAAAACTTTTGCTTGTTCACCAAATTCTGAAGACATCCACAGCAGTGTTTCAAACTCATTACCTTAATGCTAGATAGTGTAAGAAAATGTTATTGGAAGACAGGAATTCCAAGTTAACTAGCTGTTTCATTCAATGTCAAGTACAGATATCCTTATACATTTCTGAAGTCTGTCCCTAAAACTGTTCCTCTAGAGGCAAATGTTCCACTCTAATATACTGTGGCCTTCCAGCACTAAAATTCATATTATGTATCATACTCAGCTGGGCCTTATGTTTTCTGCCCTATTTCTCCAACTTTAACTTTTACAGCTCTCCTCACTCATTTCCCAACTGTCACCGCAGGCTTATTTCTGCTCCTCAAACACACTGAGCAAGTTCTCACCTCAGGGCTAGTTTGAGCATACTTCTCTCAACACTTTCTATGGCTTGTTCCTTGATTTCAGATAAGTTTGAGTTCAAATGTCACTTTCACAGAAAAGGTTTTACTGATACAATTATCTGAAGAATCTTCCTGACCATCAAAACCCCCAAGTCACTCTCTATCACATCTTTATATTATTTTTTCCTTTAATATATTTATATTTACATTTATATATTATTTATATTTCCCTTTATTTTATTAAGTGCTTTGGAAATTACTGGATTTACTTATTCTTTTATGAGTTGAATGTCTGTATCTCTCCATAGACTGAACATATTACAAAAGGATATTTTTCTATTGTACTCTGTTGTCTCCCCAGTATTTGAAACAAATCCTAGTATATCAAAATTTAATACACACACACAGTGTTGTGCTAGAGCTGAGTTGCAATGGTTCGCAAGATTCAATTTTGCAAAACATCTCTTCCTAACTCTGAGTTCCACAGCATTACATTGGTACCTTGAAACTGGTCTGGTGGGAGCATTTCCTCCACACAAATCAGCAAACACTATAAGTCAAGGCCTTCTTTCTGGAATCGTTGTTAAACATTTACTAGTCTATCTATATATGACAGAGAACAAGAAAAGGTAAAAAAATTCCTTTCCTGTAACCAAGATCTTGAGTAAAATGGATATGAAAAGATTTGTTCTTTCTGTATGCAATACCAGTGTGGTGAAAAAAACTATGAGAAAACCAAACTGTGTCTCTAAGCCACTGATGAAAAGAGCAGCAGAGGAAATCATTAGGAAATAACCATCTCATCGCAAGTTTGATACCAAATAATTCTGAACAATAAACAGTGCTCCTGACTATGAATAACTGACCCTTATATTCTGATAGTATTCCAGTGTCAGGGAAGAAGAAATTTTCCTCTACCCTTCTAGGTTCTTCTGGCTGGTCTAAGAATTAAATTGACATAAGACAGATTGGCAGGCAAAAATTAAACAAAAGTTTAATAATATGTATACGTAGGAGAGACCCAGGAATTTTGAGTAACTTGCCAAAATGGCAGACATGCTCACCTTAAATACAATCTTCAGCTAAAGATAAAAGAAGATGTTGGGGTAGTGGTGTGGGACTCCAAATGAGAGGAAGACAATTCTTATAGAGATGGAAAAGCAATTTTTGGTAAATAGATGTTGGCTGGGCCATCCAGAGACAAAGGGACAGAGAGTGGACTCTGATCTCCAGGACCTGTTGAGTTTTCCCCACCACATGTAGCATATTCTTTGGAGATATCTCTGGGATACCTCTATTCTGGGAACAGCCCCCTTATCTAAATTCTTTAAGCAGCTAAAAGGAGGTTAAAAAAAGATTTATGGAGTCTTCTGCTTCTTAAAAATAATCAACCTAAATTAATGCTCATACCTGTTGACCAAAAAAAAAAAAAAAATTGCAGAAGTCTACTGCTAAGAAAATAATGTATTGGGGTCTTAAGAAATATAATTCAAGAGACACAGATTTGGTAAAACCAAAAGAGTGTTTCAGGGAAGAGAAAGAGTCAGAGGCTTATAGAGACAAAAGTCTCAAGGGTTGTTAAAGTTGCCTGGCTGTGATTGGCTATGATGCAAGTCAGGAAATACTTGTCCTAAAGAATCATGAGTTGTTTTAGGGTAAGTGTCCAATGGCTATCTTGAGTTTCTGTGAGATGTTCTGGATGCCTTTGTTAAGACATTAAGTAGTCAAGAGGTCAGATTCCATCCATGCTGAGACATGCATAAGTCACACTCCTTCAATGGCCTCCTGGCTTCATTTTAGAGAAGTCTCTTAGCAATACCAACTCCATTTTGATTCTCCTTCCACACACCAAAAAGAGACATTTTGGGGTGGGGAATTTTGCTCCCCTACTTCAATTTCTAAGTAATGATCACGGAAACTGTGTTTGACAATTAGCTTTTTCTAGTTACATTTAATATGCTAATATGCCAATTTATCTTCAGTCTTTTCTAATGTAAGGATGCAACTGGAGTTAAATTTTGTACCTCTTTCATCTCAAAATGTCAGTACAACTTTTAGGCATCTTATTATCAGAGGATGGTATGGCTTTTTCATGGTAAAACCACACTCTAGGTTGAGTATTCCAGTACCTATCATTGTGAATACAGGTATTTACTGCCAGTAATGACTCTTCATTGACTATGATGTTGCAATATGAGGGCATCTAGTGGAGGAAATGAGTAGTTTACTTATTGTATATTTATTATGCCAGGCATCATGCTATGTGTTTTGCTTTTACTTACTTATAGAATCAATTCTATAACACTATGAATAAGTTATTTTATTATTTCAATTTTTAAGATGAGAAAATGGATAATTAGATAAATTTTCCCATGGTTACACTGGGAAAATAAATGTAAGTAAAGGAGATAGAATTCAAATCCAGGTAAGTCTAATTGAGGACTCATTTCATAATATGAGGTCTTGAACTTACTGTCATTCCACAAAAATTAGTCACTGACAGCTCAGAGGGCTTGGGATATTAAAAAGACAGAAGAATCAAAAAATTCATGCAGAAAACTTGCCCTCTAAACTGGGAAATAGGGCATGTGAAAATACAGATATATCTATATATTTTTTCATCTTCCTTTATTTGGACTCTATGCTACAGTACTACATGCAGAGTCGTGTAGAGAATACCCTTGCTTCTGATTAATCAGAAATGGTAGCTATATTGTACTAAGTTTCTTTATCTTTACATGATGTTTTCAATATATCACTTTGGGACATGATGAATCAATTCCAACCATGTACCTTTTTTATACAGACTCATAAAACTTCAGTAGTGTGGCATAAGTATGGTTCTCTTAGCTTTTATGGCATAAAGATAAGGAAACAAATGTACCAAGTTCAGCTCTCAATACACCACCAACTGCTATACTTCTTATCAAGAATATTTCATTTCTCAAGTGGTGGATGGGATCTAGTAGAAAAGATAGCACAGATTATGAGAAAAATGGGAAGGCGCAATTGAGGAATTTCCTATTATGAACAAAGTCTTGAAAGAGTAAATATAGATGACAGGATAAAGACACACATAATAAAATGATTTATTTAGGTTTACCATTTGTGCCAAGTAATAGGAAAGGTCAGTTCCAAAAAATAAATTGAAGCCAAATTATGTTTAAGGATTGTGTGTGTGTGTGTGTGTGTGTGTGTGTGTGTGTGTGTGTGTGTGTTTTCAGGCACCTGTCTCTACTGTTAATCGTTCTGAATAATAATTTTTTTGATTGAGCTATACAGTAATTTTGCTAGAGCCAAAATAGAAATAAAGTATAGAACTTGAGTCACACTTAGAATGATTGGATTAGGTGATAAAATTACCTGTGAATATTTTAAAGAGGTTTGCATAGATTTTTATATTTATCCAAGGAGTAAACAAATTACATATCATTATAATATTTTTCTGAACTATAACACAATGGAAAACTTGTATAAAAGCCATAAATAAACAGATTTTAAGAAAAAATATTCTGGGTAGCAGAAAAATAGATTACAATGATCATATTAATATGTATGAGAAACAGAACAATCAGTTTGAATTTGTCACATCTCCTCGCACCAGAAATTTACCCTATGTTAATTGAAAAGTAAAAAATAATTATTTACTCCAACCTTCTTCATTTCATTATGTTCTCTGGCTTTGTTGTTAAATAAACGGTTTCCATAATATCCCCTAATGTTAGGGATAGTCAGTTGCTTATGGGATTGTGATTCAAAGAAGCTATAACTTAAAGGGAAGGAACTATTTTGTTGTATGGTTACACAAAAAATCTCAAGGTTTGCATAATATAATTTTCACATTAATGCCATTGCCCTCAATACAGGGCTAATATAGAAAGTATTACCTTTCATTCCTTAAGCAGTTATAAGAATTTTTTCTTGAATGTCTTTTTTAATAAACATTTTAGAATATTTTTAAATTTATGGAAAAGATAGTACAAACTGCCTATATATCCCATACCCAGTGTCCCCTATTATTAAAATCTTACATTAATATGATAAATTTGACACCATTTCTGAACTAATAAAGATGCATTATTGTTAACTAGAGCCCATACTTTATTCAGAACTCTTTAGTTTTTAACAAATATTTTTTTTGTGTTCCAGAATCTCATCTAGAATACAACATTATATTCAGTCATGTGTTCTAAGCCTTCTTTTTGTTGTGACAGTTTTTCAGATTTTCTCAGTTTTGATGACCTTGACAAATTTGATAAGTAATGATAAGCTATTTTGTAGAATGTCCCTCAATTAAGGTTTGTTTCATATTGTTCTCATGATTATACTGGGGTTTTGGGTTTTGAAGATCAAGACTACAGAGGTAAAGTGCCATCCTCATCACATCATATCAGGAAACATACTATCAACGTGATTTACCACTCTTCAAATTGACACTGATCACATTACTGAGATAGTGTTCGTTTGGTTTCTCTAGAGTAACTTCTTTCTCTCCCTTTCTATACTGAATTTTTTAAAAGGAAGTCAATATGTGTAGTTTACTGACTTACTCCTTACATACTTAAGGAGTGAGAAATTATGAATGCCATATAAGCAAAATTATACAGTATATATCCTTTCAAACTGGCATCTTTTACATAATATTATGCATAAGATAAATTTATGTTTTTGTCTGTTTTGATAAAGCATGTCTTTTTAGTCACTTAATAGTATTGCATTCTATGGATATACATACTTTGTTTACCCATTCACCTATTGAAGAACATTTTGATGGCTTCTAGTTTTTGACAATTGTAAATAAATCTGTCATAAACGTTTTCTCACAAGTTTTTGTATGGCCATACATTTTCAGGTCAATTGGGTAAACACCTACGAGTGTAATTGCTCCATTATATGCTAAGATTATGTTTAACTTTTTAGAGAAACTGCCAAACTGTTGCCAAAGAGCGCATACCATTTCTATCCCCATCAGCAATGAAGAGATCCCGTACTCTGAATCCTCACCAGCAATTGTCATTGTCAAGTATTTTGGATTTTAGCTATTTTAATATGTGTGTAAAGGTATCTCATAGTAGTTTTAATCTGTAATTCCATAATGACAAATAATGTTGAATATTTTCTCATAAGTTAACATGCCATCTGTGTGTCTTCTTTTGTGTCTCTTCAGATCTTTGCCCACATTTAATTGGTTTGTTTTCCTATTGTTGATTTTCTCAAAGTTCCAGGTATATTTTGTAAGTTTTGGAGGTAAGTCCTTTATCATATGTGTTTTGAAATATTATCTCCCAGTATTGGCATGTCGTTTTATTTTTTTGATAGTGTTTTCACACAGCAGAGGTTTTAATTTTAACAAAGTTTATTTTAACATTTACTTTCTTTCATGGATCATACTTTTGTTATTTTATCTAAAAACTCATCAGCAAACCCAAGGTCAACATGATTTCTCCTATGTTGCCTTCTAGAAGCTTATAGTTTTGTATTTTGCAATTTCTCCTATGATGCATTTTGACTTAAATTTTGTGAATGGAATGAGTGTTGTATCTGGGCTTTCTCTTTTTTGCTTACTTTTCCAGTATATTTTGTTAAAAATTTTTCATTATCCATTGAATTGTCTTTATGCATTGTCAAAAACTGACTCTGGGTTAATCTATTTCTAGGATCTCTACCCTGTTCCATTCTTTCATGTCTAACCAATATTATGCCATCGAATATTATTGTATCTTCAAACTAAGTCTTAAAATCTGATAGTGTGAGTTCTTCAAATTTGGTTTTCTTTGTCAATTTTCTCTTGGCTATTCTAGCTCCTTGATTTCCATATAAATTTTAGAAGTATTTATCAATATCTATGAAAGAACTTGCTGGGATTTTGATTGCTTTGTATCCAAATTGGGAAGAATTAACTCTTAACAATATTGAAACTTTCAATACATGGACACAAAAATCTTATTTAGTTAAATATTTGATTACTTTTATCAGTTTTAAAGTTTTCCACTTATAAAACCTATGCACATTTTGTTAGATTTATACCTAAGTGTGTTTTTTCTGGTGTTATTGTAAATAGAACTGTTTTTTAATTTCAAATGTAAATTGTTCATTGCTGATTTACTGGAAACGAATGGTCTTTTAAAAGCATACTGACCTTGTATCCTATAACCTTGCTCTACTTGCTGATTAATTGCAGGAGCATTTTGATTTCTCTGTTTGCTTTGTAGGTTATTTGGCCTTTCCTACACAAACAATGAGATCATTTGCGAAGAAAAGCAGTTTTAGTTTTTTTTTTTTTTCCAATTTGGATATATTTAATTTATTTTTTGTGTCTTATTACACTAGGTAGAAATTCCAATTTATAATCTCAAATCACACTGGTGAGATAGAACATCCTTGGCTTTTTCTTGATAACAGAATAAAACTTCCAGTCTCTCACAATTAAGTATAACCTTAGCTGTAGGTTTTTTGTAGATATTCTTTATTTACAGATTTTTTTTTTTGAGGAGCTCTCCTACGCATATTTGGTGAGAGTTTTTATCATGAATGTGTGTTAAATTTTATCAAATGACTTTTCTGTTCAATTGATACAATATGGTGGACTATTGATTTTGAAATGATGAACTTGCCTTGCTTACTTTGAATACATCTAAAAATAAATAAAATCCTTTTTTCCTATAGCTCACCCCAGTGCTTAAAAACTTTCAAGGCTTTTGTTTCAACAGCGATGAGTTCAATCTCTCTCGTCTATCGCAATAGTCTTACATAAAGTCTTCGTTGTCTGTTTAACTCCATCCAGTGCAATTTTTCTTTGACAATATTGGATGCTACAAATTCCTGTTTTATCCTTATGCTTGTCTCCCATATTGACTTCCTTATGTACTTCTCCACAGAGAAAGTGACTTCAGCTATAATCTACTCTTACTTTATATATTATTGTATTGCAGCCCTGTGTGTGTTTTGGGGGTACTTTGAAGTGAAGGAGGAATGTTCTTTAAACTTCTAATTAAATCTTAGTCATTTATTGCACCTGTGTCTGAGAATTCTATCCTGTAATTTTTGGAATTGCTTTGCTAATTTCTACAAAAGTCTGCTGGGATGTTGATTGAAGTTGACTAGAAACAACAGATCGTTTTTTGAGAGAATAGACATCTCAACAGTAATGAGTTTTCCAACCTGTAAACATGGTATATTTCTCCATTAATTTGGGTCTTTTAAAATTTTTAACATCAATGATTTCATTTTCAACCTTTTTCTTTTGATTAGTGTGAACACTGTATATTTTCCCCATTATTTTCATTTAGATGCATTTGTGTTTAAATTTATTTAATTCATCTAATTTACTTTACTTTCCCTCTAGGCAGCAAATAATTGGATCTTGCTCTTTTATAATCTAACGATAATTTTTGCCTTTAAACTATAGTCTTTAGATCATTTACATTTGATATGATCATTGATATATTTGTGTTAAAATATAATATCTTCCTATTTGATTTATATTTGTCTAATCTATTACTTGTTCTTTTCCCCATTTAGTATCATTTTTTATTGAGTATCCTTATTTTTTTATAAATTTATTTATTTTATTTTTGGCTGTGTTGGGTCTTCATTGCCATGCACGGGCTTTCTTTAGCTGCGGTGAGCAGGGGCTACTCTTCATTGTGGTGTGAGGGCTTCTCATTGTAGTGGCTTCTCTTGTTGCGGAGCACAGGCTCTAGGCACACAGGCTTCAGTAGTTGTGGCTCGTGGGCTCAGTAGTTGTGGCTCGCGGGCTCTAGAGTGCAGGCTCAGTAGTTGTGGTGCACAGGCTTAGTTGCTCCATGGCATGTGGGATCTTCCTGGACCAGGGCTCGAACCCATGTCCCCTGCATTAGCAGGCGGATTCTTAACCATTGTGTCACCAGGGAAGCCCAAGAGTACCCTTATTTTTTTTAAACAGTTTCATATTTACTGAATAATTACAGAGAGTTTCCGTATGCCTTATATTCAGTTTGTTCTATTATTAATTTCTCTTAAGAATTCTTTGACCTATGGCTTATTTAAAAGTATCATGTTAGGGGCTTCCCTGGTGGCACAGTGGTTGAGAGTCTGCCTGCCGATGCAGGGGACACGGGTTCATGCCCCGGTCTGGGAAGATCCCACATGCCGCGGAGCGGCTAGGTCCATGAGCCATGGCCGCTGAGCCTGAACGTCCGGAGCCTGTGCTCCGCAACGGGAGAGGCCACAACAGTGAGAGGCCCACATACCCACCCCCACCCCCCAAAAAAATGTATCATGTATAACTCCAAATATTTTGTGATTTTTCAGCTATCTTTTTGTTATTGATTTCTAGTTTAAGTCCACTGTGGTCTGAGAACATACTTTGTGAGATTTCTGTTCTTTTAAATTGATTTAGGTGTGTTTTATGGCCCAGATTGTGGTCTACTTGGTTAATAGTCCATGTGAGCTTGAGAAGAATGTGCATTCTGCTGTTGTTGGATAAAGGAGTCTATAAATGTCAATAAGGTCCAGGTGATTAATGGTGCTGTTCAGTTCAAATATATTCTCACCGGTTTTCTGCATGCTGTTCAGTTCAAATATATTCTCACTGGTTTTCTGCCTGCTGGCTCTATCAGTTATATGATGAGGGGTGTTGAAGCCTCCAGCTCTTAATAGTGGATTTGTTTATTTCTCCTGTGAATCTCTTCATTTTTATCACGTGTATTTTGGCATGCTGGTCTTTGGGGCACACATCCTAATGATTGTTATGTCTTATCAGAGAACTGACACCTTTATCATTATGTAATGCCCCTCCTTATCCCTGAAAATCCCCCCTGTTCTGAATCTGCTATTTGAAATTAATATACTTACTCTAGATTTCTTTTGATTAGGGTTTGCACTTTCACCATCCCCTTACTTTTAATCTATGAGCATTTTATATATAAAGTGAGTTTCTTCTAGATAACATTTTTTTCTTCAACTCTGAAAGGCTCTGTTTTTAACTGGTATATTTAAAACATTCACACTTAAAGTAATTATTAACATAGTTGGAATAATATCTACCTCCTATTTTCAGTTTGTTCATTGTTTCCATTTTATCCCCCCCCCTTCTTTCTGTCTTCTCTGGCTTTAATTGAACATTTTATATAATTCCATTTATCTATTCTCTTAGCACACCAATTATACTTCTTTATTAAAAAGTTTGTTTTAGTGGTTGCCCTAGAGTATTCAAAATACACTTAGTACTAATCTAAATCCTTTCTCAAATAGTATCATGCTACCGCATGCATATCCCAGGTACCTTATAAAATACTGTTTCAACCTTTATAACATTATATTCATTTCACTTATCATATGATATAATCACAAAATACATTGTTGCTATTATTATTATTTTGAACAGTTATCTATTACATCAATTAAGAAAGAAAAAAGAGGACTTCCCTGGTGCCCAGTGGTAAAGAATGTGCTTTCCAATGCAGGAGATGTGGGTTTGATCCCTGGTCAGGGAACTAAGATCCCACATTCCGCAGGGCAACTAAGATCATGTGCCACAACTGCTGAGCTCGTGCGCCTCAACTACAGAGCCCACATGCTCTGGAACCCCCGTGCCACAACTCGAGAGAGAAAACCTGCACACCACAAGTAGAGAGAAGCCGGTGCACCACAACAAAAGATTCCGCATGCCTCAAAGAAGATCCCACATGCTGCAACTAAGACCCGACACAGCCAAAAATAAAATTAAAAAAATAAAAAATTAAATTGCAAAAAAAAAAAAGAATATGAAAAATATTTTATTACACCTTTATTTATTCCTACTCCCTCAGTCTTCCTCTTTTATATACAGATCTGAGTTCCTGACTTATACCATTTTCTTCTTGAAAAACTTATTTTAACATTTCTTACCAGTCAGGCCTACTGATAAAGTCTCTATTTTAAAATACTTCGCCTATATAAAGGATAATTCTGATGGATACAGAATTTTATGTTGGTATTTCTTTATCTTTCAACACTTTATATATTTCACTCCACTCTCTTTTTGCTTGCCTGATTTCTGACAATATGTCTGAAATAATTTTACCTTTGTCCCTCTATAGATAAGGTATTTTTCTGCTCTGGCTTCATTCAAAATTTTCTCTGTTTTTACTTTTCTACAGTTTAAATATGATAAGCCTAAGGGTAGATTTTGGGGTATTTATCTTGTTTGATATTTTATGTGCTTCCCATATCAGTGGTTTTTTGCCTGATATTGTTTTTAAAAATTGTTTGCCATTATTACTTCAAGTAATTTCTTCAGCTCCTTTCTGTTTTTCTTAGCCTTCAGTGAATCTAATTAAAGTTTTGTTATTCTATTTTAAAGTTTTTCACAGTTCTTTGATATTCTGGTATTTTCTAAACATATTACTCTGCATTTCAGTTTTGGAAATTTCTATTGCCCTATCTTCAACTTACAGATTCTTTTCTCATCTATGTCCAGGTTATTAATGAGCCTATCAAAGGCATTCTTCAGTCCTATTACCATTTATTTATTTTTATTTTTTCCTTTCTTAGAGGAAATATCCTTATGCTTACATTACCTACCTAGTCTTTTTGTGTTTTTTCTACTGGACCCCTTACCATATTATTCATAGTTAGTGTACGTTCTCTATCTGATAATTTCAAGATCTGTATTATAACTGAATCCATTTTTTGATGCCTGCCTTGTTTATACGGTTTTTTTCCTAACATTTTAACATGCCTTGTAATTTTTTCTTGAATGTTGAAAAATAGGTAAATAGGCTTTTCTTGTGAGGTTTTATGCTTATTTTGCTTTGAGTTAGGTTACTGGCTAGGAGTGTTTTATGTTTGATATACCTATTGATGACTCAGATTTCATTTTCCTTTTAGGGTCCTCATTTGTTCTCCCCTATTGTTTTTGGGTCCCTGAGAACTTCTTGTAAAATAGAGTCTGCATCTTATAGTTCTTTAACCTGTAATCTACCATTGTTATACCAGAGGCCTGTTGATGTGGTTGTAAAATGTGGGGGAGTGGGGATGGACGCTTTCTATAATCTTAATGATTAAATCTCCATCTTTTACTGTTCTGTCCCTGCACTGTAACATTCACAAATGTTTCCTTTTTTATCTTCTTCTTCCTCCTTGTATCAATACAAGATACAGGAATGCTAGAGAGAGCTGAAGTTGGGTAATTGCCCTTCTCCCAGGTAAACAAGGCTCTGGTAAATTCTTTTCCCCCTTTAGAGTAGGCCTTTGTTATGGAGAATACTCTGGGTGTATTCCAAACAGTTGCTTTTTCTCTATCCCTGCTTGAAAAACTAGGGGATTTTTCCTGACTCTTGAATGTGAGAACCTAGTGGGGTTCCTGGATATAATTGAGGGGACTCCTCTAAAACTGGAGACCCTAGAAGTTTTTCACTCTCAAGTTAGTACATACCCAGCCTCTAGTAATTCATCAAAATTACCATTTAAGTCTTCCTTCCATCTCATCTCTCCAAGTCTTTATTCTATTTCTGCCTTACATGTATTTGCATGTAATATAAATTGTAAAACATATTTTAATTTGCTTTTAATGATCTGTGATGAGATTTAGAATTAAGGAAATATAGCACTTTTTATTTACTTATATAAATATATACCATTTCTTTTGCTGTTGATTCCTTTTTGTAGAGCTAGAATTCCATCTGATATATTTTTAATACTAAAGAACTTCCTGGAGAAAAGGGAACACTCTGGCACTGCTGGTGGGAATGTGAATTGGTACAGCCACTATGGAGAACAGTATGGAAGTTCCTTAAACAACTACAAATAGAACTACCATATGACCCAGCACTCCCACTACTGGGCATATACCCTGAGAAAACCATAATTCAAAAAGAGTCATGTACCAAAATGTTCATTGCAGCTCTATTTGCAATAGCCAGGAGATGGAAACAACCTAAGTGTCCATCATCGGATGAATGGATAAAGAAGATGTGGCACATATATACAATGGAATATTACTCAGCCTTAAAGGAGTAATAATGAGGTGGATGGACCTAGAGTCTGTCATACAGAGTGAAGTAAGTCAGAAAGAGAAAGACAAATACTATATGCTAACACATATATATGGAATTTAAGAAAAAAAAATATCATGAAGAACCTAGGGGTAAGACAGGAATAAAGACACAGACCTACTAGAGAATGGACTTGAGGATATGGGGGGGGGGAAGGGTAAGCTGTGACAAAGTGAGAGAGTAGCATGGACATATATACACTACCAAACGTAAAATAGATAACTAGTGGGAAGCAGCTGCATAGCACAGGGAGATCAGCTTGGTGCTTTGTGACCACCTAGAGGGGTGGGATAGGGAGGGTGGGAGGGAGGGAGATGCAAGAGGGAAGAGATATGGGAACATAACTATAACTGATTCACTTTGTTATAAAGCAGAAACTAACACACCATTGTAAAGCAGTTATACTCTAATAAAGATGTAAAAAATAAAAAATTTTTAAAAAGAACTTCCTTTATTTATTTATTTTTAGTACAGATTCCTTGATGATTAATTCCTTCAGCTTCTCTTTATGTCTGAAAAGGGCTATTTTCATGTATACTTTAAAAAATACCTTTTATAGAATAAAAGTATTTAGTATTTTCTTTTTTTTCCTTTCAGCACTTAAAGATGTTCTACTGTCTTCTCATTTGCATTGTTTCTTATGAAAAATTTGACATTGTTATATTTTTTCTTCTGTATATAATGTGACTATTCTCTAGCTGCTTTTGAGAGCTTCTCCTTATTACTTGCTTTGAGAAATCTGATTATGATATAACTTTATGGGGTTTTCTTCATGTTTATTGAGTTTTGTGTTTATTAATCTTGAATCTATGAGTTGATCAAATTTAGAAAAATACTTGGTCTTTTTTGAACTATTCTTCTATCACCTCCCACTCTCTCCTCTTACAGAAACTGTATTTACCTTTATATTAGTAGAAGGTTTTCTGAAGACTGCTGATGCTTTGTTCATTTATTTGTAGTATTCAGCTGTAGACTTGAAGAGAAACTCTGTAGATATCTGGAGCTCTGCCTTTTGCCATCTTCTTATAGCTTTACAGATACCTCCACTCAGGCCTAAAAATTCAAGCTATTTTTGACTTCCTGAATACTCAACTCTGTCTCCCCAACTCAGGGAAAACATTAGTCTCTATTGGGTTTACATGTGCCTACATGGTCATAGTCATACTGGAGAAATAGTATGACTTACATATAATTTGTATTTTTTTTTCTCTTAGGGATCATTGTCCCGTGATTACTGTTTTCCAGTGTCTAAGAATCATTATTTAATATAGTTTGTTAACTTTTTGTTTATTATAGAGATTAATTTGTTACTCCATCCTGGCTAGAAACAGAAGAGCATAAGTCTCTACACCTTTAAGCACACTAGAAATCTGTGTGTGTGTGCATGTAACATCATTTGATCATCACATATGTTAAAATCACTTTCCCCAAGATATTGTTTGCTTTATAATTATTATTTTGCCAAATAAATCATATTTGATTCTGTAGATTTTTCTTTTATATGTTAAATTCTGAAAGGACTTCTCTTTAGAGATACTTAATGTATTATACTAATCTGGCTTTTTTTCTCAATAATGTAATCTTTTTTATATAATTTATACTAATTGATGCTCATGCATGATTTTGCATGTGTAATATTTTCTTCAAAATTCATATTTTTCTTTGTGTTGACTCTGATTTTGCTTCCTAGTTTGTTTTGTTTATTTACATAGCCTGAGACTCTTTCTAACACAAATGAGCACTGAGAAAGTTCTGATTCTCTTTTCGGGTTTCTTTTTTTATAATTTTGGTTGAGTGGTATAACTTTGGTTGGGTGGTATAACTGATTCCACTGGGAAGAAAAGTCACTTCTTTATATAAAGTAGTGCTGAAATCACTTAATTTAATGCATCCTATATAAAAACTATTAAAAATTCCCTGGCAGAACTACCTAATTAAGTACTTGGTCATCAAATATAGGTGATTTATATTCTTACAATATTCTTTGATTTAATAAAAACCCCGAACAATTCTCACATCAGATACTAAGTGATTTAAACTTCTTGTGAAGTACAGAATGATATATGGCTCTTAAAGGATGGAACTAAGTAATCTTTCCTACCTCCTATCTATCTATCTATCTATCATCCGTCTATCATCATTCTATCTATCTAATCTATCTACGCATCTATCAGTATTTCCTGTAGAGATGTTTCATCTCTCTATTCAGATATCACCTTTGATTATACTCTCTGTATTCTTAATTAACTGAGCATTGTTATAAGCACCTGCAAAATATTAACAAATCTGTGTTCCCTGATGAATGTTACCTTAATGATTAAATCATTATTAAGACCTTCTTTTTATGGCATTTTTAAAGTATCTTGATAGTGATACTGATCAAAAAGACATAGGTCCCACTATCTGTCTCTGTTATAACAATAATTTTACTAATTTATTTCTGCACTTATGACTCAAATTTATTACCCTTTCAAAGTTTGTCTTTAAATGTACCTTCCATCTTTTTTCTAATTAACATTTTTATATCCAACATTGAAACAAACATGCACAAATAAAACTCTCATACAAAATATATGGAGTGTAATGAAAAAATGCTTGTCAAAAATTACATATTTTGTTTCAAGTTCTATCCAATTAGTTCTCACCTTCTTGTGTTTAAAAGCATTCAGATAAATCCAATTCAAGTTTAGCTTGGCATAAAATTCCCCTCATACTTTACTTTTCCTGATTAATCTTCCACTGCTCCCTAGCAAGCACCATGGGAACTAATTCTTCTGGAATATTCAGCATCTCCTGACCACATCATGCCTTTTTAAGCCTTCAGACCCTTTCAAAAACTTTCTCTCAACTGGCATACCTATTTTCTCATATCTCAAAGTTATTTTCCACATCCATATAAAAAATTACTTCTTTGTCACCTTATGATTCAGTCTGTGTGAATAATATATAGTCATTAACTACAAATAGAATTGAAACAGGATTGGGCAACTCTAATTTACTGTGGAATATTTCCAGTTAGAAAAATGTGAAAGCACATTCACATTCACAGGAAAGAATTTCATGCTTGCATATCCATGATTAAAATATTAGAGAACTTCTCATTTTATAATTAGTTTCTCCAGCTCTTAAACTGATAGGTCAAACCACAATGAAATGGAAGCCTTGTTCCTCACAGTATTTTCTAACAGTACATATGTGATTAATTATGAAGCTACTGGAAATGAATGTGTAGGAAAATAAGTGAACAATCTCAGTCTGAAAATATATTTAGCTTTAGTTTATGAATAACCTGATGGAACTAGGCAGTTAAAACAATATCAAGTCTCTAGCATAAGAAAGACCTAGGATATAATCACATATATTATTTGATTTAAGGTCTGCTCTTCTTATTTGTTCAATTCAGTTATTCATTTGACATTTATCTGAGCATCTACTATGTACCGAGCACTTTATACAGAGTCTGATATATTTGTCTAAAATGAACCCTATTTTCAAGGAGCTACATTCTAGTGAGTGAGGCAAACAGACTAAACAATGAATGAAATATGTACATACATTTTACAAGATGTAAGAGGAAGAAAAGTGCTGTGGAGAAAACAGAATGGCAAAATAATTTAGAAATGTGGGGAGGGAATAACAGGTTGTAATTTTAAATATTAGCGTTGAGAAAGTTTTCATTTAGATATAACAGAGCTGTGGCTTTGTCTCAGGGAATAGTTTTCCAGACAGGGGGAACAGCTAGTGAAAATGTCCCAAGACAAATTAAGTGTTCCACAAATTCTTGAAAGAGAAAGGAGGCAGTTAAGCAGGCCAGAAGTCAGCAAGATAATTAGGGAAGGGGGAGATGCAGTTAGAGAGAGGTTAGATTATAATGTACCTTAAAGAGTGGTTGGTTTCTTTATAAACATCTTTATTGGAGTATAATTGCTTTACAATGGTGTGCTAGTTCCTGCTTTATAACAAAGTGAATCAGCTATACATATACATATATCCCCATATATCCTCCCTCTTGTGTCTCCCTCCCACCCTCCCTATCCCACCACTCTAGGTGGTCACAAAGCACTAAGCTGATCTCCCTGTGCTATGTGGCTGCTTCCCACTAGCTATCTATTTTTCATTTGGTAGTGTATATATGTCCATGCCACTCTCACTTCATTCCAGCTTACACTTCACCCTCCCTGTGTCCTCAAGTCTGTTCTCTACGTCTGCATCTTTATTCCTGTCCTGCACCTAGGTTCTTCGGAGCCTTTTTTTTTAGATTCCATATATATGTGTCAGCATACAGTATTTGTTTTTCTCTTTCTGACTTATTTCACTGCATGACAGACTCTAGGTCCATCCACCTCACTACAAATAACTCAATTTCATTTCTTTTTAGAGCTGAGTAATATTCCATTGTATATATGTGCCATATCTTCTTTATCCATTCATCTATTGATGGGCACGTAGGTTGTTTCCATGTTCTGGCTATTGTAATTAGAGCTGCAATGAACATTGTGGTATATGACTATTTTTGAATTATGGTTTTCTCAGGGTATATGCCCAGTAGTGGGATTGCTGGGTCATATGGTAGTTCTATTTTTAGTTTTTTAAGGAACCGCCACACTGTTCTCCATAGTGGCTGTATCAATTTACATTCCCACTAACAACGCAAGAGGGTTTCCTTTCCTCCTCACCCTCTCCAGCATTTATTGTTTCTAGATTTTTTGATGATGGCCATTCTGACTGGTGTGAGGTGATACCTCATTGTAGCTTTGATTTGCATTTCTCTAATGATTAGTGATATTGAGCATTCTTTTGTATGTTTGTTGGCAATCTGTATATCTTCTCTGAAGAACTGTCTATTTAGGTCTTCTGCCCATTTTTGCACTGGGTTGTTTGTTTTTTTGATATTGAGCTGCATGAGCTGCTTGTAAATTTTGGAGATTAATCCTTTGTCAGTTGCTTCATTTGCAAATATTTTCTCCCATTCTGAAGGTTGTCTTTTCATCTTGTTTATGGTTTCCTTTGCTGTGCAAAAGCTTTCAAGTTTCATTAGGTCCCATTTGTTTATTTTTGGTTTTATTTCCATTTCTCTAGGAGGTGGGTCAAAAAGGATCTTGCTGTGATTTATCATAGAGTGTTCTGCCTATGTTTTCCTCTAAGAGTTTGATAGTGTCTGGCCTTACATTTAGGTCTTTAATCCATTTTGAGTTTATTTTTGTTTATGGTGTTAGGGAGTGTTCTAATTTCATTCTTTTACATGTAGCTGTCCAGTTTTCCCATAACCATTTATTGAAGAGGCTGCCTTTTCACAGTGTATATTATTGCCTCCTTTATCAAAGATAAGGTGACCATAAGTTCATGGGTTAATCTCTGGGCTTTCTATTCTGTTGCATTGATCTATATTGCTGTTTTTGTGCCAGTACCATACTGTGCCAGTACCATTACTGTAGCTTTGTAGTATAATCCGAAGTCAGGGAGCCTGACTCCTCCAGCTCTGTTTTTCTTTCTCAAGATTGCTCTGGCTATTCTGGGTCTTTTTCAGTTCCATACAAATTGTGAAATTTTTTGTTCTAGTTCTGTGGAAAATGTCATTTGTAGTTTGATAGGGATTGCACTGAATCTGTAGATTGTAGTCATTTTCACAATATACCAAGAACATCATATATCTCTCCATCTGTTTGTATCATCTTTAATTTCCTTCATCAGTGTCTTATAGTTTTTTGCATACAGGTCTTTTGTCTCCTTAGGTAGTTCTATTCCTAGGTATTTTATTCTTTTTGTTGCAATGGTAAATAGGAGCGTTTCCTTAATTTCCCTTTCAGATTTTTCATCATTAGTGTATACGAATGCAAGAGATTTCTGTGCATTAACTTTGTATCCTGCTACTTTACCAAATTCATTGATTAGCTTTAGTAGTCTTCTGGTAGCATCTTTAGGATTCTCTATATATAGTACTATGTCATCTGCAAACAGTGACAGCTTCCCTTTTTCTTTTCCGATTTGGATTAAGAGTGGGTTTTTCGAGTACTGCTTTAGACAGGATTGTATGAATATTTAAATTTTATTGATTTTAGAAATATCTGAACTTAAAAGCAGCATGTTGTTTTAAATTTTGAATGTTTAAATGCATGTGTGTACCATTATAAACTTGCACAGTTTGCTAGCTATTCTTTTTTACATACACAAGTATAAAATCTAGAGGAGTTTAAAGGACATATTAGACAGTATGCATCATTCTGTAATATAATTTTAACTTGTTTAATATACAAATATTATTTATCCATTCCTTCAACTAGATTACCCATTAGAATCTAATACTGATCAGCAAATTACATATTTGTAAAATAGCTGCCACTATTTGTAAGTCCTACCAAAAATTTTAGTGCTCTAATATATTCCCAAAGCTATTAACACAATTACTAATTAGATTGTTGGAGGGCTCTTTTATGTACAGAAAGATAAAAGGGAATTTCTTGAAGATGTATTCCATTTTGCTACTTTATAGTTCATATACTTTCAATTAAAAACAGATTAGAGTTGGTATTCCAATTATGGAAACTTCATACTGTAGTAAAGAAGTGTATTAAGAAAAAATCATATTTTAAAAGTGATATTTCAATATAAATAGAAAAGTGGATAATGGGGCATTTTGGTGAGCTGCATGAAAAATATTTTATGTAACTACAGTGTAAGAGAAGAGGTATACTGACCCTTAAATATAATTTATAATATGAACATAGTGAACCTTTATAATATAAAGTCAGAAATGTTCGATTCCACAGAAATGTTCGATTCCACTGTATTTTTGTAAATATTAAAATACTCTTTTCAGAATTATTTCTATTTCTTTCACTTAAGGAATTTTTCCCATAACTCACTTCAGCTTCATGATATACAACAAGTTTGACATTTTGTTGGCTTTCAAATGACATTATCTTAAGACTTAAAATTATCTTACTGTCAGTCTGTTAGCAGGAAGCTTTGGAGATATCACTGGAGCCAGAGCTGCACTAGGGAAACACTGAATGTTCTGATTTTTTGCTTATTGCTGCTACTTTATTACCTCCAACATAGATATTAGTCAAAAACTAAGAAATGTCAACCTTTTATCATCAATCTACATATTATCAATTTTAAGCTCTGAAAGTAGTATGATGATAAATTGCTAAAGCCAGAATACATCCAGATGAGGTTCACCTCTGAGCATTTTTCTATTATAAAAAATAAGAGAAAAAAGTATTTCATTCATTCTGGTTTTATTACAATTTTAGGTAATATCTAGTTGAAGAAGAAGCAAAGAGCTGACCAAGCACTCCAGTTACTGTGAATTGTTTTGATTCTAGATATATGACTTTGAGACTCAGTTTTATCGTTAGCTCTCAAGGTCACATAAGCCACAAATCCTGACCTATTCATTCATTCATGTCTTCACTGATTAAAAAAAAAAAGAATTTTTTTAAAAAGATGTACTAATTCCAAATAAATGAAATGTTTTTCCTGTTTCTAAGTATCTAATAGTCAAATATAAAGAAACAATTTTGTAAAGTAATAATTTAAAATTATTAAAGAGCAATTTGGAAGCCAGAGAAGAGATCTTTAGCTTTATGTTCATTCTGACAATGTTAAATGACATAATGATTTCTTGATAATATTAACAATTGCAGCATCAGTTGGCTAGCTAGTGAATAAATGTTAATAGATTGTCTTTTTTCTACCACCACCTTCAGTTAATCTCTTTAACAAATGCATAAAATGGGGTACTCTAGTTAAGCATCAAAATCAATGAGTTTAGCAAAATATTCACTGATGCAAAATACCAATTTATTGTTGGTACATATGACTACTAACCTGCTTATTGGCTAAAAAGTAAAGATGGCCACAGTCTCAGCTTGGGTCTCCAGAAACTGACACTGATACTAGATTCATGTGAAAATGATTTATTTAAGGATTTCCTTTCCCCAGTTGTAAATGGGGGAAAGTGGGGCCTTGGGAAGGGAAGGAAGCCAAAGTACCATGAAGTTAACTTGTACTCACTATTTCAGGAAACAAGCACCTGGGAGCTCTGGAGTCCATAATCACATTTAGGGCTGTCCCCATCAGGGGGTAAAAGCAACAGTACATTAATTCCTCCTCACTCTCCAGTCATTGTTTAAGAGCTAAGGTAAAGAGGCAGAAAGGTTTTATTGCCCAGGGATTTCCAGTCTTGCTGCCCATAGATAAAACTTCTCCCAGTGCCCTGAGGGAATGGCACCAGCACAAAGATTTAAGTGTTGGTGACTGAAGAAGATATGGGGGAGTCTTGACAGTATCTGCTGGAGTCACTTTGGAATTCTCCAAATATTGAAGCTTTTTTTAGTTTTTAGAGATAATTTATGTTGATATTTTTTGTTACAATTACCAACATTAAAAATTGTTATTAGGGACTACATTTTTATTAAGTATGTTTATAAGTTTATTAAGTAATATTATTAATATTAGAAAAACTCAAAATTCAGAAAAATATAAAAACTTCCCACCCATAGAAGAACAACATATTAGTCAAGGACACCATTTGTCCCTTACTCTATTTTTCAATAAATCATGAATTCTTTACCTACATATTTACAACCCTAAAACTTTTCTAAGTGGTTTTATGAAAGTAATTTTAAGTCTGTAACTAAATTATTTTATTAATTGCCATGAAAAAAAGTTTTGGACATGAAAATTCTATAGATGACATCATATTTAATGGTGAAACAAACTCTTTTGCCTAAGTTTTGTAAGTAGGGAAAGATGTTCAGTCTCATTTGTTTTATTCTACCATTTATACTGGAATTCCTGGCAAGTGAAACAAAAAAAGAAAAAAATCATAAAGATTGGAATTGAAAAAAACAGTTATCCATTTTGGGATGGCATGATTGTAAACATGGAAAAATCCAAGTAATATGAAAAATAAATTATCAGAATTAGGAAGTAAATTTAGCAAGGTCACAGGACACAGCATCAATATTAAAAATTAATCGAATTTATACACTTCAATATTAGTGAATATTTAAAAACTGTGTATTTAAAAAAACATAAAAACAGAAGCAATTAATTTAAAAGTATAAAATCTCTACACTAAAAAATTAAAAATTTTTCAGATAAGTGGATGAAAAAAGAGTTGCCTTTGCAAGCATCTCCTGTATATGCAGAGTCCTTGGGGTCTATCACAAGGACACTCTTGTTTCCCCTGCACAATGACTCTATGGGCAATGATCATTTTCCTTATTTTACTGAGTAGTAGATAAAGTTAGAGAGGCTACATCTGTCCTCCCAAGGTAGCCCCGCTTCTAACTGGTACTTCTATGATAAGAACAATGTCTATTTTGCACCACTTTAGACTTTAGTCTCTTCACTGTAAAAATAAGGAAACTGGACATTTCCCATCCTAATGTTCCATAGACTTCTACTCTTTTTGCTACTGGAAAACTACTAGAGCTCATCAATGAATTTGGTACAGTTGCAGGATACAAAATTAATATTACACAGAAATTTCTTGCATTCCTAAACACTAAGAATGAAAGATCAGAAAGAGAAATTAAGGAAACAATCCTTTTTACTAAAATATCAAAAAGAATAGAATACACAGGAATAAACCTACCTAAGGTGACAAAAGACCTGTACTCTGAAAATTATATGATGCTGATGAAAGAAACTGAAGATGACACAAACAGATGGAAAGACATACAATATTCTTGGATTGCAAGAATCAATACTGTCAAAATGACTATGCTACCCAAGATCTATAGATTCAGTGCAGTCCCTATCAAATTACCAATGGCATTGTTCACAGAACTAGAAGGAAAAAATCTTAAAATTTTTATGGAAGCATGAAGGACCCTATCTTAAAATTTATATGGAAACACAAAAGACCCTGATGAGCCAAAGCAATCCTAAGGAGGAAAAACGGAGCTGGCTGTATTGGATTCTCTAACTTCAGTCTACACTACAAAGTTGCAGTAATCAAACAGTATGGTACTGGTACAAAAACAGAAATATAGATCAATGGAACAGGATAGAAAACCCAGAAAATCACCCACACCCCTATGGTCAATTTATCTACAACAAAGGAGGCCAGAGTATAAACGGAGAAGAGACAGTCTCTTCAAAAGTGGTGCTGGGAAAACTGGACAGCTACATGTAAAAGAGTGAAATTAGAAAATTCTGTAACATGATATACAAAGATAAATTCAAAATGGATCAAAACGTAAATGTAAGGCCAGACACTATAACACTTAGAGGAAAAAACAGGCAGGACACTTTTTGACATAAATCACAGCAAGATGTTTTTCAATCCACCTCCTAGAGTAATGAAAATAAAACCAAAAATAAACAAATGGGATGCAATTAAATTGAAAAGCTTCTGCACAGCAAAGGACATCATAAACAAAATGAAAAGAAAACCCACAGAATGAGAGAAAATATTTGCAAATGAAGAGACTGACAAGAGAGTAATCTCCAAAATATATAAACAGCTCATGCAGCTCAATATTCAAAAAACAAACAACCCAATCCAAAAATGGGCAGAAGATCTGAATAGAAATTTCTCCAAAGAAAACATACAGATGGCAAGAAAGCACATGAAAAGATGCTCAATATCACTAACTATCAGAGAAATGCAAATCAAAACTACAATGAGGTATCACCTCATACCAGTCAGTATGGCCATCATCAAAAAGTCTACAATGAATAAACGCTGGAGAGGGTGTGGAGAAAAGGGAACAATCCTACACTGTTGGTGGGAATGTAAATTGGTACAACTACTCTGGAGAAAAGTATGGGAGGATCCTTAAAAAGTTAAAAATAGAACTACCATATGATCCAGCAATCCCATTCCTGGGCATATATCCATAGAAAACTATGGTTCAAAGGGATACACGCACCCTAATGTTCATTACAGCACTATTTACAATAGGCTAGACATGGAAGCAACATAAAGGCCTATCGACAGATGAATGGATAAAGAAGTCATACATATATACAATGGAACATTAGTCAGCCATAAAAAAGAATGAAATAATGCCATTTGCAGCAACATGGATGGGCCTAGTGATTATCATACTAAGTGAAGTAAGTCAGACAGAGAAAGACAAATATCATATGATTTCACTAATATATGGAATCTAAATTTTAAAAAATGAGGGCTTCCCTGGTGACACAGTGATTGAGAGTCCACCTGCCAATGCAGGGGACATGGGTTCGTGCCCTGGTCTGGGAAGATCCCACATGCCACGGAGCAGCTGAGTCCATGAGCCATGGTCACTGAGCCTGCATGTCCAGAGCCTGTGCTCTGCAACAGGAGAGGCCACAACAGTGAGACGCCTGCATACCACAAAATAAATAAATAAATAAATTTTTTAAAATGATACAAATGAACTTATTTTCAAAACAGAAACAGATTTACAGATAACAAAAACAAATTCTGGTTACCAAAGGAGAAACGTGGGCTGCAGGGATAAAATCAGGAGCTTGGGATGAACATACACACAGTACTATGTATAAGGTAGATAACCAACAAGGACCTACTGTATAGCACAGGGAACTTTACTCAATACTCTGTGAAAACATATATGAGAAAAGAATCTAAAAAAGAATGAATAGACAAGCCTCTCAGATAGCCTCATCCATCAGAGGGCAGACAGCAGAAGCAAGAAGAACTACAATCCTGCAGCCTATGGAACAAAAAACACATTCACAGATAGACAAGATGAAAAGGCAGAGGGCTATGTACCAGATGAAGGAACAAGATAAAACCCCAGAAAAACAACTAAATGAAGTGGAGATACACAACATTCCAGAAAAAGAATTCAGAATAATGACAGTGAAGATGATCCAGGACCTCGGAAAAACAATGGAAGCAAAGATTGAGAAGATACGCTATGAGATTAGAAATTAATTACAGGGGAAAAAATGTAAAAAGCACAAACACATGGAGGCTAAACACTGCATTACTAATTAACCAAGAGATCACTGAAGAAATCAAAGAGGAAATCGAAAAATACCTAGAGACAAATGACAATGAAAACACAATGATCCAAAACCTATGGGATGCAGCAAAAGCAGTTCTAAGAGGGAAGATTATACCTATACAAGCCTACCTCAAGAAACAAGAAAATTCTCAAATAAACAATCTAACCTTACACCTAAAGGAACTCTAGAAGGAAGAACAAACAAAACCCAAAGTTAGCAGAAGGAAAGAAATCATAAAGATCAGAGCAGAAATAAATGAAATAGAAACAAAGAAAACAATAGCAAACGTCAATAAAATGAAAAGCTGGTTCTTGGACAGATAAACAAAATTGATAAACCGTTAGCCAGACACATCAAGAAAAAGAGGGAGAGGACTCAAATCAATAAAATTAGAAATGAAAAAGGAGAAGTTAGAACACACAACACAGAAATACAAAGCTTCCTAAGAGACTACTACAAGCAACTCTATGCCAATAAAATGGACAACCCAGAAGAAATGGACAAATTCTTAGAAAGGTATAACCTTCCAAGACTGAACCAGGAAGAAATAGAAAATATGAA